>NC_090449.1:721386576-721695576 GCF_031143425.1 Pleurodeles waltl
TGGTATATTTATTATTTTATTCTTTACTTAATTACAGTAAACTGAGAAAAAACGTTTGTCACTGTAGATTCTGTACGGTGTTTAAGTGCAGTCACTGCTCCACGGCTTTTTGCAGAGTCGAAGTCTGTGGCTTTGTAGGTTATGAGGTGCATATTATGAAATGACATGGGAGTCCAGAAGGCGGGAGTTTGCAAGTCCATTGTTATTGGCTGCGGCTGCCTAAACCATCTGCAAAGTGTGCATACAGACTGCCAGGCAGTGATGCGGTAGCATTGGCTGATATTCTTGAAAATCCCTGCAGTCAACCCATCAGGTATCAGAGGCCAGAAACCACTACAGGTATCAGACACCACTGAAATATCTTTTTGCAGCAAAGTTGAAGGAATTAAGCATTCCCCTACACACCGATGCATCTGTCACAACTTTGATGGAGACGGGCGACCTGTGGCGTTTTATCAAGCTCCAACATGAATAAATGAAGAACGGAATGAGCTATCATCTTGACATTTGGCGTTATTGGTGGACTTTTGCAGTTTGAAGTTTAATGGACCCCATTATCTAATAAAACGAACGTTACTCTTCAGACTTTCAAATTCTTCCTCCTTCTGGAGTGGCAGAAAACATCCTATATTTGAGCTACAAGATAGTTTTACTGCTTAGCAGTATTTAATAATTTCCAGAAATGACTGTGACAACTCTTTACAATACGATAGAGGACATCTAAAGGATGTATTTTTGAGATAAACATTATGTTTTGCCTAAAGTTTAGAATGTTTTCCTAAAAACTGGGATTACTTGTGGATCGTATGATCTTCCTAAGACATAGAAGAATAATTACTATTGATGTGCATATTTTTCCTTTCACTGGCTCTTCCAGTGATGGAGTTGGGTTATCCAATATATTTTGTCCATAGAAAAGGGATAATAGTACAAAGTTATGTTTTAACAATGTACATATGCCTTGTCGTAGTAATTTAGAAATGGAAAAGAAAATGGCAGCATATTTTCCTTATGGAGAGACAAACAGCTTATAAGTGTGACACTGATTGAACTCAACCAAACGTAAGCCACCATTACACAAAGGATTGTCTATATTTATTACAAATATACATATTTTTAAACTGAATAATCCGGACACTGTTGATGTATCTGTCATAATCCGAAAATATTTGGGATAGCAGCTTTTCCTCACAGTCTCACCACGTAAAACCAACTGCACAAAAGTACTTCCAAGCAACGGTAACACTGGTCACTCCAAAGGAATGACTTTTTTGCACATAATTAGAAAACCAATGATGCACATTTTCTTGCACTGATGCTTATTTATGGCTTTATGGCACTCAAAACGCTCTCCAGAAGTATATCTGAAAGATAGACAGTCACAATTGTAGAAGTGCATTTCTAGAAAAATGTACACATTACAAAATTCACAGTAGAGCACTTTCCACATTAATTGTACCTATTGTACAATCACACACGATGAATGCTGTTCTCTTTGTGCAATGCCACTATTCTGCCTCACAACTTTGAGAACAGTTTTGAAGCAGCCCTTCTCTGCACCTCCATTAGTTTCAGGAATGTTCCATTCACTTTTGCAGCCTGGAAATAAACGTACTCCTACCCTTGGATGGAGTAAATCCCGAACCATTCCCATTGTGGCAAGGGGTCAAAGAGAAGTTTAAGAATACCTCCAAAATCTCACACTGTAAGTGTCCCCAAACATTCCAGGTAAACAAAACCCTGGAATGCCCATCTCCAACCTCTTTTACAGGATTTAATCTCATGCATTATTGCTGCATCATGGGATAAATTTGAATCGTAATACAATAATTTACCTGGGTAACTCAAAAACTGTGATGCCTTAGATTTGATTTTTTTGTTTTTGAGTTAGAGTCATTTTATTTCTGAGGCGTTCGGCATTTCCAGAAATAATTAGTGGAATTTGCTGTTGAAATGTGAGGTCCTGAAAGTAAGGCAAGAACGCTTCAACTTAATTCTCCCTTAATGTTCCTAAAATTCTTCAACAACCATAATCTGCCTACTAACCCTGGTTAATTCAAGACCCTGAAATCGGTGCAGACAGCAAGACCAGCAGAAGAAGCTCACAAAAGCATGGAGATGGAAGATATAGATATTCCTCATATACAACAAGCTGAATATCTTCGTGCACCTCTTGTGAGAATGGCTAGGCGCTGTCCTGTTGCCTTATGTCATAGAGTAAGTGTCCCAAGAAAAGTTCTAAACAAGCATTGTTTTCCTCTATACATTTAGGTACTGTTTCCTGAGTTCCAAATATCACAGATCCCCAGGTGTGTTGTTCCAATTCTATGAAACTTGACTATATGGGTACGTTTTTCATCCTTCACAGGAATCAAATGTGTCAGAGTAGTCAATTGATCTTTTTATCCAGAAAGATGTGTGGTGAACCATCAACAAAAATCATATCCACACCCACAAACAATTTACACACCATGACAAACGTGGCCACGGAAGGAAAACTCCAATTAGGAATGAAGTGAAAAAATTCATTACAACCACAGGCTCAAAGTCATGAAGACAATGCACAAAACCAAATTATAAAAATACATACTCACCAATGGTTGCCGAAGGCGATGAAATAGATTCAGGAAAATAAACATCAATAAAACTAAGCATTCAAAAAGAATGATAAGTAACATCAGCAAAATTATCTGAACTGATTAAATAAGGCAGTACTGAGAGCTAGCAATCATTTATCAATTCAAAGTAGCTCAGTCAATAATCTTTGGCTGGGCAAGGTCAACCCTACAGCTAACCAAATTATGGAAATACATGTGTGGGGTGGAACACACGCAAGAAAATACAGAAATACAAAAAGGACAAAAAAAAACTTGGAAAAGAAAAATAACTCAGGCTACCAACTAAAAACAAAAGAGAAATACGGTGTCAGTATAATGGAGTTTCTAACTTAAAATGGCATTTCAAGGGACAATGGGAATTGGCAGAGAGGAAGATACTTCTCCAAGGGTATGTCATTCAGGGAATATTCATCAGCAAAGCATCAGGTTAACAGGATGACTGAAAGCATCAGGAGTGCAGCTGGAGAGAGAGTGTGAGGGAGAGGGTCACAATGAATGAAAGACAAAGAATTTTCCAATCCAGGTGTCCATACATAATATAGAATGCACAAAGCAATCCGATTTGTCAAAGGTGTCAGTTCATATTACATTGAAGGGGCAACAACCAATTAAAACTGATCAGCAGACATTGGTTTGCAACAGTTCGACAATTTCCTAAGTCTGTCATGGGAACATCTCCTTTCCAAACAGATCGAAACAAGAGTATACAATTTCAGTCCATGTTCCTGTAATGTTATTTTACAAAGGTAAATGGGTACAGTTCACCAAGGTTTAACAATGAACTTATTAAAACAGAACTTTGCTTCTCATGTGAAAGAAATCCGAAAAAAAAATTCAACTCTTTTACATGACTGCAAAATGGAAGCTCTGCAGGCCTTAATTAAGCTAACATAAGAAAAACATAAAATGCAATTAATTAATAAGGTTTAGCAACTCATATAATATGCAAAATTGTAAACTTAGTATTAATAATACTTCTTAAGTATAAGTAAATCATTTCACATAAATTGAAAAGCTTTGTTATTGCATTACATTAATTATAATAGAGACGTCCATTTTTCATTTCTTCACATATCTTCAAACTCATAAATTTGAAATTCAGTATCATTTTGATGTGCCCACTTAGGTGCTCATTCCTTGTGACCCACACAACACTGCCAAAAATAGACCGAAAAAACAACACAGTTGGCCCAAATGATAGTATGAAGGAGGTGGCTGCACCAGTGCCACAGCGAGAAAATTCTGCCAGCCAAATTCTGAGTTACAAATCAGCATCGCGGAAACCAACACAGCAGTAATCCATTGGCAGCCCAAACCGCCACAGGAAAAAAATAGCCACCATTGCATCAACACTGCACCAGATGGGATAACAACAATAGCAACACCTGAAACACATACACACACCTGTCCACAGCACTACACATACCCAGAACCCTTTGCAAATAGAAACCCTGGCAGAGTGAGAGAAGAGCACACTGCACCTAGATACCACAGGCACCATCATGCTAAGCACGCATTACACAACATACCACTGCACACAAACACCACAGTGCACAGGCACATACCATTACATATATTCACAGCTACAAACAGCACACCCAGAATCCCTGCACACCATACACCCCCACCAGTAACACAACCAAAATGGAACCACAAAAAAATCCCAGATTGACAGAAGAGGAGCTCAAGGTAATCGTCAAGGAATAGTCAAAGTGGAGCACTGGTCCAGCAGACATCCGAGCCCGGAAAAATGACTTATGGCAGAGGATAGTCAACAGGGTGAATACAGTGGGGAACCATCAGGCACAAGAGAGGACATTAGAAAAAGGTGGAATGACCTTAGGGGGAAGGTACGGGCCATGGCTAACAGGCACCAAGTAGCCATCATGAGGACTGGTGGAGGACTCCCACCACCTCCCCCAAAAATGGCACAGTGGGAGGAGATGGTCCTGGCCATACTACATCCGGAAGGGCTGACGGGAATTGCTGCTGGACTGGACACTAGTAAGTCCACTGTACTCACTAGCCACCTTGTCCCTGTGCACATCATGTACTCCCACCACCTTCTCACCCCCTCAAACCACCCAAACATGCACAAACCCACTATTGGCCTTATACCCACCTTTGCATGCCATAGCTCCCAACTGAGGCCATTCCCTCTCAGCCCCACCTAGTGCATGTATGCTTCACATAGCAGAAAGGACCACAACTACCACAATGAAACACTCCCTACCCTGGAATTCTTAAGCGATGCGGTGTGATATAATAGGAGAAAAGTGTCGCACAGGGCTACGAGGTAAATATCGAGTAATGCATAAATTACCATATGGTGTACCCTTGGGGGGACCACACCCCTCATCCCCAACTGTGTGGTAATCCATACAGCTCATAAAAATAAATAACAAGAGTCACTCGTTAATATCCACAAAGGTTAAATAAACAGTACAGAAATATTTGCTATAATCATTGAAAGGTCTGAAATTGTGAAACAACATTCCATGTATCTCTTGAGGCACACTATGTGAGCACGCGAAAAATAAATTAATAAAGCTTCAGTATAATTCCACGTATCTTGTGCTTTTAATACCAATGTCCAATTTTAGTTCAGTTCATATTGGTGAAAGTTGACAACCGTAGTATTCCAATCTATTCCATGGCCAAACCTCAATGTCCCAAATCATTAGGCCATTAATCTACCATGCTTGCCATATGTGATGTTCCATTTAAAGTCCTCAGCCACAGCCAACATGTGTTTCGTCCGGGGAATAACCCCGTTGACTTCGTCAGTGCTGCTTTATCGTTGGAATTAAACACATTAAGTATATATGAATATTCAGGAACTCCCAAAAAATATATAAACCCATCACAAATTCTCCAAGGGTGAGATAGATGATTGTGAGTTGGTATAAAGAACCTAGATCAACAAGACAATGTAAACTTAATGCAAGAGAACATCAGTGGTAGTCACCCATATAGTCAAATGAGTGGAAATTAGTAATGTGATATTGTGTAAGTATACAAACCAAATTGTGATAAGTTAGGAATATTTATTTAAAATGTATTTGAAAAGTACAAATATAGACTCCAACCCCTTCCGAGGTATAAACTCCCATGCAGCATAAAGTCAACTAGTGCAGGTATGACCTGCCAGAGACACCAGTACTGAAATTACCCGTATATCACAGAATCTGGAGTACAGCAACTGCGCCAATGTGTTCTGCTTCCTAGTCGACTAAGGTCATTGAACACCTGCCAAGTAGTGTGTAAATATTAAGGGATCAACAACACTGCCTCTTTATCGCACTGTATGTTCATCGTTAGTGTGCAAGAAACCCCCTTTGTTATAAGTTAAGAACCATTCTACCACACTAGTATATGTGTGAAAAACTACTCATTAACATTAACAAACTCAGCCCACGGTGACTCAAACAATAGTATGGGGTGTTAAGAACATTTGCACGTCAGTAGTTGGTTAATGCGTGTAACAAAACAGATACCACCATTCCGACCAATCAAATTCACCAGCGCGTGTATAGAAAACAGCTCCTTGGCAGTTATGAACTAAAAACGCGTTATCTCACTCAGTAGTGTAAAAAACGCTATGAACTTCTGCACCCCAGTACTAAGTTAATATATAAAACAAATCCGATGCCATCATTATGCGTGCTGTAGTGTCCTACCTGGGCCCAGAGAGTTATTTAAGATGCGTGAAGTAAATTCCGATCCGAACGTGAATACGCGTCTGGATCTTCCCGCCTCAATCGTATGTCAACAATTCACCAGTGGAAAGGGGGACTATAAATCTCTTTCCTAACGCGTGTAGTTACCACGCGAATACGGACTCTTCTGCCAATATAATAGAGAGAGGACTGATTCGAGAACCTTCCGCCATCTTAGGAGGCAACAAATACAAATACCTTTCACAAAATACAACCAAACTGTACCAATCCATCATTAGAGAAGGGACTATAAAACCCTGCCTCAACCAGTATGGTTACCGCGCGATGATGGACTCATCTGCCAATATGATAGCACGAGGACTTATTAAAAAACGTGCAGCCATCCTAAATAGCAACAAAAACCCATACCTTCCGCAAGTTGCTGCCGAATTATATTATTGCCCAATGTGTTGATCCTTATAGCAAATAAATATCAGGCGCTTCTCCTACTACAAAATACATTGCCATAAATATGCCGGTTTTTAAGAGAAAAATTAGACAATAAGAAGAAATTATCCCATAAGTACAAGTGTTAAAATAATGTTGTCATGCTTAGAACATTAGGAGTGAAAGTAACAGTTTAAACCAACACCCATGAAAATTCATCATCAATATAAATGAAAGCAGATTCTAATCCCATGCATGAACATAGTAATCTATATACTCTCATTATGAAGCTTGACTGGAGCACCCAAATTTGACCTATACAACATATATCAATTAGTAATTTATAGCATGTGCCACATATTTACATAACAATGTAAACAGAGGTTAGAGTCTTTCTTAAATTTGATCTGTTCAAATGGCATATATTGTAATAATGGAAACAACAAAAAAAACATTTTATGCGTTCAAACCGGTACACAAGTGTAATCAAATAATCACGTTCTCCAAATATATCATTAGTCCCCAGTATTTAAACATTATATTTGAGTTGCCTGATACATATTTAACTCATCCTAGTCCCCTAAAAAGTATTCCAACTCTCTATCCGTATTGAGACCTGTTTCTACCGCTCTGAGGCATAAAATCCATAAGGCTTCCTTTCTTCTTAGAGCCAATTTTCTGTTGCCCCCTCTGGGGTCCATTTTTACATGTTCAATACAAAAGAACTCAAAGGTTTTTTGAGTTCCTTGCGATTCACACAACATTATGGGGGTCATTCTGACCCTGGCGGTCGGCGGTGAAGCGGCGGTAGGACCGCCAACAGGCTGGCGGTCTTTTTTCATGTATTCTGACCATGGCGGTTACCGCCATGGTCAGCCGCCGCTTCACCGTTCCGACCGCCACGGCGGTAACGACCGCCGGGCTGGAGACCTGGGTCTCCAGCCCGGCGGTCGTCACATACCGCCGGCGGTATTCCAACCCGCCTGACCCCGGCTTACCACCATGGATTTCATGCGGTTGGGGACCGCCATGCAATCCATGGCGGTAAGCACTATCAGTGCCAGGGAATCCCTTCCCTGGCACTGATAAGGGTCTCCCCCACCCCCAACCCCCACCCCGACTCCCTCCCCTACCCCCCCCACCACCCCTGCCACCCCCAAAAGGTTGCAGGACCCCCGTCCCCCACCCCGATCCCCAACATATACACCCACATACACACATACAGGCACATTCATGCACATACACACACCCCCCCGCATTCATGCACGCATTCATGCACATACACACACAAACCCGCATTCATGCACGCATTCATGCACATACACACACACCCCCGCATTCATGCACGCATTCATGCACATACACACACACCCGCATTCATGCACGCATTCACACGCCCCCTCAATATACACACATGCACACCCCCATGCACGCACACAACTCACAACACCCCCCCGCCCCCCTTCCCTAGCGGACGATCACCTTACCTGTTCCTGGTGATCCTCCGGGAGGGAACGGGCAGCTCCGCCGACACCGCCACGCCAACAGAACACCGCCACAGCGAATCACAGGTCGTGATTCGCTGGGCGGTGTTCTGTTGGCGTGGCGGTGGAGGTGGAGCTACCTCCACTTCCCCGCCTGCCGCCAGCATGGCTGTTGGCAGCTCTTCGTCCAGAAACGGGCGGAGCGCTGCCAACAGTCAGAATGGCCCATGCGGAAGACCGCCAGCACTGGCGGTGTTCCGTACGGCGGTCCCTCAGCGGTCTATTGAAAAGACCGCCGAGGTCGGAATGACCCCCTATATGTGCTACCAGTGGGTATCTATAATCTTCATGTATTAGTGCCCTTGCATGTTCTCCAATCCTTACTCTTAGAGGATGTATTGTGCTCCCTACATAAAAACGGTTACACTTGCAAGAGACAATATAAACCACAAATGAGGTACTGCAATTGATGTTTGATCTGATCTTAAATGTCTGATCCATGCTGTCTGTGAATTCTGTTTTTCTTCTACAAGCCCACTTACATAGTCCACAATGTCCACAACTATGAAAGCCTATTGTGTGGGCAGAAGCCAATTTTCTCTTTCGGGTACTGAAGGATAACTGGGACTAAGAAGTCTTCTAAGGGATTTACCCCTCCAATAAGTAATTTCAGGTTTGTTGCTCATGATATCTCTCAGGGCATCATCTTGTAATAAAATATGCCAATGTTTGTGAACAAATTTGCTCAACAGTTTAGAGCTTTCTGTGTAATCTGTACCAGTCTTACTTTATCCTGCTCAATTTGTGAGGTGTATTCTTTGCGTTTCAGTCTGTCCTCCCTCTGGATATATTTGATTCTATGCTGAGCCTTATTAATGATGTGCCTACGATATCCTCGATGTTCGAAGCGCTGACACATTTCACTTATACATATTTCAAACTCGTCATTTTTACTACAATTGCGTCTTGCCATGATCATTTCACCAAAAGGTTTTGAGGTAATTTGATGTTGCGGGTGGGCACTTTCAGCATGTAGGATCGAGTTGCATGCAGGAGATTTTCTATACAACCTGCTATGTATTTTATTGTCTTCTATAAATAGTTGTACATCCAGGAAATCAATAAGATTGGGACTATATTGGTACGTAAACCTTACATTCATATCATTGAGATTAAGAAAAAATTTGATACGTCGCTC
The DNA here is from genome assembly GCF_031143425.1 of Pleurodeles waltl. Lineage (NCBI taxonomy): Eukaryota > Metazoa > Chordata > Amphibia > Caudata > Salamandridae > Pleurodeles > Pleurodeles waltl. Next base: position 721,395,983 of record NC_090449.1, read on the forward strand.
TACGATGCCATTCCAAATCATGAGGCAGTCGTCAATGTAACAACCCCAGTAAAGTATATCCGTATGCCATTCAGCAGCATCAGGGCCCCAGATCCACCTCTCCTCAAACCAACCCATGAATAGGTTGGCGTGAGAAGGGGAAAATCTTGAGCCCATCGCCACCACCTGCTTTTGTCACAACCAGTCTTTTTTTAAGAGAAAAAAGTTGTTATTAAGAATTAAGTCGATCATGTCAAATATCATCCTAGTATGTTCGCATAAGGTAATTGATTTCCTATTGAGAAACAATTTAACAGCTTTCGAACCCAAGTCATGTCTTATGCATGTATACAAAGAGACAACATCCAACGTGACTAATAACATATTGGTATCCCATTCAAAATCACTTAAAATACTAAGAAAATGTGTGGTATTTTTGATGTATGAGGGAAGGTTATTAACCATCGGTTGGAGGAACACATCAACATATTCTGATATTTTTTCGGTAGGTCCAGAGATTCCCGAGATAATGGAATGTTGTTTCAGAATTTCAGACCTTTCCATGATTATAGCAAATATTTCTGTACTGTTCATTTAACCTTTGTGGATATAAACGAGTGCCTCTTGTTATTTATTTTTATGAGCTGTATGGATTACCACTCCCTACCCTTGCCTGACTGCTATATCCCTATCACATCTCTGCAATTGCACGTTAAACCATGTCACACCCCATCACCAATATGTAGTAGGAATGCACATCAGTACATGGCAATGACAGTAGCAAGACAAATGTAAACTGTACTCCTAAATAGGGCCATTGCAACCTTTCACTGATGGGAACACAAGCAGTGGACTGGAAACTGTCAATGCCAATACTGCCATGCAAATACAGTGAATGAGGGAATACAACCATTTGTGTCACCACTACAATACCACCATCATCTGACACAATAGCTCTCATCCCACAGGACTGACACACAGCAGAGGAGCCCAATGCCAGGAAGCCCAGGCCTGGATGCAGCACCAATAGGGGAGGATTCACTTGCAAGTCTGGATTCGGAAAATGAACTTGGCCCATCAGGCATGAGTGGTCAGTCTACCAGCCTCACCCTGCCCACAAATCAAACCACCTCCCCTGCGGCAGCCAGTGCAGAGCAGAGCCCACCTTCCCACTTCTGTGTCCCAAGGTCACATCAATCATCAGTGTGCCCCACAGGACAGGGGCAGGAGTCAAAGGTGCAAACCCAAGACCATGACGGTCCTAGTGTCAGTCGGAGAGGGCACACTGCACCAGGGGCACAAGCACAGGGGCAAAGGCCAGTGGGAGGCCAATCGTGGGACAAGGGATGAGCCAGGTACAGGACACGACTGGCCAGGAGGCCGTCTCCAAGGTTCTGGGAGCCTACCAGCAAACCCAGGACCAGATTGGGCCAGATACTCACCAACTTGCAGGACACACAAAGGCTGCAGGAGGAATACCACCAGGAGGCCAGGCAGCCGTGGCAGTCACACAATGCCACCAGGGCCTCCATATTAGGGGAGTTCAAGGAACTCAACTGCATCCTGCGGACATTCTTCACCCAATAGCAGGCCCTATCCAGTAGTCAGTCAACACCACTGCTCTCAACATCAGCACCTGCTACTGGAATGGAGGCACAGCAGGAGGAACCACAGGACACCAGCAACCCTATCACTGCAGCTGAGGACCCCGCTGTAAAAGAGGTCACCCATCCAGACATCCTGCAGGACCTCAGGCCAAGACCAGTCCCCCCACCAGGAAGTGATCCCTCTTCTGAAATGTCACCCTTGTGTGCCAATGTTACACACTCTTGGCTGTCCAATACCAAGGTCACATCATTCTGAGGCAAATGGACACAGGACCTATGAACCTAACAGCTGCACCACCCACTGTCATGTGCCTCATCCTCGTCAGCCTCCCCCTCAGCATCAGCGTCACCATCCACAAACACTGCTCCATCATTCATATCCCCCTCCTCCAACATTGGGATGTGCTTTCTGAGGGCCAGATTATGGAGCATGCAGCATGCAACAATGATCTTGCAGACTTTCCCTGGATTGTACCGTATGGCACCACCAGACACATGTAGACAGCAAAATCTGGCTTTCAAGAGACCAACAGTCCGTTCAATCACACGCCTCGTCCGGCCATGTCTCATTGTTCCTGTTCTCCCCTAATGTAGTTGGATGTCTCACAAGTGTCAGGAGCCAGGGCAGGTTGGGGTATCAGGAGTCACCTATGTGGAAAAGGAAACATGGCCATAGGTAACATTGCTGGGCGGAGTGCTGACTGTGTCATGAGGGGTATAAAAGTCTGACATGGAGAGCAGTACACTTACCTAAGAGCCTGGCCCTTTCTCCCTGTAGCTGTAACATCATTGCAGGGACATTGCTGTTCCTCAGGATGTAGGAATCATGTACTGATCAAGGGAATTTAGCGTTCACATGTGCAATGTACTGGTCTGCAAGACATACCACTTGTACATTGAGTGAATATGTACTTTTCCAGTTTTCGTAGACCTGTTCATTGATCCTCAGGGGTACCAGGACAATGTGAGTCCCATGAATGGTCCCAATTACATGTGGGACATTTGAGATGTTGTAGAAGGCTGCTTTTACAGTGGGAAAATCTGGAGGTAGTGGGAACCTCATTTACCTGTGCACATGCTTGAGTAGGGCATCCAGCACATCCTGCAACACCTTGCAGAACTTGGGATGCGAAAACCCTGCAGCCAGTCCCACTGTGACCTGATAAGAGCCACTGGCCAGGAAATGCAGGACTGACAACCCCTGGACTGTTGGAGGGATGGCATGGGGATTCCTCAAACCTGGCAAGAGGTCTGACTTCAACTGGGCGACCAGGTTCTTGATGCACAAACGGTTTAGTCAATAGGACATGATGATGTGGCGCTCTTCCATGGTTTCTAGATCTATGAGTGGCCGGTAAATTGGTGCATTCCTCATCACTCCATTGTGGCCAAATCTGTGCGGGGACTCAAACAACAATCTTGGAATCTCTCACAATGTAGGCTATTCAGTATGACACACAACAGTCATTATGTAATAGTCATGCAAGTTGCCTGTCATGTTTTGGGAGTACACATTACTCCACCCTCCGTACCTAACCAGACGATGGCACATAATTCCTGTGGGAGTGGACATATACAGGACATGTACACCTACACCTTCCCTGTGTTCCACTATACTGATCATATATGCTGACAATTGTGACCAGTGTGGAAATGTCACTAGACATGCACTACATGTGTCTTTATTCACCATGTCAGACCTGAAGTATGTATTTGTGATGACATGCAGGTAGTTATGCTCTGTAAACTCAGGACAGTAATGTCACAGACTAAAGTGGCATCCGTGTGTCCGGCACACATTGGACTGCTGGAAGTGACCTTGTTCCGCCAGCGGAAGTCATCATGGCGGAGTGCGGTCTGAACTGGAGACTGGGACCAATGACGATCACCGCCGGCGGTGACGGTCATGACTGCTGCAGTCGTTACCACCATTTTGTGTGGGACAGCTCACTTGGCTCCTGGCATTCGGGATAGACGGACCTCCACTGTGTGTGTTGCTGTGTCCTGTCGCTTGGAGCAAAGATGGCACGCACTGCAGGGGAAAGAGCCCCAGCCTTCTCAACAGAGGAGCTGGAGAAACTTGTGGAAGGAGTACGACCCCTGTATGGGCGGTTGTACAGAGCTGCAGGGCAACAGGTCAGTATAATGTCCTTTGTCCCACATGTTGGGTGTTTGATGATGTGTGTGTGTGCACACTGACATGTCCTGACTGATCAGGTGTGTACCATGCACATGATATGTTTGGGACATTGCCAGTGTGCCTGAGCAGTGTTCATTGTGTGTTGCCATAGCTTACTGCTGGATTGGTATCATTTACATAATTTTCCCCTTTTCTCACTGTTTCCCATTCAGGTCAGCACCCACCAGAAGAAAGGGTTGTGGCGAGCCATCGCCAAGGAAGTGCGGACCCTGGGGGGCCATTGCCAGTAGAGCAACCAGTGCAAGAAGCGGTGGGAAGACCTGCGACGATTCACCCGGAAGACCACTGAGGCGCAGCTGGGGATGGCCCCCCAACGTGGGAGGGGTGCACATCAGACCCTGACCCCCCCTAATGGCCAGCATACTGACGGTGGCGTACCCTGAGTTGGATGGGTGCTTGAAGGCAGCACAGCAGCCACAAGGGGGTAAGTGTTGAATGTCAGGTGACTACTGCATGGTTGTGCTCTGTCAACCTCCTTGGACTTGGAATGAATGTAGTCAGGTGTGACTTAGGGAATGGACAGTCCTGGTTGCCACACCCATCAAGTAGGACTGTGTGACGTTCACTATGTTGAGCCATGTAGGATAAGAAGTCGTGGTCCTGTGACACATGTTCAGCTGTAGGTATGGGTCTCTCAAGTCTGCTATCATGTCAATGGCTGCATCCTCCATCTCTGTGTTTACTGTAGTAGTACGAAGTGGTCATGATGGCACTGTATATGGGTAATGACAGGCATGTTACGTGAAGGTTGCAGTTGCATCACTTCCTACATCAATGGATCCTCTGTACCACATGTACTCCTCACATTCCTGTCAGTTAGTTAGTGTCCTGAGTCCCTCTCTGCTTAGATTAGTATCATACTGTAATGGATGACATGTGGTTAGGTATAGTCCTGGGCTTCATTCTAGAAGTAGTCATTTTGGCATTAATGGGCATGTAGTTGTCTTCATGCAGGAATTTGTTCGGCAGGGTTGAGATGGGTTTGAACATAGCTTGCATGACTCTATTTGGGAATAATTGCTAATTGGGCTATAGTTTAGCAAGCAGGGACTGTTATCTGCATTGTTTGTATGTGAAGTGGATATGTGGCTTCTAATATTTTCCTCCCTTAATGTTTCTGCCACACTCCTTTTCTCTCTGCTCTTCTGTCTATGTGTGCATAAGCATCATCTTGTGAGGGAGGAAGGACACTGGTGAGTGGGGATGCAGCAGCCCGCAGGACCCAGGAGGCGGCCAGGAATGAAGCCGAGGGGACCAGTGGGACGGAGGGTGAGGGGAGCACCACGGGGGAGACTGGAGCTACCACAACATCTGATTCAGATACCTCCTCCAATGGCAGCTCCCAGGTAGTGGTTGACCCTTCTGGTACCACACCAACACCATTGTTGTCCACCACCCCCCTTACCAGCACCTCCCTCACTGTTGCACCCTACCCAGTTGCCCGTGCCCGCTCACCCAGGAGGGTGGGCGTATCCTTCACTGCAGGCACCTCAGCCATGCTGCCCTCAATGAGGAGGCTATTGACCTCCTGAGGTCCATCTCTGTGGGACAGACAATGATCGTGAATGCCATCCAGAGACTGGCATCCCCGATGCAGCAGACAAAGGCGCCCACACCCCTGAGGTGCCTGCCTGTCCCATTGCTGCCCCTATGAAGTGGAAGCCTATTTTCAATCAGGAGTCAAGTTGAGCCCATATTAATGGACAATGTGCCCTGCTGAAGTGGACATTGGACTTGCCAATGGCACATTTTGTATATAGTTTATTTATTGTTTGAATACAACAGCCCACATTGCTGTGGTTGGCAAGAAAAGATGCTTGTCCTGGTTTCCTTCTACATGGTGGAGAGACATCTGTGTGCAAAGGTGTGTGGGGTCTGTGTGTGGATTGTGTCTGTGTTGTTGCATGCGCTTGGTAGATGGTTTGGGCCATTGGGATGTTGTGATGTGTGTGTCTGCTTGCTTGTGTGTTTGTATGAGGTATTGTGTGCGTTTGTGTGTCTAGTGCTGCATGGGTGTATCTCCTTGATTGTTGGTTGTACGTGTTGTGTCATCTGTATGATTGTTTGGATGTGTGTTCGCAGCTATTGATTGTGTGTCATTGCTACATGGAGTTCATGCTGTGTGTGTGTATGTGTGGTGTCGCACAAAGTGCCCGTCTATGGCAGCGTTGAGGTGTTTGTGGGGTAGTTGTCATTGTGTGGTTACTGGGTGTGTCGGTGGTGTTGTGAGTTGTACATTGTGCTGTAGGTTTGTCATGTATCTGCTGGCTTTTTGTGTGTATTGGGTATTTGGCATTGACCTATGTTGTTTGTGTGTGTGTGTGGGGGGGTGGTATGTGTGTTCTGTGTGGGAGTGTATCACTGCCATTTCCCTCCCCTCTGTGCTAGGTATACTTACAGTTGTCGAATTCATCGCTGGTCCTGAAGGTGCTTGGCGTGATACAATGCTGGGAAAACTAGCAGTTCATTTGTCATGGCGGCCACGGCGATGTCTCTGTGCTGGAGGTGGGTGTTTCCTTTTCTACTTTCTGTTTCTGTCAGGTTTTTCATGGTGGTAAGGCCCCACTGGATATCCTGGCGGACTGGTTACTCGGAATATGGAGGGTGGGACATTGGCTGCCGCCTGCCTGTAGTTGCCTTCCACTAGCGGAAGCTGCTCGTCAGCAGTGGCAGTGATGGCGGTGAATTGTATGTATTGCATTGGGGTCACCGCCTTACTCATTATTTGGTGGTCTGCACCGCCACCCTGCCGGCGGTCACAAGACTGCCATCGGCGTGGCGCTTCGGTTACTGCCAAACTCTGAATGAGCACCCTAGTCTACAGTCTAAATTACATTCTAACATAACTTTTAACTTTCTAGCATGTGATTTAACTCAAAGACACATATGTCCAATTTGAAATACAAGCAAATTGCACATTTAAAATGTGTCTCAGTGCAGCTTTCTGTGTTAGGCTGTCAATCATAAAACGCAAACTGTCATATTCTGATTACCTTTGTGGCACAAAGGACAACACTAAAATTTACACTCTATCAACTATGAAAAGGCTTTGAGCAGGTCCTGCAACATTACACTGTTCTTGCACATTTCAGGTGCCAAGTCCAACTTGGATGATTTGCATTAGCACATATATTCTTTAGTTAAGGCTGTCAAGAGGCAGATTTGCAGCCATGCAACTCTTAATGGCTTTCACTTCCACCATCAGAGTTTTAATCTATGTAGAATTTGCAAACTAAGTACCAACCGATGGAAGATTATTGCTTATACGAAAACTAGAAATCTTATTTCAGCAGACAGAAGTAGTTTTCTTCCATATAAATATTTTTCCTAACTGCAAAGGTTCTTCATTGAAATCTCTACCACAGTCTATTGAATGTAATGCTGCACAACATGCCCTCAGCCTTCAAGTAATTGCTAGTAACAATTCCAATGCTTAAAGTAAATTTGACATGGAAATGTCATTTTTTTTAACTGGGCCATATCTTGTCTGGTCTATTCATGGCTCAGACCTCCCCTTCATCCCAATTTCAATAAAGAATCATGGTGACTCTTAAATGTTTCTATACATTTTCCAATTTCTAGGCTTATGTTGGGCACTTATTGGTTTCATTTTAAAGGTTGGATTTATTGAGATTAATGATGTTTTTACTTTTTCCAACTTTGTGTTGACAATTCACAATCATTTTAAATATTAATAATATGACCTTGATTCGAAACCTGTGTTCTTTATCCTCTCAACTCTGCACTATTTCAGATTAGGTAATGCCCGCATACAAAAGAATCTTCCTTGGACTAACTAGCCATCTTGTCTCACTCTATTGAAGTAGACTTTTGGCGTGTCTCTGTGATGAATTGATGATATGGTGTTGTTGTTGCTCTGCTACAGCATGTATTAATGTCTTTGGCCACTCTCCCAACCTTCCTATCCTTGTGGATTTCTTACATGGATGCTTTTCTTGCTTCTGGGCAATTATGTCCCCCTTTCCTCTATGGTTGCCATAGACCTGTCTTCCTTCAATTGCCAGACGTCATTCTATTATTTTATCCATCTCTTTTAGTCATCTAGCTTTTGCTGATTGAACTGTAATCTCCTCATCTTTAACAATTCCTAGCCTATCTACAGTGCTCAGAGGTGACTGAAAGGAATGTATATTGTTCTATAACATTTTAAATAAATAAATGTCCAACATTCCCCTGGAGGAAGTGATCTTTGCAGTTTTAAATTAAATATGTGGGTTCTGCCACTTTGAAATCTCCTCTTTTTATTGTAATAAGTGGAACTGATGTGTGTTGATTATATTACTATAGTCAGGTATATTAGACTTCACATTGGAAACTGTATTGAAATTTACAGTTCCTATCTATGTGACTTGATCATTGATTGACCATTTGTGTCAAATGTCAGATAGCTTTCTATGAGAATGTAGTTTTTAACCTTGAGGCTACATTTCAGGCTTGCATTCCCCACTGCTTCTACCTTACACTATGACTTTCCAGGACCTCCTTTTTGTGTCCTGCAGAGTATCCTGTCTGAAGGCAGCAGTAGCTTTTATTGTTTCTAAGAACACCAATTTCTATGAGTACTGGAGTAGTAGAGTGTTGTTTCTTTCTTCATCTTGGTTTTTGCTGCCCCTGGCATTATCCCCTTGTGAGTCATTTTTATACATTTGAGCTGTGAAATTTTCGTACTATGAGTTAATGTGCGTACGGTAATACAATGTAATGCTATTTATTGCACCTAATTATTATACAGTTAGATGACTGTAGTGATTGTTAGGGTAAATGCATATGTAAGTGTTTTTCAGAGCTTTAGAAGCTTGGAATTACATTGCACACACTGTTCTGAAACTGTGCACATCTGTTTACAACTAAGAAAATGCAGTATGCCCGTTGTGATGTACAAACAGTGCTGGGAATATTACAACAAGCCTTTCCTGCTTATTGAGGCATTGCAGAATTCATTCAATGTCACACGCTAGGTTGCAGAAGCGTTTTAAACTAATGAAAATGAATAAAAAAATATATAAAATTAACATATAGGCATTAGATGAATTAATCGAAGTAAAATCAGTAGTCTATCAAAGTAAAATCAGTAGTCTATCACATTTACACGTGTTAAGCTTGAATTGCTAAAACTACATTTTTCTGCAAGGCTGACCTAGGTTAAGAATGTTAAACGCTACCCTTTTGACAAGCTGACATACTGTGAAAACAAGGATTTATTGTAAGAGATCTTAGTTTTGACCTTCCCATGGGCATATTTTTCATAGAATATAATAAAGTATGAAAATGTTTTAATTCAAATTTGCAAAATGTTTTTGATCATACAATAACTTAGTATAGAGAATTGTTAGGTTGGTTGTGCTTTAGTAAAATTATGTAAAAGCCTAATCATAAAACTGCAGTTTTCTTAAGCAAAGTAAATTATGAGAACCCTCAGCAATTTCTATAAAGTATTTGATAAAAATGATTTCCCTAAGCATTACTGACTGTGGACTATTATTTTCTTGGTGAGAGGATGACAAGATGGTCCTGTTCTCATGAAGATCCTGATTGCTGATTGGCTGAGAGAAAAAAAAGGAAACATGTCGCAAAAGTTATTTTATATTGGTGCATGTTCCAAGAGTAGGCTAAGAACCCTGTTTAGACACTTTCCCAGATCCTCGCTCTGCTAGACATTCTCCCAAGACTCATTTACTTTCCTACCTGAATCTATTCTGCTTTAAGACTCTACTGTAATTTTTTGACCTGATAAAGAGAAATGCCGACATCAGATTGCCCAAAGCCCAAGTTTTGAAGATTGACAGAGTGTGGTTTCTATGGTGGTTGCAGAATAGGAGGTGTGAGTATCAATAGGGTAATGCATTGCAAATTGTTTTGTTTACTTTGGTTTTATTCAAGTATTGGTGTATGAGTGTTGAATGAATTGTTGATGCTTATGCGCTTATTGTTAAAGAACTTAAAAAGATTATCAGACTTTGAAGTACTCCAAGATCCCGGGATAGAGAAGTAAGAATTAATTGATGTTTTTCTTGTCTTCTAAAGATTTAAGGTGCAGGTCGTGAGGGACTGTCATCTGTACAATTGAGAAAGGGAATGTAACGATTTGCTGTGCCTTGCCCTATCTGATATTTGGATGCCTTGATAGAGAGGCTGCAAAACCTTCTTCAGGTGGACCAGGTGATCCTGCCAGTTGGAGCTAAACACAGCAACATCATCTAGATATGCTGCACTAAAGAACTCCAAGCCAGAAAGGACTTGATTCGCCAACCTTTGGAAGGTGGTAGGGGCATTCTTTAAGCCAAAGGGCATAACAGTAAACTGATAATGCCCATCAGATGTTTAGAATGCTGTCTTTACTTTTTCTCCATTTTGATTTGCCAGTACCCTGCTGTCAAGTCAAAGGTACTTACAAATTTGGCTGCACCTAATTTGTCAATCAATTCATCTGCCCTTGGTATGGGGTGAGCATCTGTCTTGGTGACAGAGTTGAGCCCTATGTAGTCCACACAAAACCTCATCTTTCTCTTTCCATCCTTGTGTGAGGTTTGGGGACCAAGACCACTGGGCTAGCCCATGGACTAGCAGAGTGCTCGTTCACTCCCAATTCCAGCATCTTGTGGACTTCCACTTTGATGCTTTCCTTGACTTGGTCAGACTGTCTGAATATGTTATTCTTTACAGGTAAACTGTCTCCTGTGTCCACATCATGGGTACACAGGCGTGTCTGACCAAGGGTCAAAGAAAAGAGCTCAGCAAATTGCTGGAGGTCTTGCCTGCAGTCTGCTTGCTGTTGGCTTGAGAGGGTGTCTGAGTAGAAAACTCCATCCACTGAGCCATCTTTAGGGTCAGCTGAGAGAAGGTCACTCTCTGCTTCCTGATTCTCATCAATAACTATCAACATTGTTATGTCTACCCTTTCATTGTAGAGTTTGAGGCGGTTTACATGGATCACCCGCTTTGGTGTCCTGCTAGTGCCCAGGTCCACTAAGTAAGTGACTGACTCTTCTTTTCTAGCACTGGGTAAGGGCCTCTCCATCTGTCCTGGAGTGCCCTGGGACCACAAGCTCCAGAACCCAGAATTTCTGCCCTGGCTGAAGCTCAACCATTGCAGCCATTTGGTCATACCCCAGCTTTTGGAGTTGTTGGCTGGCCTCAAGGTTTTTGCTTGCCGTTTCCATGTACTCTGCCTGGAGCGGAGACCTAGTACATAGTCCACTACATCTTGCTTAGGCTCATGGAGCGGTCTCTTCCAGCCTTCTTTCACAAGTGCCAGTGGTCCCCTAACAGGATGGTCAAACAGACGCTCAAAGGGGGAAAACCCTACTCCCTTCTGTGGCACCTCTCTGTAGGCAAAAGCAGGCATGGCAAGAGGACATCCCATCTCCTTTTGAGTTGTTCAGGGAGCCCTAAGATCATGCCCTTTAATGTCCACAGCAAGCACTCTACTGGGATTGCAGAGGAGACTACCACCTGTTTCAGGCCAGTGACCCCTCCCTATTCTAAAGTTACCATTGTCATTGGATGGATTTTAGTTTAATTGTCACCATTAGTGACTGGATATGTCTGTCCAGACAGATATTGTCCTGGGGAAACCAGTTTGTCTGTCACCATAGTGACACTGGCACCTGTATCCCTCAGGGCTTCTACCTTATTCCCATTTATCAAGAGCTGCTGCCTGTATTTTTGCATGTTAGGCGGCCAGACAGCAAGTGTGGATAAATCCACCACACCCTCTGAGACTAAAGTAGCTTCAGTGTGAACCCTGATTTGCTCTGCGCACATTGTTGATCCCACCTTGAGACCGGCTAGTACTGTGCTAACTGGAGTAGTAATTGTGGAACTTTTCTTGGGACAGGACTTGTCTCCAGTTGGGTGTCCATGCTGTCTAGATTTGTGACACAGGCCCTCTTGGGATCAAAGTTTTTACCCTTATACCCATTTGTGGACTGCGAAGACGCTTGGGGTCCACTCTCCTGACCAAGTTTTTGGGGCCCTGTAGAAGACTCTTTGTTTTTGTCCTTTAATGTCTCACCACCCTTCCCCTGGGGAGGCTTTATGACACCTTTTTTTTGGCCACCCCCTGTGAAAGTCTTGGTCACCCTTGTCTTGACCCAGGGGTCTGCCTTCTTTTACAATTATTGGAGTGAAATTGGACCTAGGTCTACTAGATGTTGATGCAGTTTGTCATTGAAGCAATTACTTAACAGATGTTCTTTTATAAATAAATTATGTAGCCCATCAAAATCACTTACACCACGGCCAGTTATCCAACCATCTAGTGTTTTGACTGAGAAGTCAACAAAATCAACCCATGTCTGGCTCAAGGTTTTGTGAGCCCCCTGAACCTAATCCTGTACTCATCAGTTGAGAATCCAAAGCCCTCAATCAGGGAAGCCTTCATGAGGTCATAGGATTCAGCATCCTTACCAGAGAGTGAGATTAGTCTATCCCTACACTTTCCAGTGAACACTTCCCAAAGGAAAGCTCCCCAGTGAGATCTGCTTACTTTTCTGGTTGCACAAGCCCTCTCAAAAGCTGTGAACCATTTGGTGATGTCATCACCTTCTTCATATTTAGTTACAATCCCTTTGGGGCTTTTTAGGATGTCAGTATTCTCTCTGACTCTATTTAAGTTCCTGCCACCACTTATGGGTGTTAAACCCATTTATTTTCTTTCCCTTTCTATACCTAGGAGCTGCTTCTCCAAAGCTAATCTCTTGCCCAACCTTGCTAAAAGGTTGTCCTCTTCATTGAGGCTGCCCTCAATGCTACCAGAGGCACTGGACTCCCCTGTGGAAGAACCAGGCTCTCTGCCTATGATTTGTGGAGACAGGGTTCTAGGAGTCCTGTTCTCCCTAATTAGGCCAGGAGGGGTGAGTTCATCCTCCTGTTCACTAATTTCCCCATCTGAGGGAGGATCCTCCATCTCAGAGGGGTGGTTCCTTGTAAACTCTGCCAAGAGCTCCTGGAGCTTGGCCTTGGTTGGGTTAGACCCAGTTTCTATCTTTTTTATCTTACAGAGAGACCTTAACTCTGGCATCCATAGATGCAGGTAAGGGGTGAGGTTGGGTTCCATCACCATCTCATCTGTATTACTCATTATGACTCTAAAAGTTGGGATTACTTTTTGACAAACTAACAACTACTTCTAGAACTTAAATCCTAACTTTTTAAACTTTTAAATTTACAATGAAATGCTAACATGGACTTACACAAGGCACTAGCAGGACCATAATGTTTTTTAGAAAACTAGTCAAATATTCAAAAATCTATTTCTAATGACAATTTTTGGAATTTTAGTCATGTGATCTGGTATTGGCAGAGTAGTCCAGCAAATGCAAAGTCTTCGATCCCATCGCTGCTGTCAATGTAGGAACTTGGCTCTGTATATACTATCTCAAAGTGAGAGATAGTGTGACAGAGTCCAAGGCTTCCCCTTAGAGGTTGAAAGTGGCAAAATTTGATAATACTAATGCTCTATTTTGTGGTAGTGTGGTTGAGCAGTAGACTTATAAGATGGCAGTGTTAAGCATTTGTTGTACGCACGTAGGCAATAAATGAGAACACACACTGAAAGACTTAACTCCAAGGCCAATAGGTTTTTATATAGAAAAATATAATATTTAAAAATTTATCTTAGAACCACATGATTCAGAATTCAAGTAAATACATAAATTGTAAGGCACTTGGCATAGGTAAATATGGAACTTTGAATTCAAACAGTAATGTACACAGTTTTGGCAAAAATGGCAATAAGCTATTTTAAAAGTGGACACTGCAAAAATCAACAGTTCCTGGGGGAGGTAAGCACAAGTTAGTTTAGCAGGTAAGTAAAGCACTTACAAGTTCAGTCTCCACGGCATAGGCAGCCCACCGTTGGGTGTTCAAGTCAGCCCCAAACACCCAGCACCAGCAACACAGGGCCAGACAGGTGCAGAGGTCAAGGTAGGGCCCAAATGACATAGGAGCATATGGAGACCAGGGGTGCTCCGGTTCCAGTCTGCTAGCAGGTAAGTACCTATGTCCTCGGGGAGCAGACAAGGGGGGTTTTGCAGAGCACTGAGGGGTGTCACAAACAGGCACACAAAATACACCGTCAGTGGCACAGGGTCGGCCGGGTGCAGTGTGCAAAGTAGGTGTCGGGTTTTAGATAGAAATCAATCGAGAGACCCAGGGGTCACTCTGGCGATGCAAGCAGGACACAGGGGGGAATTCTCTGGCCAGCCACCAACTAGGCAATGATGAGGGCCGCCTGCTGGTCACTCCTGCACTGGTAGTTGGTTTCTCTCAGGCCTGGGGGCTGCGGGTGCAGTTCTTCTTCCAGGCATCGGGTTCTTTGTTACCGGGCAGTCGCGGTCAGGGGGAGCCCCTGGATTCTCTCTGCATGCGTCACTGTGGGAGTGCAGGGAGGTCATCTAGTGGTGTCCTCATTGCTGGAGTTGCCTGGGGGTCCTCTCTGGATTTTTTAAGGCAGGGGTCACCTCGGCTCAGGACACCTTAGGTGCTGTCCTGGCTGGAGGGTGACTCCTCCTTGTTTTTCTCATTACCTCCCCCAGACTTGCCGCCAAAAGTGGGGGCTGTGTCTAGGGGGGCAGGCATCTCTACTAGCTGGAGTGCCCTTGGGTGCTGTAACACCAGGTTTGAGCCTTTGAGGTACACCGCAAGGTGTTACAGTTCCTGCAGAGGGAGGTGTGAAGCACCTCCAACCAGTACAGGCTTTGTTCCTCGTCACAGAATATACAAAGGCACTCACCCCATGGGGCCAGACACCCGTCTGGATGTGTCAGGCTGGCAGAAACTGGTCAGCCTATCACTAGTAGTTGGGCTGGTATACAGGGGGCATCTCTAAGATGCCCTCTGTGTGCATTTCTCAATAAATCCCACACTGGCATCAGTGTGGATTTATTGTGCTGAGAAGTCTGATACCAACTTCCCAGTATTCAGTGTAGCATTTATGGAACTGTGGTGTTTGTGGTTGACACACTCCCAGACCATATACTCTTTATGGCTACCCTGCATTCACAATGTCTGAGAATTGGCTTAGACACTGTAGTGGCATAGTGCTCATGCAGCTATGCCCTCACATGTGGTATAGTGCACCCTGCCTTAGGGCTGTAAGGTATGCTAGAGGGGTGACTTACCAATGCCACAGGCAGTGGGTTGTGGGCAGGGCACTCTAAGGGGAGTGCCATGTCGACTTAGTCTTTTTCTCCACACCAGCACACACAAGCTGTGAGGCAGTGTGCATCTGCAGAGTGAGCGGTCCCCAGGGTGGCATAATACATGCCCTTAGAGATCTTCCCTGGCTACAGGCCCTTGGTACCAGGGGTACCATTTACAAGGGACTTATCTGTGAGCCAGGGCTGTGCAAATTGTGGAGACAAAGGTACAGTTTAGGGAAAGAACACTGGTGCTGGGGTCTGGTTAGCAGGTTCCCAGCACACTTTCAATCATAAATAACATCAATAAAAGGCAAAATGTTAGGGGGTAACCATGCCAACAGTGGCATTTTCCTACAGTGACAATGATGGTCCTGCTCCCAGTGGGAGTAGACACACTGTGCTAGGAGCACAGGCATGTGGCGCTAGAGTGCCTGGGAGGAATGGTGTGGGCCAGAGGATGAGGACTCAAAGAGACTCAACAGACTATTAGACCATCTCCCAAGTCTTGGAAGCCCACCAAAATTCACAAGGATTGATGGGCCAGGTACAGACTATGATGGGGAGATCAGACAGTTTAGAGGGACAACGACCAGGAAGACATGCAACAGTGGCAGGTACAAAATGCAACCCAGGCTTCCATTGCTGGGGTGCTGAAGGACATGAACACTACCCTGAGTAGGTTTTGCATCCAACATCAGGCCTTCTCCACTACCAATGAAACATCATGCCCTTCTACATCTGTGGCTGCTAGTGGAATGGAGGCCCTGCCAGGGAAAGGGAATGCCTCAGACACCATATCCTCTGTAGCTGAATCCCCCCCCCAACAAACATGGATGCCCACCAAGACATCTAGGAGGAGCAGATGCCAAGACAAAACCCAGTGCCAGGAAGTGAAACCCTACTGATTGGTTCCCCTTGTGTGCCACTGATACACCCTGTTGAATGTTCTGAAACCTAGCTCCATTTTCCTATGGTGCATGGATACTAGACATGTTATTCCATATTGGTTTAGCTGCAACTCTGATCTCATCCACCATGGCGGAATCCTTCACTGTATACTTTGTGTTATTTCTGTTTCAAAACACTCCTTTTGTAACTCCCCAATAAATACTACTTAACCTCAGGTAATGCGTAAGTGTGATGTATCAACCATTTACAACAGTCATGTAGGACAACTATAGTAGCAAGATGTACCTCTCAAATGTTCTACTTTTGTCATGGTCATCACATATGTACTGGATAGCCTAGATCAGTGGTTCCCAAACTGTTGTCTGGGGACCCCTGGGAGTCCATGAACCCTCCTCATGGGGTCCGCAACTGCTTAGAAATTTAAATAATATTAACAGGTTAGGTACCCAGCTTTCAATAATGACTCAGTGGGGGTCCCCGGATTCCAATAATGATTCGGTGGGGGTCCCCGGGTTCCAGTAATGATAATGTGGGGGTCCACAGATATCATTATTTTGGGAGCCACTAGCCTAAATACATATAGCATTGTGATTGTAACATACACATGACACAAATTACCTGGATTGTCTATTCCCAAACATTTATTTGGAGAATGGCAATTAGCACATAGTAAAGTGTTGCGGTGGACTTCAGTGTTTCAGCTTAGTTGTCATTGACCACCTACCCACAGAAAATTGAAGTTATGGACATGTCAGTCTTTCACAGAAAATTGATGTTATGGACATGTCAGTCTTTCACAGGAAGGTTGACAGATTGGTGCAATGTATCATCAGCTAGAGCCTTTACAAATAGCCATGCTTCAGCTTCCATATGACCATACCCCATGTAAAAGACAAAAGTCAGCACTGTTCCCCTCGGTCATGGGACCGTCAACTTTCATGGTCAGGTATCTGTAGGATTGCCACTCACCTATGTCAGTCTTCAGAGACATGCCCATTGGTCTGCAAAGTTGAAATACACTGTCAGCTATGCACAAGTTAGTCCACATAAAACCAAAACCATTAGGATGGTAGAGGGTCTGGATACCACATCATGACATGTTTGACACAGATAGACACACACATATCACCATTTTAGCCACCTCCAATAATTAACAGGTCTTTTGTGTGGAAAATTACACTACTGTCCCACTGTCCTGACAGCCAGGGCTTAGAATTCACACAGAACAAATCTCTTGCTAAACAGTACCCAGTTAAATCTGTGTCTACTTCACATGTCAATCTGCAAATCCCATCTGCCTGTGACACTGACTGAGATTGCCAAATAAGGATGAGTCAAACAGCAAATCTGCAAATCTGTGATTGACAAAGATAAGGAATAGGACAGAGTGGAACAAATACATTACATTTCCAGATCAAAAGTTCAATTGTGACTTCCATTGTGCATTTGCAAACATTTTACCTTACGTATATATCAGTTCTGTACACAAGGTTCAATGTGCATGCATATCTGAGTCATGGGTATCTGAGCCACTTAAGATCTCACTGATGGTGCAAACAAGAACATTGTATGACATGCTCAACCTAAACCATACCCGATGGAAACTCTACTGTGACATCACATCACATGTCTTTAGTCAGTTGAAGTATTGATTGATGAGATCTGCCCTGATGTCTCCAGCTTCATCCTCATCATGCCCATCCTCACTTGACAAATCTGCATTTTCACTCACAGGTTCTGCCTGCTCCCCCTCATCTGGTATAAATGGCATTTGATTTCTCAGGGCACAGTTACGGAGCATGCAGCAGGCAGCAACAATTTGACATACCTTGTGGTGTGAGTAGAGAATGGCTCCTCCAGACTTGTCTCAGCTACGAAATCTTGTCTTCAGGAGAAAAACGTCGGCTCCACGACATGCCTTGTCCTTCTGTGGTCCTCATTGGAGCAGACTTCCCCTGATGTGATTGGGTACCTCACTGGTGTCAATAACCAAGGACGGTGTGGGTATCCAGAGTTCCCTGTAAGGTACAGTTACACCAATCCAAACTTTATTCTGCAACATCACCATATATAGTAGTATGAAATAAGGTTCAGACTTACATGCCATATATAGCTTATCAACCAGCCAGGCACTCTCTGTGTATAGTCATGTCATCAGCAGTGGGATTTTGCTATTCTGCATGATGAAAGCATCATCGACTGATCCAGGATACCTATCACAAACTTGTGACATGTAAAGGGCGGCCAAACACACCAGTTGGACGTTGATGGAGTGGAAGTTTTTCCTGTTTCTATATACCTGTTCATTAGCCCTTGGGAGAACAAAGGCTACATTGGTGCCATCTAGGGCCCCAAGCACATGTGGAATGTTTTCAAAGCATAGAATTCTGCTTTCACATGAGCCAAATCCTCATGTTGAGGAAATCTGATGTAGTTGTCTAGGTGTTTTAATAATTCAGACAGTACAGCCTTCAAGAACAGACTGAACATGGGCTGAGACATCCCTGCAGTTAGGGACACTGTATTGATATGACCTGGTGGCCAGGAAGGGTAGCACTGACATAACTTGCACAATGGGAGGTATGCAATTGGGAATGCGAATAGAAGGCATGAGTTCTTCCTCCAACAGACTACAAAGATACATGATTGTCTGCCTTTCCAGCCAGTATATCTGGTCTGCTAGTGGACAGTACACTTGAGGTTGTCTTGCTCTCCTCATACCAGGGTAACTATGTGGGACAGCAACAGAATGTATGTGAATGATTCAATCTATACATCAGAAGTATGCTCACCTCAATGCCACACATAAATCTAAATCAAGTCACATGAAACATTGAAAAGGTGGTATTCAGCACATAGCTAGGAAATGTATGACTGATTACTGTATTCAGGACCTCAAAAAGCGTGCATGTTCTTCAAATGTAAAAACAGGTCACTGACAGTGAAAATGACATGAACCAAGTCGACTTGTAACATGTTTGTTGCACCTATACCATGTTTAGATTGTCAGTAGTATGGCGAGAATACTTTCACTTACATAACCCAGAAAAATACTTTTTCACATTCTCTAATAATGACATGCACATTGACACTTGTAAACATATAGCCAGCATTTTAACACATGATCATAGATTCGACTTTTTAGAAAGTGATGCACCGTTCATTACTTCAACATACATATTGAGCCTTAAAATGGCAGCTGCCTGACCTACTGTATTGTACATCAGGAAGTGACCTGACTCCACCAGCAGATATTGTCATGGCAGTAGGCTGTTACAACTGCAGTGGACATTTCCATTGAAACACATTGCTGCCTTTGACAGAATAGGGCCAGTGACGATGTCCGCCGACAGTGACAGTCCTGTATGTGGCGGACGTGAGTGCCGTCTCCAGCAGTATCCCTCACTTGACTTATGACACTGCTGCTAGCAAGACCTCCACTACCTGAGTGGCTGTGTACTGCCTTTGGGAACAATCATGCTACGTCCTGCTGGTGATAGGGCACCTGCCTTGCCTCCAGAAGAGCTGGACAGGCTTGTGGAGGATGTCCTACCCCTGTATGAGCAGATATATGGTGCACCTGAGGAGCAGGTGAGTCATATGCAAAACATATGTGTGAAAGGTAGAGTGACTGATGATGTAGTTTAAATGTGCAGGAAAGAGGGAATAAGCTATTGTGTGTGGGTAGATGGACGTGCAGATGTGCACAGAAAGAAAATTAAGCCTGATACGTAGTAGGTAGTGTGTGATGTAGGTAGCCTGATCCCCAGAAATACATTACAGCATTCACTTTAATGGTTGGATGACACCATTTTAAGGACATATTTGTTGTCTGGTCATGTGTTTCTAGCCATCATCTGGTACTGGTTATGGATGTTGTATAGCTGCCTTCACTTCACACATGGCCTGACTACAGGTGGTAACTTGGAAAAGAGTTTGTGGAGTGTATAGGGTATGTTTTACTACTTGCACTGTTAAGGTTTCTCCCTACGTGATTTGGGATGATGCATATGGACTTGACTTTATCCTCTTATTTGTGTTATCCATGCAGGTCAACGCCAATCAGAAGAAGGGGATCTTGTGTGTCATCACCAAGAAAGTGAGGACCCTGGGAGCCCACAGCTGGCAGAGGACCCACTGCAGGAAGTGGTGGGAGGACTTGAGACGCTGGGCCTGGAGGACCGCAGAGGCCCAGCTGGGGATGTTCTCCCAAGGAGGAAGGAGTGTCCATCAGATCTTGACCCCCCTAAAGGCATAGATATTTGCAGTGGCCTACCATGAGTTGGATGGGCATTTGAGGGCAGCACAGCAGCCACAATGGGGTAAGTACATACATAACACATTTACATCCCTCTGCCAGGTCAGTGTAAGATGTGAAAGATTCTAAGCTGTGACAATGTGTTAAGTGCAAAAGGTCGAAGATCTCCTAGGAACACATAATGTACAGTCCGAAACATTGGTACAGAGGTATGCACATTCTATTGTGTATAGGAACATATTACTCACCTATGCCATCCCTTCTGTACAAAGGCAAGTAATGATGCACATGTGACTGTGTCATTTGTGTACCACTACACTGCTTTACACGCCCTGTTGGCTGATCCTTGCCACCTTGAGATTTAGACTCCCAATATCCTGATGGTAAGTAGTCGTGGTCTTTGCCCTCTGTCAATTTCAATGCCACTTGATCCATCTCTATATGCAACATAGAGTCTAACATTTTCTCAATTGCCCTACAATTCCAGAGGTTTCAAATGAGAGTCAACATATTGTGAGGCTGTAATTTGAATCTGACATTTGTACAATGTTATGTTCTGCCATATGTCAACATTGTGATGCAACTTAGACAAACTTACTCTTGCTATTGTGGATATGTTTTGAAGGCTTTTTGTATGGAAACCAATTGTGTGCACAGACTTGATTGTATTGCAGGTATGGTAGTTCACATTCACATGTTGGTGGAGTGGTATGTGTAGTCAGTCATTTGTCTTTTCTCAAGGTGTCTGTCTCTATCATGGTAATCTCAGAAGTGGTTTATGATATTCAGATTTCCTATACTGGTGTAAGATTACTCATGTCTGAAGTGTGGATAGTGATTTTGCCACTTGAATAATAGTCTATTGATGTTGCCATTCATCATGAATGGTTGAACTGTATGTGCTCTTAATGCACATAATAGGTGTCCATTGTTTTTGAGGTGTAGCTATGCTACCTGTGGTTGTCTATGGGTAAACCCAGTGGGCTAAATAGGACCCAATCAGTGTACATTACTTATTTTCAGGGTGGTGAATGACTAAGATGAGAGGGTCCACAAAGTCTGTTCAAATGTGTGCTACAACACTGTTGTTACATGTGTTTGTGATATGGGTTAAGACTCTATCATACTCCTGATTTGGATATGCCAAAGAGGGTAGGTGCATGTGGGCATTTTTCATTTGTGAAGGTTGTAAACATGGTTACATGAAAGGTCTTCAGCTTGTATGCAACTTGCAGTCTTGTGGATGGCATTTGATCAGCTTCCAATCCTGGAACATGACATCAGGTCATGTTATGAGAATGTGTAGATTTGGTGTCTGTGTTATGTGGATGTCAATGTTGGCTCAATATCTCATAGCTTGGTTGTTGATATACAATGTTGATGTGGATAGGGACCCACATTTATGTTGTCAAATCAGCTTGTGATTGAATGGTTAGTGTGATAGCTGCATTGGTAGGATGGTATTGTTGTGTGAGGTAGGTGGCTTATGTGGTATGTGACATAGTTGTCATATAGGGGCGTTGATTAAATGTTGTTGTGACATGATGTTGGCACTAACCTGGTTTTATCAGGGGGTGTAGTACCCCTAGATGTAATGTTAGTGATTTGTGTAGTGTGATGTGAGTATATGGAAAATATGTGATGACCCTACCTCTTGCTCTCTGTTTACCAGCATCAGTAGGCAAAGGAGATGGGGCACAGCCGGGTAGGGAAGCTGCTGGCCACTAGACCCAGTGTCCCCGCCGGTGAGGGGTCTGCCACGTGGGAGACAGGATCCACATCATCATCTTTGGAATCCTCCTCCAGTGGACACTCCCTGGAGGTGGCAGACCCATCTGGGACCACCCCAGCACCATCTCCATATGCCACCCTCCTTTCAACCACCGCCCTCCCTGTGGCTCCCCACCCAGGTGGCTATGACCGCTCACCCAAGAGGGTGGGCATCTCCTTTGCTGCAGGTACCTCTGCCCCAGTCCCTGTTAGCCCTGCTGCCCTCAGTGAGGAGGCTATTGACTTCCTGAGGTCCATCTCTGTGGGTCAGTCGACCATTGTGAATGCCATCCAAGGACTGGCAACTCAGATACAACAGAGTACTGTGTTCCTGGAGGGCATTCACAGTGCACTAGCTGGCCTACAGAGTTCCTGTCAGGCTTTCGCCTCCACACTGATGGCAGCCAGTCACCCTTTGTCTACCGCCATCCCTCCAGCTTAACCAAGCCAAAGCACACAAACAGACAAGCAAACATCCACATCAACATCCAAGGGTAGCTCAGACAAACACAAGCACCACAAGGCACATCACCGGCATGCACACAAGCAACCTATACCTGCACACACTGAAACAGACACAATCTACCTTGACACCCCCAACACACCCAGCATCATACACAGCACACCTGACAGACACCACACCAACATTCACAGATCCAGCCACCACATCTGTCCTACCCACAGAAATCAGAACAGTAGACCCTCACACATCCACCCCATTCACCACACTTGCAGACACCACAAACACTGACACTCCTACATGCAGCACATCCCCCATACCTGCAGTGACCACCCCAACAGACACTCACCCACCCACCACACCATCTCCCAGCACCTCTACCCCCTTAGCCTATGGCATATAAACACCCTCACTGACCCACACAACAGACACCCACCACCAACAAGCATACCCCTCACAAACATGCACCCAAAATATGCACACCAACACCTCAGACAATCTCTCCCTCTCTCTCCAAACCCAAATCCTTTAGCTATTGCCATCCCTGTGTGTCTAAGAACTCTTTCCTTGCAGACTCTGCCCTTTTCTCTACTCCTCTCCCCCGTGAAACCCCTAAATGTTCTGCTTCCCTCCCCAAGTCTGCCCCTTCCACCTCCAAGGCCTCCTCTTCCCCCCTGCCAGTGCCCATGACCCTCCCCCTGCCAAAAAGTCTACCCCTCCCAAGGTGACCCAACCCTCCCCTAAGCCTAAGTCTAACCCCCTCCTCCCAAGCCAAACCCCAAACCCACCCTCCCAAGCCTAAGCCCAACCCCCCGCTACCGCTCCCCAGATAAAATCTGAGGTGTGTGCCAGCCCACTTGATGCCCTTACCTGTGGAGGTTACATGGCAGCCAGGAGTCAATTTTGGGGCACCAATATGTGCCTTTGGTACACAGGACACAATGGCCCTCATTACAACCTTGGCAGTAAATGCCGCCTACTGCCGTGCTGATGGCCACCAACATACTGTGACCACGGCGGTATACCGCTACGGGTATTATGACTCACACAGAGAAATTCGCCACTATACAGACACCCACACAAGTCCGCCAGACCAAAGGTCAGTGATAAATGGCGGTACCAAAACCCACACCATTACGCCAACTTAACTATGCCCACAGTATCAGGACCCATGAATCACTGTGGCGGTCTTTCAACTGCGGTAAACCATTGGCACTACAGACCGCCGTGCTCAAAATGCACACACTAACAAAACTACACCACATTGGACAATTCAAACTACACACACCTGACACACATAAACACACCACACCCACATATTCAGACCACTATAAAACACACACCCACATTACCCACAACCCTTTCAATGAAAAAAAGATTGCGAACAGAGAGATAGACAAGCCAGGAGCGCCCACTCCATCTGAGCCACAGAACACCATCACCCATACACCATCTACATACCTCACAGCACACACCACAACACATCACCCCACACATCACCCTACACATCCTCACACATACCACTCACACCACATCCATGGCACCCCAAAGACACCCCAGGTTTTCAGAGGAGGAGGAGCTAAGGGTCATGGTGGAGGAAATCATTGGGGTAGAGCCACAGCTATTCGGATCACAGGTGCAGCAGACGTCCATTGCTAGGAAGATGGAGCTACGGCGGCGAGTCCTGGACAGGGTCAATGCCGTGGGACAGCACCCAACAACAAGGGATGACATCAGGAAGAGGTGGAACAACCTACGGGGGAAGGTACGTTCAGTGGTTGCAAGATACCAGGTAGCTGTACAGAACACTGGCAGTGGCCCCACCTCCTCCCCCACAACTAACAACATGGGAGGAGCAAATCTTGGCGATCATGTATCCTGAGGGCCTCGCAAGAGTAGCAGGAGGACTAAACTGTGGTAAGTCAAATCTTTACTACTATATCCCCCACCCTACCTGCATGCCATCACAAACTCCTACCCCTACCCTCACCCTCATCACTCCACCACCTCACATATACCCAACTATCACAACCCACCCATCCCAAAAACAAGCCCTGCATGCCACACCAATGCATGGACACCCATCACAGACCTGCATGGACACCCATTAACACAGCATGCCCATTAGAGAGAATCACCTAGCCCACAAAATCACTACGCACACAAGGCAAAGCTGACAGGGCAATCACAACCATACAGGGAAACACACCCATGCACAAGATGGCACACGCAGATACAATAACACTGCATTTTCATCCCCACAAGACCCCCACTCAACGTCTCCGGAGAGGAGGTGCCAGCCACATCCAGTCCCCCCACAGAAGATGCCCACAGTGATGACAGCAGCTCTGCACGCCTGGATCCCGATGACCAACCTGGCCCATCAGGGACCTCTGGACAGTCGGTTACCCTACCACAGCCCCATACCACCACAGAGCCTCCACACTCAGGAAACACCAGCACAGCACCCACCCAGCGGGCCCATACCACTTTCCCCAGGACACGTCAATCAGCTGTGTGTCCACTACTACAGGGACCCCAGACAACCACACAAACCCAAGAAAATTAGGGACCTGGGGTCAGTGGCAGTGGGCACACGGTTCAGGGGACAGAGGCACAGTACAATAGGGAAGCTGGGAGGACTGCTGTGTGACAGGGGGAGTACAGGCCCAGGGAGTCCACTCTCCATGAGGCACTTGCAGGTATCCTGGAAGCATACCAACATTCCCAGGAGACCTTGGGCCAGATACTGGCCAAGTTGCAGGAGACCTAGCGGCTGCAGAAAGGACAGTACCTAGGGATCAGGGAGGACCTCAAACATATCCACACCATCCTGGTCACCATTGCAGGGGTGCTGGCTAACATGGCCAACACCATGAGGGAGGCAGTGGCACAACAACGAGCCCCTGACACTAGCCACACCAATGAAAAGCCCTCCACCTCCGCTGGCGCTAGTGGACTGGAGGCCCCACCACTGGAACAACAGTGTCACAGTGCCCTTTCCTCAGGACCTGCACACTGCTGAACAAAAGGCCCACCTCCCGGCGTCACCAACTCAGAAAGCTATCAAAGCACAGAGTTATGAGGAAGCCAGGTGGAGGGAAATTAGGGTAGGGAACTGCTGGGAGAGAGATCTGAAAAGAAACGGTTAGAACAAATATGCATATACTCATTCATAACAGTATAAACTCACCAATAAACTCTTGAATAAAGGCGTCTCAGTGGTATCAGATTGAGACCCTTTGTGAATTGGGCGTAGCCCCTTATTTGAATCATGGCACAAGAACAAACTGCAACCTCTGAACTTAGAGATGGAAAGAGCTTTGGACTATGGTCATACTCTGAATATCAATCATGTAACAATTATGCATTCATAACATAAATGTTTGATCTCAGCCTAGAAATTCTCAAAGACTTAAATATGTATCTCACATATTATGCTTCCCAAAAAACAATGAACCTATAATTTGCGCATCTCCAAAACGTTTTCACATTTATTACTAAGGCCTGAAAGTTGTACTCATTAAACTTGAAGCACTTTGTTCGTTGGGCAGAAACGCCTTGTTTGTTGTTCATGAAGCGCTTTGATCATCATGCATGAAGCGCTTTGTTCATTATGCCAGGGAGCGCTTTTACTTGCTTTGTCTGAAGCGCTACGCTCGTTGTGCTAAGGGGCGCTTTACTCATGTGGCCTGAAGCGTTTTGATCCTCGTGCCAAGACCGCTTTACTCATGTGGCCTGAAATGCTTTGGTTGTCGTGCCAAGGGCGCTTTACTCTTGTGACCTGAAGCGCTTTGCTCGTTGTGCTAAGGGGGCGCTTTACTCATGTGGCATGAAGCGCTTTGACCGTTGAGCCAAGGTTGCTTTACTCGTGTGGCCTTAAACACTTTTGATTGTCGTGCCAAGGGCGCTTTACACATGTTGCCTGAAGCGCTTTGCTAATTGTGCTAAGGGGCGCTTTACTCCTGTGGCCCGAAGCGCTTTGATCGTCGCGCCAAGGCCGCTTTACTCGTTTAGCCTGAAGCGCTTTTATGATCGTGCCAGGAGCACTTTACTCTTTGGACTGAAAACATTTTGCTCATTGTGCTAAGGGGCACTTTACTTTTGGAAGTAATGACTCCCTTCAAGATTGGGCTCATCAAGACCTTACCGCTACGAGCACGACCTACTCGTATCTGAATTCACCATGGAATCAAGGATACTCCGATTTGCTGTCAATCTGTCATGCAGGAAATCTGCTCTTCTTCACAGGAACCCCCATGAGGTCTGACTGCATCGAAGTCTTCAACAATAGTGAACAATGTCCTTGGGTGTGGTTGGGCTTTATAGGCCTGCCACACCCCTAGATGGCCGCTGCATCTAAAAACCTGGGAATTGTAGTCCATTCATAGAATAGCATTGATAAGTGCATCTTGTCCACCAATGTCCTGACCCTGCAGCTACATGAGCTTTACCACAGGGCAGGTGACGCTGATAACCACTTCTAGAACAAGAGGGGATGACAAGTGGTGCGTATGAAGTGCCGCAAATACGCGCAGCGGAGTTTCGGGCGGGACCTGGACGCACACAGCCTTATTCCTGACAAACAGGCCACCAGCAACCCACCCCCTGCAGAAGGAGAACCACCCCGCAAACGGTCCCAGCAATCCAGGCAGAAGCCAGAGAACATTGCCAAGATCTCTGCCACGAAATAAGACTCTACTGATTGTCACCCTCTGTCCCACTCTGTCTCCCAATTCACCATGAAACGCCATTGCTCCCCTTCCTATGCCCCATTGGACAATGCACCTGTGATACCAAGAGACTGGACTCTAACTGGACATTCCTCCACCATCGCCCCAGCCCATTACACAGCCCCTTCTACTTATTAGCACTCAAATAAACACCCTTGGACCAATGCTCGAGTCTGTCAATTGATTGAAATATGTATTAGTACAACATTCTGAAAACATTGCAATTCATATGTACAGCAATTTATACATTGGTATGACCTGTAGTGGGCAGCAGTAAACATACTAGGAGCAAGAGTGGGGCACAGAGATTTGAAAATAGAGATGCCAAAGGGTACAGTAAGTGGCCATAGACATAGGGAAATCATGCTGCCATGTACAATGTCCAACAGAAAACTGAAAAGTAAAGTGAAGTTACAGTGTCTTACCTGTGTGTCACTGGAAGTACTGCTGTATGATATTACTTCTGTTGTCCACATCTTCTTCCTCTGCCTCTTCTTCCTCACTGTCCACAGGCTCCACCGCTGCCACAAGACCATCTCCAGGCTCATCCTCCTGCAGAAAAGGCACCTGGCGTCTCAAGGCCAGGTTGTGCAACATGCAACAATGATCTGGAACACCTTCTTGGGTGAGTATTACACAGATCAACCAGTCAGATGGAGGCACCAGAACCTGGCATGTGCCTCATTTTAACATTCCTCTGCCCTTGTCCTGGCATTCCTCACTGGGGTCAGTAGCCATGAGCGGTTGGGGTAACCAGAGTCACCTGCAAATATCGAGGGACAACTGTTAGACACAGAATAACCCTTAGGGACAACCCCATACCCAGACACCAACATATACTGGGTGGGGACCTTGGGCTCACCTAGTAGCCACACCCGGTGCCTCTGGAGTTGAGCCATCACATATGGGATGCTGCTATTCCTCAAGATAAAGGTGTCATGCACAGAGCCAGGATACTTGGCATTCACATGGGAGATGAACTGGCCAGCCAAACACACCATCTGCACATTCATAGAGTGATAGCTTTTTCCATTCCTGAACACCTGTTCATTTCTCCAGGGGGGGTGGAACAAATGCTACATGTGTACCATCAATGGCACCAATGATGTTGGGTATATGTCCCAGGGCATAAAAGTCATCTTTCACTGTGGCCAAATCCTCCACCTGGGGGAATACGATGTAGCTGCACATGAGTTTCAGCAGGGCAGACAACACTCTGGTCAACACGTTTGAGAACATTGGCTGATGTATCCCTGATGCCATGGTCACTGTTGTTTGGAAGGAACCACTTGCCAGTAAATGGAGCACTGACAGAACCTGCACTAGAGGGGGGATACCTGTGGGCTGGCCAATAGCTGACATCAGGTCTGGCTCCAATTGGGCACACAATTCTTGGATTGTGGCCCTATCAAGTCTGTATGTTAGGATAATGTGCCTGTCCTCTGTTGTCGCAAGGTCTACCAAGGGTCTGTACACTGCAGGATGTCTCCATCTCATATTCATCATCAGCGGTTGAAGCCTAGGGAGGAAAACGGTGAGCAGAGGGTCATATTCACATATCTATTGCAATAATGATGCATCTCTTCATTTACTGAACCAGTATGTGAATCCGAAAGTCAGTTGATGTGCCAATGTCTACTGTGACGCAGTTAGGTGCCATCGCCTGTGCCCCCCTGAAATGGCAGCTGCCTGACCTGTGAGGAGGGACAAGTGGAAATGAGGTAATTCCGCTGGAGTTGTGTGCCATTGCGGTAGCCGGTAGGGGGTTGATGACAGCCCGCAACTTTGCATTGGTTATCATTGGGCCCTATGGGTTCCAGGAGCCAATGGCGATGTACGCCAGCGGTGACGGTATGCACCAACGCGGACGTGACCGCCATTTTCTATCAATTCACTCACTTGCTACCTGACCTTTAACAGGAGAGGACCCAACACTGCAAGTGCTGCTGTGACCTGTGTCTGGAAGTGACAATGGCTCATGTGTCTGGGGAAAGGGCCCCTGCCTTCATTGCAGAGGAGTTAGAGAGACTTGTAGATGGGGTCCTACCCCAGTACACTTCACTCTATGGTCCTCCAGACAAACAGGTGAGTACACTGTAAGCATGATGCGTGGGCCATGAATGCATGGAGTGCTGTGTGTGTAAGCAACATGTAAGGGGGGGCTGAGGTGTCCTGGGCAGAGTGCTGCATGTATGGTGGTCAATATATGTGCATTAGGGGATGGGAGGAATATGGTGGGCCATGAGTGTGACGGTCCGGACGGTATTACTAATCCCTTTTCTACTGTATTTTTCCTGCAGGTCAGCGCCCATCAGAAAAAGGGTATTTGGCATGCCATCGCCAAGAAGGTGCGGACCCTGGGGGTTTTTGACAGGCGGAGCACCCACTACTGCAAATGGTGGGACGACCTGCGCTGCTGGGCAAGGAAGACGGCGGAGGACCAGCTGCGGCTGGCCTCCCAACGAGGAAGAGGTGCCCATCGTACCCTGACCCCCCTGATGTTCCGCATCCTGGCGGACTATCCGGAGTTGGATGGGTGGTTGAGGGCATCATAGCAGCAAAAAGTGGGTGAGTACAAATTCAGATTCATGATTTGGTGAGCGTTAAGGATTTACCTGGGTGGGGGATGTGGACTGTGGGTTCCTCTACGCCTGGGTGAACATGGCAGGGTAGGTCCCTTGTTGGGCAGGTTCTGAAGCACTCCAAACCCAATGGTGTTAGTGGGTTTCAGTTGTGCAGCTGATGGTGTTATGCCATGTCACCCATGGGCTGGTGACTAGCATTGTAACTGGTAGTGCATGGCCTAGTGCATAGGGCAGCTCCCTGTATGTTGTGTATGCCAACGGCAGTGTTGTAGCTGGCACTGACCAAGTGTATCCTTTGTCTCCCCCCTTTTTGTTTTGTCACCCTGTCATTGTGTGCATTAGCATCATCTGTCGGAGGACCAGATGCACCGGCGACGGAGGAAGCTGCATCCCAAATGGGCCAGGAGGACAAATCCACCGAGGGTGAGGGCACCAGTGGGACGGAGGGTGAGGGGAGCACCACGACGGAGACAGGAGGGGACACTACAGACATCGACTCCTCCTCCGATGGAAGCTCCCTGGTGGTGGCGGACACCTCTGTGCCCACCCCAACAACAGGTACAGTCAACACCCCCCCTACCACCACCGCCCTCCCAGCAGTCCCTCAGCGTGTTTCCCGTGCCCGCTCACCCAGGATGGTGGGCATCTACTTCGCCCCAAGCACCTCAGGCCCTGCCACAGTCAGCCCTTCTGCCCTCAGTGAGGAGGCTATTGTCCTCCTGAGATCCCTCACTGTTGGGCAGTCAACCATTCTGAATGCCATCTAAGGTGTCGAGAAGCATTTGCAACAAACAAATGCATACCTGGAGGGCATTCACTCTGGCGTGGCGGCCCAACAGAGAGCATTAAAGGCTCTGGCCTCCGCACTAATTTCAGCCATTGTCCCTTTCTCTAGCCTCCCCCCTCCAACTTCCTCTACCCAGTCCCAATCCCCTCAACCCCATTCTATCCCAAGCACAGCTTCAGACCAGCATTCACCCAAATCAACACACAGAAGTGGCTCAGGCAAACACAAGCACCACACTTCATCTCACAGGCACTCACACAAGCACCATCCCCATGCAGACACACCAACATCCACTACACACCCCTCACTGGCATTCACCACCCCCATATCCATGCACACGTCCCCTGTGTCCTCTCCCACTGTGTCTGTGACCCCTCCTCCCAAAGTACAGAAACACAAGCACACATCCACCCAACAGCCATCCACCTCACAACAGCATCCAGCTCTTGCACCAGCACCCAAACACAGTAGACTGACACCTCCTACAAGCCCTCCCACTTCCTCCACTCCCAAACCTTCACCCTATTCCTGCCCTAATGTCCCTAAGAAGCTTTACCTAGCCAACATTGAGCTGTTCCCTACCCCTCCCCCCGTCCTTTCCCTCGGGCCAGGGTGGCCAAAACCCAGCCCAGCACCTCAGTCACCAAGTCCACGTTTGCTGTGGTTCCTGCAGCTGTCAGAGGCTCAAAGGGGGCACCCGTCAGCCCAGCCAGTGTGCCACCAACCCCTGCCAAGACCAAGAACATTCCGCCACCTGGCAAGGTGAAGAAGGGGATAGCATCCAGCAAGGGGAAGGAGCCACAACCACCCAGCAAGGCCACCTCAAAGACTCCAGCTGCCAGACCCAAGGTGACACCACCATCTGCCAAGGGCAGGAAGGGGCACAAAACACCAGCCAAGACACTTCAGCCGCCCAAGCCTGCAGGTGAAGGCCTGGTGGCTACCAGCACAACCGCCAGCACCTCCACCTGCACCGCGGCCAGCATCGCCAACTGCACCGCTTACAGTAGCACCACTGCCAGCAGCAGCAGCCCCAGTGGGCAGCCGTCCGAGGCTGCAGGAGAAGGGCTGGAGCCTCCCCCCACCACCACCGGCACTACCACCACTGTGCAGCCGTAGCCGCCGACGGATGGACTGTAGGCCTGCCTCCATGGACTATCTTGCATCTTGACCACTGCAAATCTTGTGGCTCTGACACCCAGGTGAAGGACTGTGACCTGGCACCACCCAAGTGCTGCATCACTGGGCACAAAGCCACCTCCAGAACCAGTGGAGAAAGGCATCCACTCACCCTATCCTTGGCAGGATTAATTACACTGGGTCCAAAGCCCCCTCCAGAACCAGTGGAGAAGCCATCCACTTGAGAGACTGTAGCCTTGCACTCCCCAGGACCAAGCAGTGGGCAGACCACCCACTTGAGAGACTGTGGCTTTGCACTCCCCAGGACCGTGTAGTGGGCAAACCACCCATGTGAGAGACTGTGGCTTTGCCATCCCCAGGAGCAAGCAGTGGGCAAACCACCCACTTGAGAGACTGTGGCTTTGCACTCTCCAGGAGCAAGCAGTGGGCAAACCACCCACTGGAGAGACTTGAGAGACTGTGGCCTTGCACTCCCCAGGACATTGCAATGGGCATGGAGCCCCCTCCAAGACTAGTAACATTGTCCCATCTTCCGGCTGAGATGCCCCCCTTCCCCGGCCCCCTGAGGTGCCTGTGTGTTTTCGACCTGATGCCCCTGCAGTGTTCTCTCCATATTGAGCCAGGAGTCAAGTGTGGGCTTGGCCTATGTGTTTTGGCCCAGTGGGCCACGGACATTTTGGGTGGACATTGTCCCGCCTTTTGTACACATTGTATATTTTGTAAATACAGTTTTTGAGATATTAACATATTTCTGAGTATTTCTAATATAACACTAATTTGACTCAATTACTTTTGTCCCTACGTTATTCTAGAGGGTTACGGGGTGTATATGTAATTTTGTTGCATGTGTTTGTGTGTATGGTGTTGGGAGTGAGTGGGGGGATGTTGCGTGTTGCGTGTGTGTGTCACTCTCTTTTTCCTCCCCCTCCCCCGCCCCTGTCTACTAGGTGCTGTACTCACTGTGGTTGTCGTCGCTGCCGTTGGTACACCTGGTATGGGAGAAGATACACCAGCATGGGAAGGACGTGCCCATGGCATCCTGGTTCTTCCTTGAGTGTGGAGAGGTGAGTGGTTTCCCTTCCAAGTACTGTTTCCACCATGCTTTTGATGGCATTGGTACCACCCCGGAAAAGCTGGCGGATGGGCGTTTTGTAATGGGGTGGGTGGTACATTGTCTTCTGCCTGGCTGTTGGCGGTTACCACCGCTGTGTTTGTTGCTATCGCCGTGGCGGTCGGAGTGTTAAAGTGGCTGTATGTGTTGGCGGTTTCCGCCGTGGTCGTGATTCCATTTTTTTTACCGCCGGTCTGTTGGCGGTATTACCGCCGCTTTAACACCGACCGCCAGGGTTGTAATGAGGGCCAATGTTTGGTCTGGCCTATGGCCTTTGAGTTTTAACTTCATTTAAAAATATATATATTCATACAAACCAGTTGTTGGTTTCCTGGTTACATCTTTGTCCTGCATTTCTTATCCTTGGGTGGAGTTGTTCCTGGCTAACATTGGCTGTGTGTGAGTATTTGTGTGTGTGTGGTGTATGGTCTCCCTGTATGGTATGGCCAGTATGTGTGGGTGTGTGCAGTGCTTTTGTCCCCTAATGATAGAGTGTGTGTTGGTGTTCGCTGTGTGATGGGCATGTGTATGTAGCAGACATGTTGTGATGGCATTGTGTAGTGTATGTTTTGATGTGTTTGCAGCTATGTCATGTGGCTTTCTGTGCTTTGACTGTTTGTGAGTTTTGCGTGTGGTATGATGGACACGTGTGTGATGTGTATGTCGATTGGTAAGTTGTATAGTTGTGTAATTCTGTGTGTTCATTTCCTGTTGGTTCTACGTTGTGTTGTATGTGTGATGTGTCCCTTTGTAGTGTCTATTTTGTGTGCTTGCCAATGTGTTGATGATGGTGCGGTTGTGGTGTTGTTGTGATGTGGTGTTGTGTGGTATTGTGTGTGGCTGGACCTGTTCTGTGTGTCCATGCATGTGTGTTTTTTATGTGTGTGTGTGTGGAGAGTGGCCATAGTGTGTATACTGTGTATGTGTGGTTGTGTGTGTGTGTCTGTATGTGAGTGTGCATGTCAGTGTAAAGTTGCATGTGATTGTCGCCCTCGCATCCCCTTCCCGATGGTATGTTGTGTAAGTGTACGAAAATACAACAGGTGAGTGTGTGTACTTACGTTTGCTGTTGTCATTGTCGTCGAAGATTCAGCAGTCTTTGGGCGAGCAGGAGCAGCGGGATGACGTGTGCTTGTGGTTCCATTGCAGCTCTGGACGAGTATGGCTTCCTGAAGATGAGTATCTCCTTTTATAGAATTTGTCTCTGCCTGGCTTTCTGTGGTGGTGCGACTGCAGCGGAAACCGTGGCGGTGTGCAGCCTTGTAAAATGTCCTGCAGAAACATGGTCTCTGCCGACCTACAGGCGTCTTGCATCATCTGTGGCGATCTGACCGCTATGCCGGTGTTGGCGGTGCTTTGGCTGTTTTCTGTTGGGAATACCACCATAGTAATAATTTGGAAGTCTTCTTTGCAAGCCAGTTGGTGGTCTGACCACCACCGCCAACATGGAGGTCCTAGGACCACCAAACTCGCAATTAATCCCAAAGTGTCCTGATTTGTTTCCCTGGGACAACGAATGCTTGAAAGCTTTCCTATAGCTGAGAGAAAGTCTTTGTCAAGCCCCAGCATTAGGATTGCCAGATTACAGCAAATGCTCACATGTTTTGCAGTGAGGAGGGTTGTGCTCTCTCAGTGCTTACACAGATGCATGGTGAATCAAGAAGACCTGTAGCCTACTTCTCAGTTACCCTTGACCCTATACCTGCAGTGCTGCTCTGTTGTCTTAAATCAGTGGTGGCTGTTGGTGTCAGCATAGAATGGTACGAAAACATAGGGATGAGACGTCCTTCAACTGTTATGTTCCCTCACTCTGTGGAAATTTGACTTACTGGAACAAAAACCCAGTAAATGACAAATTCTGGCTTGCAAAATATAAGCAGCAAATCCTCACATCTGAAAATGTGACTCTGAAAGGATAGCAGTTTTTAAATTCAGGTGTTCTGCTACCACTGCCTGAAGGTGATGTAAATAATGAATTTGTGCATAATTGTCTAGATGTCATGGAACTATGCATCAAGCCGAGGCCAGATATAAAGGATGAACCATTGTTTGAGCCTGATTAGATAATTTTAGTGTATGGCTCGTGTTTGAGGACCAATGGAGGTGTCATGAGGACAGTTTATACACAGTACAATTCAAGAAATTGTAGAAGCATCACAGCTTCAAGGTGTTACCTCAGCACAAGTTGCAGAACTGATTGCCCTTACCAGAGCCTGCTGTCTGACAGCTCAAATGAGAGTGACTATATTTACAGATAGCCAGTATGGCTTTGGTGTGGTCCATGATTTTGGACAGCTATGGTCACAAATGGAAAATAGTAAACAGGAGAAGAAGTGTTACCAACCCCAGAAGTGCCATCCTGATTATGGGAACCAGATGTCCAAAGAAATTGAAAACCCTTATTCCATTGTATTGAGGAACTTGCAAAGAGTTAGAGGGCGGAGCTGGTAATTGAAATATACAGAGGGTCTTATAACCCAATGGGTTACCTTTCAAGTTAACCCACAGGGGTCATTTGTGGATAGGATGCTTATTTCAAACTACCTGCTGATTGGGAAGGTATTTGCTACTTAGCTTTGCTTTTTCAAATATCTTGTACACTGTATAGATGCTTCAATAATGACACCAGCACAGAGACACACATATAGTATTAGTGAAGGAACACAATTAATGGGGGATACTTTTGAGGCAATTGACACGCGCATAGGAGTCATTTTAAATGATGAAAAGATTAGAAAGCTTTTAACAGTAATAGACAAAAGGGTAACTAGTACTTGTGGAGCTTTAATAGTGGCTAATACATGCAGGGGGAATTAGGTGATTGGGTGGGAGGTGGAGTCGAAGATAGGGTGACTTGAGGAGTGATAGGGTGGTGGGGAAGCATGCTGGACAGGAGTCCTTAGTGCCAGGGGAGTGATAGTTACTTACCAGAGTCCAGTCATTCAGGTATTCCAGTCAGGCCCTCAGGATGTAGGCTGTCCAAGACCTTCTCCTCCCATATTGCTCCCCTTAACCTGCCAAGGTACTTTGCTGCTGTTTTAAAAAGCCAGAAAGTGCAACAATTGCCTCAGGATAAAGTCTGGTCTGTAATCCCAAACTAAGAACCGTAAACACTTTTTCCCAAAACTGTGCCATCTCCGGGCAGGAAAAGAAAATGTGTAGTCAAGCACCCTTCCCTTGTTGTTTGCAACAAATGTAACGGTTGTCCAAGGCCGGATACATTCTAAGAAGAGCCCTTGGAGTAAAGATCACCATCCAATGGGATAGAAAGAACATCCTCTTAAACTTTGCTGCTCTTAAAGCCTTGTGACCTAGTTGTGATATGAACTGCCACTCCACCTCTGAAAAAGTACAGTGTGTTTGGGTGGCTAATTTTACTTAGAAAGCTTTTCACCAGAGGGCAGGAACTTTTGTTCTGAAATATTCTACACCATTTTCCAATACCACAAAGCTTTGTCCTGGACAAGGATGACAAAGCAGAGTGGGATCATTAACTAGACACTGAGCAGCAGCTTTTCACTAGCTGAATGATCTGCTGAAATAATAGAAAAAAAGGCTTGCATTGGTCACCGCACCTCACCTAAAGGTCTTGCAATTCATATATTTGCCCTGTACTAAGAAATCACTCAGTTCTTTAAAACCATTTATATTCCAAAATGTTAAATGACTACGTGCTATTTTAAGTTTAAGGCCTAACTATCTGTATCTACTAAACTGCACATACTCATATCCTGCTGACATACTTTCAATGAATAAAATATTTGAAGTCTTGCCCCTGAGAGAGCGCAGCTTATATACTCAAAAATTAACATGAAATGTTTATGAACTAATGCGTAATAATGCCGCTTAGAAAATGTATTAATGTATTTTGGTAAACGTGCGCTTGAAAGGTGCCCACGGGGAGTGGCTGCCAACATATACAATGACTAATGAAACTGATTAATAATGATGAAATGTTATGTTAGAATATGATTTTGCACTAATAATAAAAAGTTATATGTTAAAGTTCTGCTAATAAATCATTAGGCCTTAGTTAGCATGAGTCGACGCCTAGCTGCCTGGTTTCATATTAAATGTGTTTTTTCTAACGTGCAGTGTGCTGAATTGCTGAAGGACATGAACTCGTATTTTTCCAAAGCTAGAAGATGAATGTAACTGTAGTAGATCCATTCTCATGAAATTCGACTTGCTTAGTGAAACATTCTTGCTGAATGCAACAGTGTAGACTGCTCGCAGGTACCAGGTCGCCTGAACCGGTACAGACAATGGAGCCACTGACTAAAGATGCAAAGAGGACCACGAGAGTATGAAATCATACCGGACATTCTACCCGCTGAAAACGTCAATCAGAAGGACCAATAAACTACATGAGAACTGTTATGGGGTGACAAATTTAATGAAGACATTGAAACTCTGTTGGAGGGAGATAGTGGGGTACTGACCCCAACCAATTAAATTTTAGGGGATTGTACAACAGAAAAGGGATAAAAACCCTTGACACAAGGAAGTAAATCAGAATAGGAGACTAGGAGATAGATGAGAGGGAGATGCTGTAGCATTTTGCTATGACCCAGACACTTTCTTACTCTGCATAGAGACTTTGCTGTTTGGTTCTTCAAACCATCCTTGCCCTTATATTGCCCATTCACACTTTACCTCCTTATGAGGAAAGTGCCTTTTTACCCGTTTGCTGAATTCCTGATGGGGAATCAACTGATGTCCTGAGGACGAAGACCGAACCTGAATGCTGACCCAATACGGAGGGTAACTATATGACAATGAAATTGTAATTGTCTGTTTGCTTTTCCTTTCTAGGTACCAACTGCTTCTTTTGACAGAGATCATAGTTAGATGTTTTTCTAAATGGGTGTTGCTAAATTGTTTTGCATGAAGCCCAACATGCCAATTCTAATTTGAGGTTAGATGAGGGGTTCACTAAACGAACGCAAATAAACAAATGACTGAATTTATGCTTTGTTGAATAACATGATAATGATTCTTTGCTAAAGATAACCTATGCTGACGTCGTGCTATATTCTAATATTCATGATTCTTGCTTTGATGAAATTTTATCAGAGTTGCCATATTGTGACTATGCAAATGTGTTTCTTGGTTTTGAGACTAATAAACTTGCTAGTAGAATTGTAATCAATAGGGAATAAACTTCATATAATAGTACTAAACTGGTGTGGTTATTCATGACTGCAAGGTCATGGTGGTTTCCGAGTTTTATTAATGTCTTTGACTAATTTGAATTGTCTTATTGTGGTAAATATTGATGACGTTATTGACATATTGATTGACATGTTGATTAGTTATCTCGTCCTAAGGTGTCTTCAATCAGGGTCAAAAGATTCATTGGCCTAAAACGAGTCCTAAAGTGAGTAAATTAGTCATAAAGGGACGCGTTAACACACCCATTTCCTGAACCACCTTGTACCTTGATTTTTTTCAAAGTTTGGCCATCTTAATAAATATGAGAAACTGGGAACCTGACTCCTGCACCATTAAAAATGTGTTTGTTTTTTAAATCTAGAGGCCAATTTGAATCAATTAATCGTGCTAAAAGATTGGTAAAGAAGGCTTTGTAGTAGATAGTTATCTAAGGTAATGCTAACCCGCCCTGATTTATGTCTATTTCAAGTATAGCTTAACTCTTTTTGCCTTCTTATTCCACACAAAAAGACAAAAAACTACCTCAAGTTCTTTAAAATAGAACTTATTTATTTTAATTGAGCCAATGGAAAAGAGAAATATCAATAAGAGTAAGATCGACATTTTAATAGCCGCCCTACCTACCAATGTAAGAGGAAGAGGTGCCCATCTATTTAAGACGTCCTCAATCTTCTTCTTCATCACCTGATAATGTAATTGAAAAAGCTCTGAATAAAGATTAGCAACTTGTACCCCAAATACTGGATGGGGTTAAAAGAATGAGCTGGCTGTTGAAGAGTGGGAGGGAGATTAGTTACAGAGGTACTGGATAAAAACATTTTTGTTTTATTCAGACTGATTTTATATCCTCTGATTAGATGGAACTGCTCAAACTCACTCATCATCCTTTGTATGATCAGTTCTTCTGGCCTGAGGTATAACAGGATGTCATCAGCAAATAATTTTAATTTTGACATCCCTTCAATTGGAGCCTTTACCACCAAATTCTCCCAGACCTTGACTGCAAAGGGTTCTATAAAAAATATAAATAAAACTGGTGAGAGAAGACACCTCTGGCGTGCCCCCACTATTTACTTCCACTGTCCCCGCTAAATCTGAATTTACAAACACTCTTGTCTGAGCCCCCGGACAAAGATTTTTATGCATTGAAATAAAACAGGATGAAAAGCCAAACCTCCCCAAGCCATAAAAAAGGGCATCCCAGTTTACTAGGCCGAAGGCTTTCTCCACGTTGACCATCATGAAAACCACAAGAATCTGATTTACTTCAACATTGTCCAGTGCATGGACTAAAAAACCTGTGCTGGTTAATGTGTCACTGCCTGGGCTATTGGACTAATTTGATTTGCCCATATTTTCCTAAGACGTTTATAGTCTGCATTAAGAAGCCTAATTGGTCGACAGAAATTGACATCCCTGGGGTTTTCCCCTTCTTCAAGAAACTTACAATTGATGACTCCTTAAAGGTCAACTTATAAATCTGAAAAGCTCCTTCAAGAAGGGTATGAGCTTAGTGGCACATACTTTTAAAAACTCTTTAGGACGGCTATCATTGCCACAAGCCTTCCCAGATGGCATAGAGGCCAGAGATTGCTGAATCTCAGCTACTAATATATCGAAGGCCATTTTCTCTAGCAGCAAGTTTGACAATTGTGGCAGCCAGATGGACTGAAACTACTTTTCTATATTCTCCTTAGAGACAGAATAGTTACTCTCATACAAGCTTACTTAGTGTTGCAAAAAAACTGTTGCTACCCTCTCCATTTTGGAGAACACAACACCTGATCCTGGCTTCTGAAGCTCAGTAACTAAAGCGGTCTCCAACTTAACCTGTGTTGACCATGCAAGAAATTTGCCAACCATCCGGCTGTCCTCATAAACCCACTGTTGGTACACTTTACAGCTGGTAATGTCCTCTAATATAAAAAAAAAAACTCCTTCAGCTTCTATTTAGCTTTGGCCAGCTATATATT
This sequence comes from Pleurodeles waltl, assembly GCF_031143425.1. Lineage (NCBI taxonomy): Eukaryota > Metazoa > Chordata > Amphibia > Caudata > Salamandridae > Pleurodeles > Pleurodeles waltl. The sequence continues at coordinate 721,435,835 of NC_090449.1, forward strand.
TCATGCAATTTGTGATCCCTCGGAGCAACTCCTCATGTGGAGAGTGACGTCAACTGCAGAATGATGCTCGGCTATACGCATCACACAATTTTGTAGCTTGTAAAGCCAAGAATGCAATCATCTACCCCTGAATGGCTGGCTTAAAGGCTCCCCAAACTGAAAACAAAGAGGCTGTACCCTTATTCAACTAAAAAAAACTCTGTAATTAAAATGTTAATACTCGATAACCATTCATGATCGTCAAGGAAGCTACGATCCATCTGCCACCTAGACCTTTCCCTATACCTTTCCCTAGTTCGATTTCTATACTGACCAAGGAGTGGTCTGAAAATGAATGAGGCCACATATCTGAATCTATACATTTCAGAAAGCATGAAATGAGAAAATAGTCTAAATGGGACGCTGATTGAAAACAATGTGAAAAGCAGGTATATTGAGAGACACCCACATTTCTACGCCATGGGTCAATCAAATGATGATCCGGCTTCTTTGTGTTGAGCACCTTTTTAGTATGCAGTTTCAACTGTTTCTTTGTTTTATTATATGCATCCCAAGTTAAATCTTGAATAAAGTTGAAATTGCTCCCAAACAATAATTGGGCCAACTACTCCCATGGCAATATTATTCATCTGTTTAATTGTATCTGAATCATCCGCTATCGGGGCCTAATAATTTACCAAATTCAGAGGGTGACCATTTATGATAACAGAAAGCCAGATCCATCTACCGTTAGGGTCCCTTTGAATTTGAGAAACCACACAAATCCACCGATTTACCAAGATAAATTGCTACCGCCCTCAGGGCTGGCTGAATCAAATTAAGACTCTTAATAATATTTGGGGATAAAAAGCTTCAGGGAGTTATTTTTCAAATGAGTCACCTGAAGAAATAAAACTTATGGGGAAAAAGAGGCCAACTGTCTGATCATCCCACCATACTTCTGCTTATTAGAGATACCATTAGCATTACAAGCTCATACCCCGATGGCTTACTTTGACAGGGAGCCCTTTTGCATCAATCTGTCCCAATAATTCCAAAATACCAATGATTTTGCCAATTGTTCTTCTTGTGAACGTCACCATCCAACAAAACTTCCTACTACACTGCCACTCTATGACCTCACCAGACCCCAAACCCATGCAAAAAACCAATAGCCCTCAATAACGGTCTTGCCACCATAATCTACCACCGTGGGTGCCATGGTAGAGCACCTTTAGAAGACAACCAACTCTTGCTCCCCCACGATCCAAACATCAGTTACAGCGTATTCCAAATGTTATTAGGTAGAAATCATTTGTAACAACTCCTGTGCTTCCGCCAAATTGGTAAACAAATGGAGCTGCCCTTTGACCAATACTCTGAGTTTTGACTCTTGAGCAATTGCAGCCTGGGCTCCCTGAGCTTTAAACAAATACAACATTTTGATGAATTCCTTATGTGCTGCTACAGCCGGCATGTCAGGAAAAATTTGACAATGAGGAAGTTCATTAGTCGAAAACTGCCTCTTTTCTATAGCTTTGGCTAATATTTGATCTTTCATACGATTATCGGAAAAGTTAACCAGAATTGTACGTGGCAGTTTTGAGATCGGGAAATAGCTGTGCTGGGACCCTATATGCTTGTGTAATTGTAAGATGCCTGGCATACTCTGGTAGGACATGACTCTTAAAAAATTATTCGACCTATTGAACCACCTGCTGGCCCTCATAACCCTCTGGAAAACCCATAAGATGCAGATTGGATCGGCAAGAGTGGTTCTCTAAATCTTCAATTTAACTCTCCAAGGAAGCCTTCGGCTTTGTCTCTCGATTGACTTGGTCCTGCATTGCACTTATCTGATCTTCAAGATGTGAAATTCTGGATTCAGCTTCTTGCATTTTTTCTGGAAAGTTCACTATTGCTTCTTCAATTCTTGAGGTGAGGATTTCTCAGCAGCGGGTAGATCCCAACCTTCTCCTCCCTCACTGACCTATGGCATAGTGCATCAGCTTTCAGGTTGCAGTGCAGAGCTGTGGAGACAGCAAGGATTGACGACTTAACTGCTGCCAACGAGGATCTGTGCACTGCAGCAGTTTAGTGACTGGCCAATAGGGGAGCAGGGTCGGCTGATCTATAACTTAAAGTAGTTGCATCGGCTGACAGTTTGGTAAATACATGATTGTATGGCAGTCTCAGCCTTTAATGATTGACACTTTCCTGCATCTAAGAGCGGTTACTTTGAAGGAGGACAGGGGGAGACGGGGTGCCAGGTTTCACACCAGGGGTAAGTGTGCTGCATTTGACATGGTGGAGTCACTGGAATAGGACTTTCCCCATTGTATAGTGGCATTAGGGGGATTTGAAATGACTGATTTGACCTATTCAATTCAATTCTTTAGATTATATTTTTTGTGAGTCTTATTTGTAGATCAGTTACCAGGTTTCAAAGCAGGATCAGTGCTTGTAATGTTCCTGGTAGTGGGTCAGTGGGAGGAGTCCCCCCCAAATCCTACCTTGGTGAGGCTATACTAAAGCAAACAAGAAGAATGACTCAATTTAGGGAAGCATATAAGAGTCACTAACTTGAATAGAAACACTTCATTGTTTGTCCATAGAGCACCACGCACAGTTCAAGTTAAATCGGCATCAGCATTGGCTAGAGCAGCTTGTAGTTTTCAGTCATGCAACAATCTGGCCTTGTAACAAGTCCTTTGATCTCCTAGAAGGAGGTAGTGGTTGTCCCTAAAAAGGAAGGCTGGATATAGGGCTGGACTCAACAGGTCTCTCTTGAGATGTGGCAATACTCGATAAGACCCCGAGGACAGGAGAAGAGTTATCTAAGGAGTCCATCGATAATAGTGCTGTAACTGTAGAAGGAAAGGAGAAACAAGCATTTACAATGTTAAAGCTATTAGTGTGGTAAATTCCTAACTGTACTCTTCTTGCCACATAAATTGAAACTGAAAAGTAAAACAGTTGACATAAGCAAGTCAATTCAAAGCGCTATGGCCACCGTGAGTGCGAAAGTTATTGGTTCCCTGTATGAATACCTAGAAAGGATCAAGGCTGGGATGAAAGTTAAACCGTAAACAGAGGAGGGGCCATCACACACTGTAACAGGAGGAAGCATGACATAGTGTGATGGCCAACAAAAAAGTTCACTAGGTGAAATCGCCCGGGAGGTAATTCAGAACACAAATGAGGGAGTTTTCACCAAATTGACCAATAAAAATGAAGCATTTGAAACAAGTACAACAAAGAATGAATAGTGAGAGTGGGTGTGGATAAAAGCCCACAGAGAGATTACAACAGGATAGAGCGCTGGCACGCTCAACTATAAAAAGTTCAGTTCAGGAAGATAGCAACATTGCTGCACTACAATGTAAAACTAAGGACTATCTATTTTTCAAAGGGAAAATCTATCTTTGAGACTTCAAGGATCACCTCAGTCCTCTGATTTGGGCCAGCCCGACCCTCAGCTCCTTCATCAGACCCTAGGCTCTGACAGTAGGTCATCGAGACCCCAGTTGAAAGTCTCACAGGCTACTGAGATTGCAGTCCTAAATCAGTGTTTTTCTAAAATTGAAGAAGCAAATAATTAGTTGATAATAACAAAAAACGACTTGCTAAAGTTTCAATGACTCAAAAACATCACCCGAAGAGAAAACGACACCGGATTATTAAACAGTGACACAATTTCACCTACTATAGACATTAACAAAGGAGCTGTGCAGATCATTTGGCGAAGCTTCACCAAAGGTCTGGAGAAGGCAGTTGCCTTCATGCTTTTGACTGGTGTTATAAAATAGTGTACTCCGCCTTGGAATGGGACTAAATAAAATAATCAGGATCAGCAGAAATTACTCAATAATTTTGAACAATGTGATCTTTATTCGGCAACCCACAAACCTGTGTTATACATCCTATTGTAAATTTTGAGTGTGTTTTCTTCCCAAATAACCCTTGTCCCCTAAATATCAAACAGGCTTTTTTCACCTGGAAAGGTAACAATCATGTGCTAGGCGACAAGAAGCCTAATGAAGGTAATCACTACATTTCATAAACGTGTTAACATCACATAAGACAACATATGTAACTCTAAAGTTTGTTTCTAAGAATAAATACTAGGCAAATAGATACCTGAACATCTCTACTCCCTCGTTAAGAATGGCACTTTACTTGCAACACAATGAGTAATTATTGAGGGAAAAGGGTAAATTGTTAGTAATTCATCAAGAAAGTCTTCATTTCTTAGTGGGCCCTTAGCGTCCCCACCCCACCCACACCCTTCCCCTGGAAATACTAGTTCGAACAACGTTAGTAACTTTAAGATTTGGGCGTTAGCCCATTTTCAGGGCTACTGGTAGTGAGGTCTGCTCTCTCCTCTGTCTGGTCAGTCATGTGTAACAAAAGTATACTTATGAGAAAGTTACTTCCTTCCCGTGCCAATCCAGAAATATGTGCACAAACTGAACCGCGTTGTCATTTGAACAATGTAGAGTCTCACGCTCCATCTTATCACATGCTTTGGTATAAATAGCATTCCCCAACAGAGCAAATGAATAATGTTGGAAGCACTACGGCTATGCATAAGCCAATTAATCACTGGATCATAAATTTTGCTGATATGATGATTAATTGCCTCGACAAATTGTCAGACATTTTGCTTACCGGCGGCAAAAAGCATCAAAGACAAGGAGGGATTTTCCTTCCTACGCAAATGTGTGTGCTAATGCATGTGTGCAAATAAGGGTAGACTAGACTTTCACAGAAGCTGTAGCCTCAGCGCTGCAATTCCACAGGGTTTCCAGCCCGCGTGAACCACTGCATCACACCGTGGAGTAGGCGGGGTGAGGGTTGGGTGCATAGACTCCTATGCTGATGAAACTAAGAAAGACTTTAGCACTTATCACTGACGACAACAAACTGAACCCTCAGTCATGGCCAAGTCCCAGTGAGATATGAGGATATTTAGTTCCTTCAGGGGTCGAAACTCTTCACATCCTTCAATGCGTCTGATTAAAGCACCTGATCAATACAAAACTTTGAGAAAAACCTGGTGCGAGTATGTTACAGACGATGTCCCATGAATAAATAACTAGGATAATAGTATTCGTCTTACTATCTGGCTCATTCATAATTTAACAAGAATATTACCCATTAAGGCCCAACTACAGGGCAATGTCTGCCAAAATAAAGAGTTAATTGGTTTCTAGGTTCTGGGAACTATTTGAAAATAAGATGAGAGCTGGGAAAGTGGTTGAATAGATAATGAAAGTGAAGTACCTTCTGTACCACATTTCTTTTCATTCCAGTGACACCGCGTCGTTCTCTGAACGATTTTTAAATGGATTTCCATTCTTTTAAATTGTTTTAAAATAAGTTCTATACCTTAGGAAAAAATAACTTTAAAAGCTTCCACTTATTTCTGCTTACAGTACAAGGACATGCCGAAAGTACAGAAACATTTGCCACGATTAAGTATTCAGATTAGCAAATTAACGGGAAAAAGCATGCAGCAACTGTTTTATACTACCGTTTTATTTAAATGTTATTTCTAAAGGTGACTGTAAAGGTGATGTCTATAAGTTCTAATTAGGAGTGGAGCATATAGGCCCCCATCCTCATTTGGCCAGTAATTGAACCAGGAGATACTAGGGCCAGAGATTCAGAATGTGGATGGCATCCTTACTCGAATTACCAACCGCTCCAAATTACTGGGCTCAGAAACAGGGAAAACATGCAGCATTTGACTTGTTGGATCATTCCGCTTGTTTTCTCCGATTCAGACGTTTCCGTGAAGTGAACCACTTTTTTTAACCAAGCACATTCTACCATGCAAATTTCATTTGGATAGGATGTTACCTTAACCCCCACTTCCCCTGGAATCGCGCTCTGCCAAACTCATAATGGGCCCGTAATGGACCAAGGTTATAAGTGTGACCATTGCTGAACACTGGACCGTACTGGTGCTGTCCATGACATATCCATCCGTTTTGGTAAGCAAACTGCTGCATTTGAAGCAAGTCAACAGCATTATTAGATTGTGGGATTATCATTGTAATCTGGATACCAATTCACTTTTCTGTGTAAATAGATGTATTGCCAAAAATTAAACAAATTGCAAGATCCAGTTTTAATTTCTGCCCGCATGACCAGCTCAAGTCATTTTTCAAAATACTGTACTTCAACTCATAAACTCAGACCACGAACCACTAAGCAACAAAGAGACAACCTACCTATGGGACAAAAACAATACTGTATTCTCTTCACACAGACAGATGAGACCATCAAACTCGGCACTACTGGTAATGTAAAAATACTCCAACCAGTACCCAGTATGCTGAAATGTTGCCTTCATGTAGCTGACTTTCTGGAAGTGTCCTTCACAGAAAATTAGAGATGAACAAGATGGTTCCGATTTGCGTATACCTTTCTCACAGTCACGTTTGCCACTCCGTCCAATCATGCCTTGTTTATGTTTTTTCCACATCTTCTTTGCTTTATGCCGCCCTACACTGGTTGACATTCTTAAGCAAATGCTTTTGAATGAGCACATTTAAATATTTGATAATGAATATATCAGTTTATTCATATACTTATTCATTTTGGCATATTGCATTGCGCATGTGTGTTTCATGGGGGCCAAGGTAGATAATTAAGAATTTTAAATTTCGCAAATTTCCTCACTGTTCAATGACTCTGAGATCCAGGCATAAACTACAATGTTCATAAATAAGAAGAACCATCAATAAAGTGCTCATCTCAAACTGAGATCAAAGTTGTAATGATAACATATATCTCCTAAGGAGTGAACTAAGCATGCAGCAGTAGAATTAGACCAGCATACTCCAGTGAAGCAAGGGACCAGGACATTTTCAGGCTTGTACTCACAAGAAGCATGTGCAACGATGCATGCTGTGGCTGCATACACTGTTCCCTCAAAAGTTTAAGGATTGCTGCTGATGCAATGTTCGGCTTGCACCAGAGCCTAATCAGATATCTCCATCTATGCTGGAGAGACCCGAGCAGGCTTATTTGATTAATTGCAACAGGTGATGGTTGTTGTATTTTACACCCTGACACGTAGCCTATACTTTGCAAAAGGCTTTGAACAATATTATTGACCTACTGTGATATAAATGCACAATTTACACAATCTTTGCATCAGCTGCCAGGCACACATTAAACACCATCCTGAAGAGAACAAGGTAATTTTGTATCCTGGTAGCCCTAGGATTCAGATTTAGGGGTTTATTTACAGCCAAATCATAATGGACGTATTTAGTTATTTGTTTAATATAGTGATGACCATCACATTTCCTTTTTGTCAGGGTACTGATGAGTTTTAACAAATAGACATGGTTATGTAGGCATTGTTACACACTCACCTGGTTCCAACCACAGGGATGATACTGGACCTCCAATTCCAGCTGAGGCAGCCTAGTGTAACAAGTAACGGCTGTCTGAAACCTCAGGTTCCCCCCAGATGGGAAAGGGGGATGGGATAAAATAAATACAGATGAACCCAGGTCACTGTGGTACTTCTCGGCTGCCTCATGCATTGCCTGGAAGGATCAGGACTCCCTCAACCTTGGTATCTTCTGCGCAGGTACTTTACACTAGAAACAACAAGAGCCAGTGTTACCCATAGGTACACAACTTTGATAATCTATCAATAGTTTACACATCTTGAACGCTTACAAGTTTCATCATAAACATTGCATGATCCAGAGCGGAACTCATTTTAGGGATTGTTAGAAATGGGGTCTTTGGTTGAAAGTCAGGTTACCCCCTGTTCAAGCAAGGACCCTCACTCTAGTCAGGGTAAAAGAGAATCACCCTCAGCCTACCCCTGCTTACCCCCTTGGTAGCTTGGCAGATCAGTAGGCTTAACTTCAGAGTGTTAGGTGTAAAGTATTTGTACCAACACACACACAGTAACTTAATGAAAACACTACAAAATGACACAACACCAGTTTAGAAAAATAGGAAATATTTATCTAAACAAAACAAGACCAAAATGACAAAAATCCGACATACACAAGTCAAGTTATGAATTTTTAAAGATTAAACAAAAAAATTGTGCTTAGAAACACAAAATGCTTCGATGAGGTGTTAACACGGCATCGTGACGGAGTCGACCCAGCGGCCCCGGACATGGAGTCACGTAGACCCCCAAGTACAGTACCTTTGATGAGGGGATCGCGGCATCGGTGCGAAACATTGAATCCGCGCACTTCGTAGGGCATCGGTCACGACATGGTGCGGCAACTTCCACTGAGTCACGGACTTCAGCGGGGCTGCAGTGGCGTCGGGCCTGTGAAGAGCGTTGCATTGCAGCAAAGGTCACGGCGTCGGGTGCAGGCAGCGTCACCGGATTCAGCAGCGGCGTCGGTCCGAAGTCGTCCGAAGTCGATTTCCTTGGATTTCCACCAGCTTTCCTTTCAAGGGCTCAGGGACTGGGTAGGGCACCACTTGTCAAAGCAGGAGTCTCTCCAGAGACTCCAGGTGCTGACAAAGATAAGTCTTTGCTGTCCCTGAGACTTCAAACAACAGGAGGCAAGCTCTAAATCAAGGCCTTGGAGATTCCTTCACAAGATGAAAGGCACACAAAGTCCAGTCTTTGCCCTCTTACTCTGGCAGATGCAGCAACTGCAGGATAGCTCCACAAAGCACAGTCACAGGCAGGGCAGCACTTCTCCTCAGCTCTTCAGCTCTTCTCCAGGCAGAGGTTCTTCTTGTTTCCAGAAGTGTTCTAAAGTCTGTGGTTTTGGGTGCCCTTCTTATACCCAGTTTCTCATTTGAAGTAGGCCTCCTCCAAAGTAAGGTCTCTTTGGAATGTGAAATCCTGCCTTGCCCAGGCCAGGCCCCAGATGCTCACCAGTGGGTTGGAGACTGCATTGTGTGAGGGCAGGCACAGCCCTTTCAGGTGTGAGTGACCACTCCTCCCCTCCCTCCTAGCACAGATGGCTCATCAGGATATGCTGCCTACACCCCAGCTCCTTTTGTGTTACTGTCTAGTGTGAGGTGCAACCAGCCCAGCTGCTAACCAGTGCTAAAGTGCAGCTGTCAAACTGACCCAGACAGGGAATCCACAAACAGGCAGAGTCACAGAAATGGTGTAAGCAAGAAAATGCTCACTTTCTAGTGGCATTTTCAAACGCACAATCTTAAAATCAACTTTACTAAAAGATGTATTTTTAAATTGTGAGCTCAGAGACCCCAAACTCCACATGTCCATCCGCTCCCAAAGGGAATCTACACTTTAATCAGATTTAAAGGTAGCCCCCGTGTTAACCTATGAGAGGGACAGGCCTTGCAACAGTGGAAAACGAATTTAGCAATATTTCACTGTCAGGACATATAAAACACATTACTATATGTCCTACCTTAACCACACACTGCACCCTGCCCTTGGGGCTGCCTAGGGCCTACCTTAGGGGTGTCTGACATGCAAGAAAAGGGAAGGGTTAGGCCTGGCAAGTGGGTACATTTGCCAAGTCGAATTCACAGGTAAAACTGCACACACAGACACTGCAATGGCAGGTCTGAGTCCTGATTACAGAGCTACTTATGTGGGTGGCACAACCAGTGCTGCAGGCCCACTAGTAGCATTTGATTTACAGGTCCTGGCACCTCTAGTGCACTTTACTAGGGACTTACTAGTAAATCAAATATGCCAATCATGGATAAACCAATCACATACACATTTTGTAAAGGAGCACTTGCACTTTAGCACTGGTTAGCAGTGGTAAAGTGCCCAGAGTAACAAAAACAGCAAAATCAGAGTGCACCACACATCAACAACCTGGGGAACAGAGGCAAAAAGTTAAGGGAGACCACACAAAGGATGAAAAGTCTAACAGGGATAAACTGGTTATTGTCCGGGACTCCGGAACATACAGGATTGTGGTTCTACACAAATTCTATTTCAGTCTCTAGGAACTTGTCCCAAGGTACTAGATACATGTCAAGAAGCACAATGGCAAACTTTCAATTCATATATAAAAGAGTTCAGAGCGCTACAATGAAAGAGTCCAGAGCGCTGAGCCTCACAGTGGACATTAATACTCCAACAATGTTCAAAATCCACAACAAGCTCCCACCTTTAAAGAATAAGGTGGTCATTATGACCCTGGCGGTATTATAACCGCAGGGCCAAAACGACGGGAGCACCGGCAACAGGCTGGTGGTGCCTCCTGGCGTATTTTGACCGTGGCGGTAGCGCCGCGGTCGCACCGGCGGGGCTGGCGGTTTACCGCCACAATGGCCCCGGCGGATGTAATCCGCCAGGGCAGCGCTGCTTGCAGCGCTGCCCAGGGGATTACGAGTCCCCGACCGCCAGCCTTTTTCTGGCGGTCTGAACCGCCAGGAAAAGGCTGGCGGTACGGGGAGTCGTGGGGCCCCTGGGGGCCCCTGCGAGGGCCCCATGCGGCTTTTCACTGTCTGCTGTGCAGACAGTGAAAAGCGCGACGGGTGCAACTGCACCTGTCGCACGGCCGCAACACCGCCGGCTCCATTTGGAGCCGGCTCCTATGTTGCGGCCGTGATCCCCGCTGGGCCAGCGGACGGAAACCAGGTTTCCGCCCGCCGGCCCAGCGGGGATCTCCAAATGGCCGCGGCGGGGGTGCGGCCGCATGGCGGTCAGATCTTGGCGGGCGGCTGATGCCGCCTGCCAAGGTCGTAATGACCCCCTAAGTCTTGAAATTATGGTTAGTTTATAGATTAGTGTTCACTAACCTGAGAGTAAAGTACGTAGCCTTGACAGTACTTGAACTGGGATCTGAAGGCAGCAGGAGACTCTATGCAAGAAGAGGCAGAATCCTAGCTCAAGCGGGAAGACACTGGAAGCGTCGCAGATGGCAGAATCCCGGAATCATCAGAAAGGGTCGGAAGACTAGAATGCTGGAAACTCCAGTCGACTCAGGTGAAGAGTGCAGGGAACAGACTTGTGTAGGATTGGAACACTGGAAAGTGAGTGCAGGAACAATGCTTGGGCATGACGGGACCCGGTTCGTGGCCAAACACCAATGCAAGTTCAGAGGTAGGTATTTATACAGGAAGCCTTCCAGAAAGGCACTTGCTCTATGTGGAAGTTTGGAATATTCCAATGAACCTGAGGAAAATCTTGTGTTACCTAACAGCAGACATGAGGCCTAGCAGGTAGCAGATGCAAGCAGTATGTGACATCAATAACAAGTACATAGGAAACCAAACTACATTATGGTACAATTCGGTGACTCACAGTGGAGACATGACTATCCCAAATAGACACGTGATAGCTGCAGGTGCAAAGGAGACAACACTTGCATAGCAACAAAAAAGGAGAGTCAATGGTTCAGGCTTACTGGAAGGGCGGAAGCCATGGAGTGCTCAGACTGGAAGGTACCACAAAGATAGCATGACTGGGAGTACTCGGGCAGGGAGACTCCACAAGGGAAGGGTGACATGAACCCAGTGACTAAAAGCCACTGCACATAGTGCACAATAGGCAATTGGGACAGAAATCGGGTACAAGAGTCTAATCAGATGATGTGGGTCTCATGCCTGATACTCTTCAGTCGAGGCCCCAGTCTATCCAGGGTCCAACTGAAAGTAAGCCAAAATAGCTGAGTTTTAAGATTTTCCTAACTTACCTGTGGTTTTGTTCTTTGCTCAGGTTTGGGGTAAGGGTATTTCACAGTCAGGGGTCTTGAACTCCCAGGGATGTGAGTCCATATTTTGCACACTTAAAGGTTTGTTGGTTAGTCAAGTATGATGTTGTTGAATCTAGATTTTTATTTGGGGTATAGTGCAGTGCCTCTTTCTGGAGGTAGTTTGAGCCTTTTGAATGGGCTTGTGTTATTCAGGAGTCAGTTGAATGCAATAAGGGCAGGTTTTATAAGGACGTGTTTGTGAAGGATTGGCCACACACTGACTAATTTTTTTCTGTAATTTTTGTAACAGAGTAATAAGCTTCTCTCGAAAACCTCTGTATATGATGTTGCAGTAGGCAACTGTAATATGATAAGGGTTCACTGATTGGCAGGGAGTGGAGAGAGAATTTTTCATAGTATGTGGAGCAGCAGTTTATGGCATAGACCTTGCATCTTGGAATCAAAGAGTTCCCACAGATTTGTTAAATTTAATGACATAAATAAAAGTTCTGAATCATAAGAGCCAGTTGCATACACACTAATCAGGCTCTGCTTCTCCACCAGATGATTCCATCAACTGTAGGGATAATAGGATGGAGGGAAGTGCTCCCTGAGTTCTCTTCCACATATACAATAAATCCCCAGTAATATGTTAGGGGAGTCTCATCCCGCTGCCTAAGACTAAGGAATACATTCATGCTTCTGTGAAACCTTTTTTCGCAAGCAAATATCTAAGAGTGTACATTATCCACATTTATGTGGCAGCAACCCTGTGCTGGTGTGGCACTCTGTCTGCAATGTCCTTTACCATTTAGACTGCAGTTGATTTTTTTTTATTTTGTATTTCAGAGATCTTGGAAAATAAGTACTCAGCCACTTAGTAATAACTGAACTTTAGGTAACTCATTAAGCCAGTTTGACCCCTTCGCTTCTAATGTTTGATGTTCGTTTGAGGACAAAGCAAGGGGCAGCCAGGGACGGTGATCCTGTGTTCAGAATAGGACAGTGTTTCCTCACTTTTTTCTTTACTTTATTTGATGGTGGTGTGTAGGATGTGACACATGTCAGTGCATTTTCCTTCCCAGGGTCTCTTGGTTCTAATAAAGCAGCCCTGTTGTTGTGCCTAGACCTTTTGTGGGCTCGATGAACACAGTGAAGTGAATACCTCATCATCGTCAGATCACTTGTCAATTGATCAACCTGTTTCTCAAACTCACTCAAGGAGCTGCAATTATGACGTAATCGTAGGACATGGCCAAAGGGCAAGTTGTCCTTAATGTGCTTAGGGTGGTGACTATCATTTAGGAGTAAGCGAGTTTCCTAAAGAAGAACACATGTGAATGTAGATTTCAGAGTAGCAGAAAGTGGATTGCATTTCCAATATGCCAAAATCATCTCTTGTGCTAACTGCCTCAAGTAGATCAAGCTATCTAAAGTTACAGTTAGAGTTAGAATTTGATTCAGAGTTAAAGTTAGATTTAGAGTCAGAACTAGATGTAGAGTTAGAGTTATCCCAATCTCTATTTTTTCACTCAGTATGAACTTGTAGTGTTTCCTCCTTAAGATTGCAACCCCTGGGATCTTGCATCTCTCAGCCACAAGGAGGGAAACCTTAGCTTGTTTACAATCTCTTTCAAATCAGGAACATACACTTGTGTTGGTGACACTGCCAGATGCATACTCATAAGATAAGGGTCTATGCACTCACAGGCTGTCATATAGTTGATTAATATATTGGCGAGGATTCACATTTGTAGGGTGGCCAATATAGTGCAAAAAAGTCACAAGTGTGCTAAAACATGCAATTGCCTATTTCTTACTTTTTTCCTCAGCTAACCAACTTGACGTGAATTCTCCTAATGGGAGAGTTTGTAACCTAAATTTTAAATTCAATGACTCTCAGGCCTGTGGTTCTACTATGTCAAGATAGGCTTCCAGACCATTTGTAGTTTTTAGCTTCAGGCATGATTTCAACATGATACCTTATGTGGCGCAATTAGACAGCTTGTCTGCTTTCAAACACCATTTGCCCACCTTGATGGATGTGCTGGGTGCAGCACCCTAAAATCTCTCTTTTTTTATTAATTTTACATGGATCTTTTATGAATGGCAAAAGGAAATCTCAATTACTGCAACTGTATAGGGACATTAATAATTTACCTTCATCCACTCCTATGTCCAAGTCAAAAAATGAAATCTTGTCCTTACTGACGTTCATAGTGAATTTTATGTCAATGGATCTCTCATTGAGCCAAGTGTGGAAGGCATGTACTCCTGATGTAGTTCCCTTCCAAATGAGGACCACATCCTTGACGTACCTTGTCTATTTGATGATCTGTTTTTGAAAAGGATTTGTGTCATTAAAAATATTCTTTGTCTCATAATCAGCCATGAACAGATTTGGCCCCCATTGCTACACCTTTGACTTGGAATAAAAAGAATGGTCAAACTGAGTGTAATTCTGTGTCAAAGCAAGTTCAGTGAGTGTTATTATAAACCACGTGGGTACCTGTACTGGCTGTGTACGTGTATCCAATATACTTGTAATGATGCATAAAGCTTCTTGTTGAGCATTGTTAGTATAGAAAGACTGTATGTCCATTGTAACCAACAAATCGATAGTTCTATCAAAGGACGTATCCTCAAACATCTTAATATGATGCATGCTATCTCTCACATATACATTTGTTAGTGGTACAAATGGTTTTAGGAACAAATCCACATATTGGCAAAGGGGTTCCAAAATGGAACAACATCCTGACACTATTGGTCTGACTGGGGGCTTTTCCACTCTTTTGTGTATTTTAGGCAGGGTCAAAATTATGGGAATCCTAGCATGATCCCTATTGAGAAAATGAAATTTATTTTTGCTAAGGACTCCTTGTTCTAGTCCCAGTTTAATCACTTCAGCAATTTTACGTTGTAAATTCTTAGGTGGATCACTTTTGATCTTGGTATAGCAGTTGGTGTCACTCAATTGGTTAAAACTTTCCTGCCGATAATCTGTAACATTTTGCAAAACAATACCACCTCCCATATCAGCAGCTTTGATCACTATGTCCGAATTATCTTTTAGCTTTTTTAATGCCAAACTTTCATCTCTTATCAGGTTATACTTAACATACTTCCTCTTCTTAATATTGGTATCCACCTCTTTCAAGACAACTTTCTCAAAGGTTAATATTTTGCTCGGTATAGTGTGTGTAGGGGTGTAAAAGATGATGGTGGTCTTAAACCTGTTGTATCCTGGGGATATCTATGCATATAATCACCTATAGTACTTAGCTTCAGCAGCGACTTTGGTTTGAATGGGTGGCTCTGGAAGCAACACTCTGGTCTTCACAGCTATGGATCAGCATCACACCTCACCAGCATCTAGCACCATCAGGAATATGAAGCCCACCTTTCTTTGCTTAGGACTTTTTATATAAAATTTTGATTGCTACAGCATGGTAATATTAAACATAATATAACAATGCATCTTTTGATTCAACCAGGGGGTGATTTGTTTCACCCGGTTCCTTGTTTATTTTATGTCTCCACGCCTGCATGATTCCCACCATTCATGCAATGTTATTGTTGCTACTTGAGTTATGGTTACTTTTTAATATGTCATGGCACATTCCAATGCAGTTTAGTAAAGGGGAAAAGTGTACGAAATACAGCTTCCATTATTTAAAAGATAGATGTTGTTGTGTAGGTCAGAAAGAAGTTATGAAAGAAACAGTTAAAACAAATTCCAGCATGTTTTTCAAGTCATACAGCATAGGTTAAGTAGAGAACAGAGCAGGGTTCAGCAATGGCAGTTTTTGAGCCTAGCAGATAGTTTCCATGTTAATTATTCATGCTTATAAATCTTTTTCTTCTATGGAAGACTTATCAGTCGTAATGATTTGTTATGTTCAATGTGTTCACTTTGCTTGGTTTGTCCCACCATTCTCCACAGTCTATCATTTTAAAGTTATTTTCTGTACATCTGACCCAGGAGTTGTTTTTGGAAGACAGGGATCTAATCCCCTAAGCAATGCCATCTGCTTTTGTGAACAAAGATTGAGTTTTGAGCAGGTCAGAGAGAATGAACTTTTGGAAATGGAACTAATGATGTTAAGCACTGGAGAGACCGGTGGTTGGTTGTCAATAATTTGAGTCACCTTGCCCATGCTGCCACAAGGAGACACATCTACATCTCCTTCCACTGAAGTGCTTCTAGTGGCTTAAAGGTCTTCTCAGTCTCCTTCTAAGTCTTTCCATAACAGGTAACATCTCAGTTGTTCTGACAGTGAAATACATGCAGATTAGGCCATCAGGCAAATCCATGCCTTCCTTGTGCTCTAAATCAAATCCATGCCATCATCATGTATGGATGTCTTTGGGGCCTGACTGGTATTCGATACAATAGTAGAGACAACAGGAATAAGCCTATCAGCCTGAGAGGAACTAGTGCTCGGTTCAATAAAGGGCTCTATACTTTTTAGACTCATTGTCCCAGGTGCCTTATTAAAATTATGATTACTGTTGTCTGTGTTTTGAACTAGAACAGATGCTGAGGCAAGTACCAAAGCTTCAACAACATAAGTGGTGAACGTGGTAATGATATTTGTGGTTGTAGTAATAAAGTTTGGAGCAACAATGTTGAACATGTTTTTAATTACAACTTAATCTATTTCTCCTTTTTAGTGCAGCACACTTGGGATCCTCCATCACACTCCCTGTGCTATAAAGTGAAAAGCACACTGAACATAACCGAACCCCTACCTCCACCAGATCTATAAATGTTACCTGGCTCAACTGCTAACTTCCCCAGAGAAACATCTCCACACTTATGCTGTAAGAGAAGTAGGCAGGCCAGCTCTGCACAGTGTCTCTTTGGCCTGCCTCAGTGGCCCGTACAGCCAATAAGGTGGGCTATAATCAAGACAGGGTGAAGATCTTAGCATACAGCTATGTTGCAGTCACTTTATCATGAGTGCAAGAAGATTAAAAACATCACTTAACTGTATCATTCAACGGAAAGGTCAGAAAAAAACAGACCAAGGTGGAGCATAGTGAAAGTGTTATGGGATGATAATGTGGAGCAACATCAGAAAACACTGTTAGAGGAATAAGAAGGTCATTCAGTAATCAAAATGGGAAAACAGACTAGCCTCTCTTGTTACTGAGACATGCTTAATCAGCAAGGATTGTGACAAGTATGAATTGGACTAGGAGTAATGAAGAGCACCAACACACAAATGGGTGCCATTAACCAGCAAATCGTAAAAGGCACCTAAATGTGTCTATGTATGTTTATGTATAACTTTTAGAGATGATTAGGAGACACACTGTCCTGTTTCATAAATGAAAAATGGTGAATGTATTTGCATGTTCGTATTCTTGTCTTTGCACATCTGTGCATGTGCAAGTATGTGGTGTGACAATGTTTAAGTATAGTTTATTACAGTGTGTATAGGTGTGGAGTTGTGGGCTTCATGTGTAGGTGTACAGAAGAATACACTGGAAGATTCAGTGACTCGCCATATAAGGGCAAGGATCTCTGATGTGATTTGCAATATCCTGAGTAGTTTATTCACTCAATGTACTTTATTCCTTATAACACATGGTGCTGTTTCCTCATTACAAAACATACAGGACCTTATTATGACCTAGGCAGTAAATGCCGCCTACCGCCATGGCGATGGCTGCCAAAAGACCGTTGCAGTGGCTACCCACCATCTGCCATATTATGACCATAGCTGTGGCGGACAGCAGTAAGGTGGCCCTGCTGCCAGCAGCAGCGTCACGCCAGTAGACCGCCGCCGACCGTATGATGACCATTATATGGCCTGGTGGTGTTCTGCTTCCCATCTCCTGCAAGAGGACCCCCTGCAAGCAGGTAATTTGGGTGCTGCGACAGGGGAGGGGGATGGGAGGTGTTGTGTGTGTGGGGGGGTGGGTGTATGTTTTTGGGTGCGTGCATGCGGGTGTGGGGCGTTTGGAATGCGTGTGTGCATGAATGGGTGTGAATGTGCGTGTATGTTGTGTGGTGTGGCGTGTGCTTGTAAGTATGTCAGAGTGTGTTGCTGTGGGTGTAAATTAATTTATTCTTGCGTGGGTGAATGTGGGTATGGGTGTGTGAATGCGTGTGTATGTCTGTGCGTGTAGGTGTGTGTATGTCGGAGGGTCGGGAGAGGAGGGTGGCAGAGGGCTCTGGGGAGGGAGAAGGGGATGGGGGAGACCCCTATCAGTGTCAGCGAAGGAATTCCCTGGCACTGATAGTGCCTACCGCCATGGTTTTTGTGGTGGTAAGATTGCCACGAAAACCATGGCGGTAGGTAGGGTCATAATCCCGAGGGTGGGACTGTGACAGCCGCCTGGCTGGAGACCAAAGTCTCCAGCCCAGTGGCTGTTACTGCCTTGGCAGACGGAATGGTACATTGTCGCTAATGTCATATTTTGGGGAAAGATACCGCCAGCCTGTTGGCAGTACCTTTCTCCCAAATACCGCCAGGGACATAATGAGGGCCACAGTTCCCAACTTTGTACCAAATGTAAAACAAATCCAAGGATCTAACTTTTATATTTCAAAACATACCTTATTTATGCTTTGTGGACTTGTAACATACGGCTAATCACCATGAGGGTATCCAGGCACAGAGTAGGGCAGGCCTGAGGGAAAAAGGGGAGATTATGCCTGTTTCTTCTGGAAGAGCCATTTCTTGAGGTTCCTTTGGAAATCCATGAGGGAGGAGGAAGTTCTGAGGTGTTGTGGAAGGTCGTTTCAGGTCTTGGCTGAGAGGGATGAGAAGAAACGTCCTCTGCTTCTGGTCTTCTTGATACAAGGTATGTGTGCTCTTGCCTGGGATGTAGATCGAAGGTGTGTGGTGGGTTGGTTGAAGTTGAGGTATGCTGGACCGGTGTTGTGGAAAGGTTTGTAGGCATGGGTGGTAACACCTTTCCTGAACTGGGAGCCAGTAGAGGTTGTTGAGGTGTGAAGAGATGTGGTTATTTGGCATGATGTTCAGGCTGAGTCTGGGGGTGGCGTTCTGAGTATTTTGGAGTTGCCGTAGACCATGGGCTGGGATTCTAACATAGAGGGTTTTTCCTTAGTCAAGTCTACTTGTGATTAGAGCTTGGGTGACTCTCCGTCTGTTGTTAAGTGTTATCCACTGAAAATCTTGCACAGCATGATGAGGCAACTGCTTCACTCATTTTGTTAGGCTTGAGTGTTGCTTTTGACACAATATCCCACTGTACCCTGGTGAATAGAATGTAGACTCTCTGCCTCAAAGGTACAGCATTAAGATGGCTTGTTTCTTTTCTAACAGATCGTGTGTTCCAAGGTTTTTCATCTCATGCAAAATCCAAGCCTATGGACTTCACTTTAGGTGTTCCTCAAGGCTCAGTACTGAGGCGCCTAAAATTCAACATTGATGTTTGTCCTTTAGCAGCTGTTATAGACAGTTGCAGGTTCACCCTTTTTTCATATGCCAAATGACACACAGATTATTTTCTCACTGTCATTGGCTCAGAAACAAGACTTGTTGATTTTAAAATTGTGCTTGAGGAAAATATTGGACTGGATGAATTAATACTCCCTTAGGCTCAATGGGGATAAGACAGAGGTCCTGATTGTGGGTAAGATTTTGTGGCTCTCTGGGACCCCAGACATTGACCAGCTTCTTTAGAGCCTTTGCCTACTCGGCCGCGAAGGTGAAAAATCTGAGGGTCCTTATCGATGATAATTTGACTCTAAACAAACAGGTGACGAAAGTAAGGGCTAGTTGTTTTGCTTTTCTCAAAAGAGTAAAAAAAAGATCATCTTGCTAATCCCTCTTTCAGCTCAGAGAACCGTTATCCATGCGCTCATTATATGTAGACTGGATGACGGAAATATGCTTTATTTGGGCCCTGACAAGTCAAATATGTGTTGCCTTTGGCTAGTTCAGATGGCTCCGGCCAGGATGCTCTTTCACCTACCTAAATCAGCCTGTGTCTCACCTGATGCAGGAATTACACTGGCCTAGGATTATAAGGCTCTCTGCTACAAGTTTAAGGCCGAACAGCGAGTAGGACCACACTATCTGCAGAAGCTGGTGAGGCCTTACCGATCCACTCGATCCCTAAGATCTTTCAATCAATCTCTGTTCGCAGTATGGAGATTTTGCCTTGTGCACATGAAAGATGTTCTTTTTCGTACGTGGCCCCCAAACACTGGAACACGCTGACAGAAGTTCTAAGGAACTGTAACTCCTTTCTGTCTTCCCGCAAGTCTTAAAGATCTGGCTCTTTTATTTATCTCTTCTAAATTCAACTGCTCTCTCTAAAGTACTGATCTGCACATCCTACCTTGCACCCACCGGCGCCGGGAAACCCTTTGGTTAGCTGCACGCATTATAAAATTCATAAATAAATGAATAAATAATTATCCCTATAAGTCTGACACGATTTGAAAAAGAGGGGAGGGGGCCTATTATGTCTTGATAAATGTTGTTTTCTACACCAACTATTATTTTTAAAGGAACAAGTAGTAACACGGACCACTAATACTGCTCCTAAAATTCCAAAGCTAGTATTTTCCCTTAGAAGGACCCCACAGTATTCGGTGCAACATTGTCCTCATGCTGATACACAGAGAGTCAATCAGTAGGATAGTTACTGAGTGCCATCCATCTCACCTCACAGAATGTCATCATTTAAGCCAGACTTCTGTCTATACAAGTGGAATATCCACTTCTGTTCACTCTGGAACAATTTTTGTTTCGACCTGGTAGGGTGGGACTCTAAACAGTCCAACTTAAGTCATTTAGGCCCATATTTATACTTTTTAACGCTGCATTTGTGTCGTTTTTTGACGCAAAATCGGCACAAACTTACAAACACAATTGTATTTTGTAAGTTTGTGCTGCTTTTACGTCAAATAAAAAACGCAAATACGACGCTAAAAAAGTATAAATATGGGCATTAGAGTATGTTCCGGTTCCAAAAGGTGTGTACTCATTTTGGTCATGTTCTTTTTCCACCTAGACCCACTTTGGAGTTCAATACTTCTAATCTTAACAGCTCTTGTCATCATGACTATGTATCTTTTTCCACATGGGCTCACAATCATATAAATACAGTTTCTGGTATTACAATTGGTATAATTCCTTTGCACCCAAGTGACAGTATCGTCCAGGGTCAATTCTTTAGAGGGTCGTGTGAGGTCACAGACATTACATGAGCGGCATGGATGGTGTCTGGCTACTGGTGGAAGGTCCCACAGGGATTGTTGTGTGTTCTTTGCTTTGTTTATTGGTCTCGTGTGAATCATCATGTCTTTCATATTGTTGGTTTGTCTGGAAGCAAAGCA
Source organism: Pleurodeles waltl (assembly GCF_031143425.1). NCBI lineage: Eukaryota > Metazoa > Chordata > Amphibia > Caudata > Salamandridae > Pleurodeles > Pleurodeles waltl. The sequence goes on from NC_090449.1 coordinate 721,456,781, forward strand.
TGGAGGGGGTGGCTCAAGTGTTCCTGTACCCAGAATAGACCAATGTTTTCGTATTATTCTTTGAATATGGTTGGAATCCGGTGTAAAGGTAGTCACATATGTCAAGATGTTTTCCTGTGCACATACACATGGTTCTTAAAGGGCTGCCCTATTGTTGCTGGTGGCCCTTTTACATGCCAGTTGCAATATGTGAGCAGGGTATTGTGGTGCTTGCAAGGTCCCAGAGAGTTTATCAGCCTGTAATTTGTAGTCTGCCAATGTAATACTGTTTAGCAACAGGAGTAGAAATTGTCCATAAGGAAAAATCTCTCTTAAGGCCTTTGTATGATAACTGTCGTAAAGTAACAGCTATTAGGGTCTGTAGTCTTTCTATAGGTTCTACTGGTCAGTGGTCCATTTTCAAGAGAGATGAACAGATAAAGAAATGGGAGACCCTGTCTTGAAACACTGTTACTGACTTATAGAAAGGGATTTAGACTGTTGATCCAATCACAAAACCTATTACAGGTATCATCTGTCCCATGCCTAAAATCTAAATTTCGTCTATGTAACAACACCACAGTAGTATATTGACCCTGTAGGGGTTACTGTCATGGAAGATTTTTCTTTTCCATTGCCCATTTCTTCATTAAATGTGCAATGTTGGGAAATGCAGCCACCTTGCAGATTTTCCAGAGTTGTGTATTTAAATGACATGGCCATCTGCAGAAAATTATTCTTTGAACCAAGGTCTAAAATCTGCAGGGGCTAATGACCTTTCCGCTCACAAAATGTTTGACTCGCCTATATAATTTAAATGTTATGTCAAAAATGTTATTTACATTACCTTTTGGTGAGAAAGCAAGATTTTTCCTTTATATACTATTGAATGGGGTCTGGACGTATTCTTCTTTTAAGAGTAGTGGCCTGATTTAGTGTTGCGTGGTAAGAGAAAATACCCCAAAAAATGCAGAATTTCCTTTCTCCATCTCTGGTAGTGTAACTGCTTTAATCCTGAACCTCCACAATGGTTGGGTTGAATCTGCCAGGCATGATGATAGACAGTTGTGCAGTCTAGGACGACTGGCTGCCACCCGTGCCTAACAGAGCTCATTTTTGTTGATAAAGTGAACTTGGCATTCAAGTTCTTTACAAAAGAACCAGATTTATTAGTCTTTTTATGCACGCAAAGCTTAAATGATTTTTACTGAATCAGAGGACACACAGTTGAATCGCTACTCCTTCCCTCATCATAGAAATGGAAGAAGGCTTACATGACAAGGTAATTATACTGCCCCTAATTTGCTGGGATACATCCCTTCACATTTTAGTGAAACATGTTATGTGAGCACTATACTTCCATTTTGCTAGCATTTCTGTCATATTTTCCATTCGTATTGGTGGATTTCTGCTGACATTTTCCACCAAAGCGATTTATTTATTGGATGATACCCACTTTGATAGAGAAATCTCTGCTGCCCTGAAATTTGTATCTCTGTCAATATGACTGACATAAAATCCAAAAAACAAACTCCAAAACAAAACACACAATAAGATGTGAAAAGGGTCTTCAACGATAGTCTGAATTCTACGTCTCAGACTGCCTCCTAAAAGTACGGCACTGCAATGCAAAGCCTGTAACAGAGACAGAGTTGCTGTTCTGTTGCCTGGTCGTTTGCATGCATCCGAGGCTGTCTGCTCATTGAACAAGGTGAGAATAAGACTAGACACGTTTGTCGTTAGGCATGGAAGGGAGAACACGCTGTTTTGGAATAAATGGTGTGGAATTCACAGAGGAGTACAAAGTATGCACACGCTTCCCTCTGGTGTTTTCTGAAACCATAGGAAAATAGGACGAATAAATTAAAAGAGTCAGGCATCTTTAACTTGCTTGACAAGCAGCGTGCACGCGGTATATCACCCCAGGTTTCACTGACCTTGGCAGGATTACAAGGCCATGTTTAACACACGGATGGTCGATTCGTGCACAATGTTCCCAGTGTTTTAAGGTCCAACAAGCATATCTTAGGCCGAGCCCTTGCATATGTTTCCTGTCTGGCATTTTCTCTTCTTCTTTCATAAGTATATTTGACTATATGCAAGAACAATATGTTGATTTTCGAAGGCTTAGATAAGTTTCGCTCAACTTGCCTTGCCCCGGGGCAGTCATTCGGTCACGAAGGTGGCCATTTATAGAGTTCATTTCAACAATGAGTGGTCTTTGTGAGAAAAGCCGCGCCAGAAAGGCTGCATATTTCCATTTATAATTGGTGATTCAAAAGATTAAGCACGCAGTGTTTGGCCCATTTTGTTTCTCGAGTGCTAGACGGTGGGCACTACCAGAGAAGGATGTGGAAATACGCGCTAGCCATTCACATCTGGTCTATTTCGAAGGTGACTGCAGAAATCCGCTTTCTGTACAAATGCAGCAGTTTTTACGCTACTGTACCAGAATTCCATTAAACAGGCAGAATCTAGCATCATTTATAAGCCCACTGTCCATTTGCGTGTCTTAAAAATAGCCAGTACTCTAAGGGATGTTATAACGTCCCAATCTTTTACACGTCTGCTTAAATCTTGGCCCACTTTGGCATGGGCCCATGCATTTATAACACTAGAAAGGTATAATACCTTGGAGAGAACGTGATCTGTCAAGCGTTGCAGATCGTCTGCGGGGACTGGGATGGAAAAAAATTCCTTGTGGCAAAAAAGATGAGACTCCATAAATTCTCTTTTTTATTTTTACAGACATTTGCAGATGTATGCGCACACTTCCATATTTTGATTAGAGTATTGGTAGGTAGCCAGGTATGTTTTCATGGGAGGATGGTCAGAACAATCATCAATAGTTTGTAAATGTCAGGAGATTAGAACAGTAGTGTGTTCTAACAAAGGAGACACAAGTATCTGGGCACCTTGCCTGTCACTTCCCTGTGGCTTCCATTTCCTGCATGTTCCAGCCTGGTCCAGTTGCTGCCTTTTAACTAAGTGACACCATCCCTGCTCGAGTTTTCCTGCCCAGGTTTTCCCCGCTCACCGATTCCTGCCAACACCCCCAGCTTCCCATCTTGCTGTAAAAAACATCAACGCCCTATTGAAGAACCCAACAGTTGGTCACAAAAACCTTGGGAACTACAGCCTGATCTTGCTCCTGCCTTTTCCAGCTAAAGTCAAGAAGAAAGCCATCAATGCCCAACTTTCAGGCCACTTAGAACTCTATAAACTAGACAGCTCTCAATCTGGCTTCATCACCAACCACAGCATAGAAACAGCCCTCATTGCGGCCACCGATGACATCAGAAGCATCCTCAACCATGGAGAAATGGCTGCACTCATCCTCCTCAACCTCTCTCTAGCTTTCAATACGATTTCCCACAAGTCACTCATTAAAATGCTTCAGCACTTTGGTATCTGTGGATTGGCCCTCAAGTTCCTCAAGTATCCTCCTTCCTCACAGACAGAACTCAACAAGTTAGACTTCCCCCCCTACAACCCAGAACCCAAGAAACTCATCTGAGGAGTCCCTCAAGGATCATCATTCATCCCAACACTCTTCAACCCCCACATGATGCCCTTAGCTGTCATCATCAGAGCCCACAGCATCAACATAGTATCCTACTTTCACAACCCACAGCTCATCCTCTCCCTTACCAACTCATCCAGCACTGCCAAAGCAAACTTCACCAACTGAATGAGTAACATTGCTGCTTGGATAAAAAACCACTGCCTGTATCTCAACACAGATAAAACTGAACTCCTTATCTTCAGAAACAGCCACTCCCCCGGGGATGCCTCCTGGTGGCCCTCCGAACGTGGCCCCCCACATACCTCTATGGACCATGCCAAGAACCTTGGAATAATCATGGACCCCAACCACTCAATGAGCAGACAGATCAACGCAGATGATCTAGATGTTGCCTTAGATGTTCATTGATGCCCAGCAGAGCCAACTCCATACTGTGTCCTGCAATAAAACCAGATTGAGACAAGTGGAGGTGTTATGGGCCTCAAGAAAAGGTGGTAAGATGGACATTGGGATGTTCCTCCAATACTTTGGAGAAAACAGGTAACAGAAAAATAGGCTGCTCGTTTGCAAAATTTGAGGCATCTCAATTAGGTTTTTTCAGCAGAGGAAGCACCTTAATGAGTTTCCATCTCAAAGGCATAAGGCCGTTCTGCATAAAGGAGTTCAAAAGCTCCAGCAATAAAGTATGACACTTCACTCACAGTAGTCTGAGTTTACTGGGAGGTAGAGGATCCAATGGGGAGTCAGATTTAATAGATTGTAAACCAGTTAAGAAAGAGGTGAGATCCAGAGAAGGCCACTCGCTTACTGAGGCATTGTGTCTTATCTGAGATAACAGATAGTTGTCTACCTCCTCAGGTGGGTTACACACCTTCAGAGCTGAGTCAGCCGCTGCAAAAAAGTGTATCTGGCTAGTTGTAAGAGGATCTTTTCCACTTTTTGAAAGAAGAAAGCCGCTAGCTCATTGCACTGGCTCTGGGAAAGGAAACAGACAGGGGCAACAGTGCTAGCATCTGCTAATTATTTCACTGTCTTAAAAAGAATCTGTGGACGATTCCGTGCTTTGGTGATTTTTGCTGTATAAGATGTAGCACAAGCCCTTTTGCATAGAGTGTGGTAGACTTTCAAAGTTTCCCTGTATTTAGCCTTAACCTCGACCGAGTATGACTTTCCGCAGAATCTTTCCACCGCTTTGCAGCATTTGTTTTCCACTTTGAGGGCATCTGTGAACCAGGAAGCAGGAGGGTGAATCCTGCCAGCACGTTTGTTAGTAATAGGCACGGTGGTGTCAGTAGCCTCAGTAAGCCAGAGATGGATCCTATCCTGTTCCAAATCGAGCTGGTGAGAGTAGGATAGGTATAGTACTAAGCAGCTGCTCCTTGAGAGATGGGATGTTAAGTGTGTACCAGTTCCTAAATTTTAAATTAGGGTTGGACAGTGTTGTACGAGGATGAGAGTAAACATTAACACAATGATAAGGCTAGGGGATGAGAATTTTGTAGCCAACTGTACCTTTTCAAGATGGTGACCATTTATGACCTATGTTGCAGCCCATTTTTCACTCTTGGCTTCGTTACATTTATGACTGAGTTAAGTGTGATACTTCTTGTAGGAAGCTATCCTGGCGTGTGGTGAGCACATATGGTGTTATCACCTTATACCAGGTTCAGGTATCCCCTATTAGTGAAGTGTAGGCAGTGTCTCGGAAGCCAGGGCTCTCTGGAGGTAGCTGTGGATGAGCAGCCAAGACTTATTTAGGAGACATGCAAAGCTTATACAATACCACTATAGTCACATAGCACTAACACACATGAATGAATCACACAGCATTACAAAATTAAATGTACTTTGTTATAGTAACACAAATACTAAAATACTGTATAGGCAATACCCCTACTAGAGGTAGGTAAACACACTATTATATACACATTAGCATTCAGTAATTAGCATAGAAAGCAATAGGCATTGGTAAAACTAATAGCAAATAGTGAGGGCCCTAGGGGAGGGCCAAACCATATACTAAAAAAGTGGAATGTAAAAGGCAGTCCCCCACCCAAGGAAGTGGAATCAGTAGAAGAGAGCTGAAGGAACTAGGAACCCCAAGTGGTGAGTACCAGATTGACCCCAGCAACCAGGAGAACAGAGCTAAGTACTTGGTTTTTCCCCAAACAGAACAGGAGGACTTTGGAAATGGATTGTGCAAGACCCAGACAAGACTGGAAGAACCCAAAGGAGGGCCCTGACCGAAGAGGACCTGCAAAGGAAGGGGGCCAAGTCCAGTTCTTGATGGAGTGTCTGGTTGTGGCAGAAGCCACTACCCACTCTTCTGTGGTTGCAGGACCAGGTCGATGGTGAACGAAGAAGGTCAGCAGTGCAGCACAGGAGCAGAGGAGGAGTCCCAGAAGTGATGGAAGTGATGTCCCATGTCAGCAGTCACATGGATCCCAAAGATCCCTTGGAGGAGGAACAAACAATCCTTGGTAGCTTCAAGAGCTGTGGTGCACAGAGGTACTGTCCTGCAACGAAAGGCAGGGGCTTACCGTCTCCCAAGTTGGACATCTGGCAGAGAGGACCAAGGGGACGACCACCTGTGATGCAGGATCCACACAGCTTCCAAGGAGAGTAGATCCACGCATCCAGTTAGCGTTGCAATTGGTGCATTCTGATGCAGGGGAAACACTCCTTCACTCCAAGGGAGATTCCTTCTTACTTCTTGGGCAGGCTGAAGACACATCACCCTGAGAGGATGCACAGCCAGGGAAATTCTGCATTTGGTGGAGGGAGCCAGAGATAAAACTTTGCAGATACGAGTCATCACTGAAGTTGCAGATTGTTGGTTCCTGGAGGGTACATTTGTAGTCCCAGTGGTCAGAAGATGAAGTAAACGATGCAGAGGAATTCTGCTGGAATCTTCCACATCGAATCTGAGGGCCCACTGAAGAGGGAGACCCTAAATAGCCCAGGAAGGGTGGTTGGTCACCTAGCAGGATGACCACCTATCAGGAGGGGGATGTGACATCACCTACCTGACCTGGACACTCAGATGCTCCCAGGAGCCTCTGCACACCTTGGATTCAAGATCGCAGAAACAAGTGGCCACCGGGAGGAGCTCTGGGCACCACCCCTGGGGTGGTGATGAACTGGGGAGAGGTCACTCCCCTTTCCATTGTCCAGTTTCGCACCAGAGCAGGGACCGGGGTCCCTGGACTGGTGCAGACCACTTTATGCAAAAAAGGCACAAAATGTGCCCTTCAAAGCATAGCTGTGACTTAGGGAGGCAACTCCTCCAAAGCCATGGAACACCAATTTCCAAAGGAGAGGGAGTTACCTGCCTCTCCCACAGGAAATCCTTTGTTTTGCCTTAGTCTGCTTGAGCTGGTCAAGCAGCAGGAGGAGAGAAACCTGTCTGATGGGTGACAGCCGCGTGGGCTGCCTGGAAAACCCCGGAAGACTAGCAGGAGCAATGCTGGGGGTCCTCTGAGGAGTCCCCAGAGTGCACAGAATCATACAGCCAATACTGGCAACAGTATTGAGGTATGATTCCAACATGTATGATACCAAACATGCCCAGGTTCAGAGTTGCCAGTATTTAGCTGGACACAGGGTGTCCATTACAAGGGTAAAATGGCTTCCCTGAACTTATGAAGTCTAGTGTAATTGAGCTGAAGTTCATAGGGGCACCTCTGCTCATGCAGCGATGTCCTGACACATAGGTACCTGCACCCTGCTCTCTGGGCTAGGAGGGCCTACCATAGGGGTGACTCACAGGGACCTTGTGCAGTGACCTGTAGTGAAAGGGTGCCTGCACTTTTTCACTCAGGCTGCAATGGCAGGCCTGCAGACACATTTTGTATGGGCTACAATGGGTGGCACAATACATGCTGCAGCCCATGGGCAAATCCTGGTGCTCCAATGCCCTAGGTACCTAGGTTTCATATACTATGGACTTTTAGGGGGGGGCACCAGTATGCCAATTGTGGGGTGTGCAAAGCCTTCAGTAACCGCATTTAGAGAGAGAGCACATTCACTGGGGTCCTAGTTAGCAGGATCTCAGTGTACACAGTCAAAACACATTGACAGCAGGCAAAAGGTGGGGGTAACCATGACAAAAAAGAGGGTACTTTCCTACACTTCTCCAACATGGTGACTGATTAACTCCAGGATCGTCCCTTAAAATTAAATAATAACCTTTGGATTCAAGGATATCTTTTTGGTGGCTTTAATAATGGAGTGCTTTTTTGCTGCAGGTCTACTTAACCCGTGGCCTGTGAACTTTTCTTCCCCCTTTTTTCAGTGTTCGATACACATCTTTTACACATTTGTATCTTTCCAAGATCGCAATGGGAGCGCGGCAATAGACGTATGCTGAGTCACTATCTAGCCGTGTCTTTTGCCTTCGGCAGTGCACCGGGCCCACTCACCGTCCATTAAGGGCGCTACTCTTTGCTTTCATTGTCTTTGGGCTTGTGAAAAGTGGTAGGTTGCAGCACTGAGTATGACAAATACTGTGAGTACGGAACTCTGTCCCACTTAGTCTAAATGCCTTCGCGTTAACATTATTTTAATTAGTACATACAAGGGGTGTTCCCTGAATATTTATTGAGGCTTAACACCCTACATCTCTCTAGTTTGTGTTTGCAGCATTGAGCGCTACTCTGCTGTGACCCAGGTGACACTCTATTGACCTGAATTGAGTGAGCAAGAATATGAAGCAATCTATGACATTTGTAAAATTAACCTGCATATACAGGACACTTGGTTTTCATGTGTGCTCACTGTTTTCAATCACTACAGCCTACATGTATGTTTTGTATTTCTTGTTTGTCTTGAATGTTTTTACCATGCCACGCTGTGACTTTGCACCTACATGGTTTTTCCAAAAACAAGATCACCTGACACTTACGATGTTACTGTGGTATTGATGTGCCTAGACAGGGATGACTATTTGCATACTGGCTTATTTCCAACACCTTTACATTGTTTCTCTTTCAGCTAGGTTGGTTGTGGAATGACTGGATGTTGACTGTAGGTATCCACAGTTTTTATTTTAGGGTGATACTAGAATTATCAAACACTTAATGTAGATTATGATTACTGATCCTGATGAATTGCCAAAATCCATGATGACAGTAAGGGCAAGAAACATGGTGACTGTTACACAAACATAGGGTCCTATTATGAGTTTGGCAGATGGGAAAGTCCGTCCACCAAACTCCTGACAGGGTGGCCGCTGCCTATGCAGCAACCTCCCCGCCGAAGTTGTTAAGAGTTTCCTGCTAGGTCGGCAGAAAGAAAGCTGAGTTTCTGCCCAATGCCCTAGCGGGAAACAGGCTACAGCATTGTTTTTGGCTCATAATCGAGTGGGCAGCCATGTTGTAGTGTGCAGGATGCACCAGCATCTCTGCAATGTTCACTGTCTGCAAAGCAGACAATGAACATTGCGACAGTGCTAACCAGGGGCAACTAAGTGCAGGGGCTCTCCTGGGGCCCCCTGCACCCTTTCTCCTCCAGCCTTTTCACTGCTGTTGGAGGAGGGGGTCCAATCCCCAGCACTCCTGGTGGAGCTGGCTGTTCCCTGGTGGTCCAACTGCCAGAGTTGTAATGTAGCGGTCGGACTGCAGCATTGGCGGGAGCGCAGACTGCCACCGTTAGTGTGGCGGTCTATTGACCGCCACACTCGTAATCAGGCCGATAATCTTGAGCCGTTTAGATCACTGTATCAACTAGAGTACCTTTTCATTAAAGCACTTGGTTTGGTATCTCTTAGGATTTTTTATACCACTCCTTGGCAGCAATCTACACCTTGAAGACTACAATTGTTAACTCCACTCTCGGCATCCAAAATATCTCCAGCAAAGTGCCCCCTCTGAGGGGCCCGTTGTGCATTGCAGTGCCGTCCCAATGAGGGTGCTAGCCTGAGGATGAAGCATGACACCCAGTTGGGTGTGTGAGGGCTCTTGCTGCTGAGCAACGAGATCCCTTGCGATCCTGTAGCTCAGTTGTTAACAAACGTAGGGCCTCATTTACTAAGAAGTGGCACAGCACGGCGCTGCACCAAATTTTCCAGCGCTGCACTGAGTCACTTCAAAAATGCAGAGAAGAGCCATATGTAATACAATACAGTGCACCTCTGTGTTTTCCCTAGCGCTGGCAATAAATTAGATGCCTAGTGCCAACAGAGGCACCCTTGCACCATAGCACAAGGGTGCCTGCGTTGCAGGGAATGATTGTTTATGTGCAGGAAATGTCCCTTCCCACACATAAACAATCATTAATGGTGTTTTGCTCTTCCTATGTGTGCTGCAGAATGTAGCTCATTTAGGAAAAGCTTTCTGCAGCACACATAGGAACATCAAAAACCAGGAGAAATAAAAGCATTTGGCGCTGCCTCAGGTTTACAAATCCTTGTAAATCTGGGGCAGGGTTAAAATGCAATGGGTGTTGCAGTGGAACGCCTACAGCAACACCCATTGCACACCCCCGCCACAGAAAATTGCATCAGGGGGCCATACTTACAAGGCAGCGTTAAGCCGAGCAAAGTGGCTCAACGCCACCTTGTAAATATGGTAAATGGCACAGCGCCCCCAGGGCGTCACTAAAAGTAACACTCCGGGGGTGCTAGGGGCATGTAAATAAGCCCCTTAGTTTCCATTGAGTTTTTTTCATTGTTTATTCCTGTTCAATAGTTAAGGAGCTACATACTTTGTGGGCAAATACACTTGCACTTGAAATTCAGAAGTGATAAAGAAAACTGTGGTTTCAGGAGCCTTTCTTTCTTCTGGCAGCTTCAACAAGAGAAGAAAGTGATACCGCTGCATCCAATTGTTGACACCAGGTTAGGTGTGCAGTGGGAAAAGTCTGGGAATTTTTGTGATGTAGCAGAGATATGGCTGCTACTTTGGCCTCATAGTCATGATCTATATGTAACTATATTTTTATATAAAATGTAATGACTTTTAAAAAGTTAATTGTAAAGTGGTGCACTGAAAGCCTATGTTGTTGTGCATTCACTATAGACTAGCCACCTAACATGATGCAGTAGAGTACTTTTAATCTTAGTATAATCATTAATTTTGATTTCATGTGATACTTTATGATGTTAAAAACAGGATTTATTAAAACGATAAAGAATTTCTTAAAGATAGTGACCTAAATGTCATATATTAATGTTGGTAGTTCCCCACTATACCTATCATTATGATTTTACAAGTTATTTTTTTCTTTGCAAACTGACTGTAACATGAATTTAGAATGCAATTTAATAATGATAGTTTATAAGTGTAACATGACATGTGTTTTATTCCTACTTGAATAACATATGCCATTAAAATGTGTTTGCTTAAGTTTAACCATATTAATTTGAAGCAACGTGAGAAAGCTGTCTTTCTTTTGCTAATGTGTCATGTCTTTCAGATTTTGTTCCCATAGAATGATGTACAATTGCTTCAAATCATGCAGGAGATGAAGATGGATGCCTTTCCTATGTTGGTAATGGGAATGCTTCCTAATGTTGCAAATGACTGTCAGGCAATTGGACAGTGGAATCTTTTGATCCCCACTCCATTAATCATGGACAAGTGAGAACTTACTTTGATTGTAATTTACTGTTCCTAGTTGGATTGGGAGTACTCTTCAGTTTTCTTTTTCCCCTGGATACTCATGTCATTCCTATTTCGCCTCTGACCAGAGACTGCTTGAGTCCCTTGCCCTTTGTCACTTTTGCTTGCAACTTTGGCTTGGACTTTCCTATGGACTCTAAGAGGTACAGACCTCAATGCCCTTATCCATCACCTTTCTTAAAATATTGATGGAGTGGACTTAAATATTTACTCTCAACAAGACACATTGCCAAGCTTCTGAATGCTGATGCTTTCTATTTTTACTTACTTTTTGCTCACTTCAGTTAGTATCCTTTTGCCCTAGATGTCAATTTCCCAAACTAGTTTTGGTCTTTATTTCCGTCTTCCTTTTTATCCTCAAATCTGATAACCCAGCACATGTCAGTTATTGGCTTGTCCCTGTTGGAATTTCTTTGCTTATTATGGTAACTTATATGTATTTAAATTGTCTTCATGTTCAGAAGAGCTGGTCAGCATTAAGTTAGTGGACACCAAATCCTGCTATTTTTATTTTGTGTTGTAAGCCTAGAATGTTTAGTATGATTAATGTTGATTAAGCTTTGATTCTCTCACTGCCTGAGTCACCCAATGGTTGTTCTGTATCTTCATGGTTTGGTCCTGAGAATTGTTTATAATAATCTATTAATTTGTTATAAAATCCTTTAACTCTGTTGCAGACGTGTGTTTTCCTTGTGTGGCCACATTGGTCTTTTTGATTAGTGATGCCATTATATTTTACCTCCAGCTGGGTGAAAAGATTTGTCAACCTCGTTTAGAGCATATCTGAAATGCTTCAGCACGTGATTATATATAAATGTACATCTAGTGTGTGTTCCACTCATTTTCAATGGCCATGCTCCCAAATACACATAAAGGAGGAGCATGTACGCTGGGCCTTGAAGAGCTCCTAGTCCTTTTATGTTTAGCATATCACATGAAAGCAATAGGTGTTGCGTATCAAATGAATGCAACAGGTGTATTCCTGTTAAATGGAGGAAAAAGCCAAGCAGCATAAAAAACTCCAGGAATGCAAAATAAACAATAATAGAAGTACCTGACATTCATACTCTCTGAACCTGAGTAGATGAGGACCGGATCTAACTGGAGCAAGATCATAGGAGATGTAACAGAAGAAATTCTCATAAGGGTGTCCTGTGGGCAGGAAACACAGGAATCAAGGCGCAAGAGAAACAAGGAGAGATAAACCCACCGCCAGAGTTAGTGGAGTGTTTTTTATGCATGGTCTGATGATTTCCACCATATCAGAGGTGAAGAATAGGAAGTGAGAGACGAAGCAGCAAGAAAGGATACACAGGAAGCTTGAGGACCATGATGGGCTAGAAAAAGGACAGTATCAAAAGTTGTGGGGAAGCCATGAAGAAATGGGCAAAACAACATTTGTTTAATCATGTTCATGAGGACTAGAAATCTGATAAAGGAGCAATCTTGTGTTGAGTTCATGGATCTAAAAAAGTTTCTGAAATGACGGTATAAGAAGGATAGAAGGTATGTAATATTTTATAGAGCACAAAGACAGAATAAAGGCGCAAAAGCATTTCAGTGTCCATGAAGATGACTCCAAAAGAGCACTTGACAAATGTGATGGTCTGTGGCAGTTAAAGACTGATCTCGGAATGAGAAGTTATGCTCGACACATCTGTGCTGGTAGGAAAGAGTGGATTATGAGTAGTCTGTCAGTTAGAAGACTGAACGGTCCAAGAGTTAGTGGAGCATCCACGGACCCACCATGAGCATGGGGGCATAAAAATTAGGCAGAGACTTCAGAGGGCCTAGCACCTCCTCGTGCCACTTCAGTGTCATTGTTTTTCACGCTGATATGGCCCAACGAGGCCAAAATTGCCATGCCAGATTTACAAACTAGTGCAATGCATGCATTGCACCACTTTGTAACCCCACCCGCCACATTATGCCTGCACCAGGCACAACGTATGCAAGGGGGGTGTTCCCCCATTAGGAGGGGCCGAATAAATGGTGCAAAGAAAACTAAAAGTTATCTTTGAGTCAATTTTTTTGGCATTTTTACCGCCCTGCGCAGAGCAGATATTACAAAGAGGCACACCATTATTTATAATGGGCCTCAATGTGCTTTGCAAGATTAGATTAGCGTAACATTTTTTGACACTAGTTCCCTAACTACCGCATGCTGTGCCATATCTAAAATATGGTACACACATTGTGGCGTTAGGGGGGTGCTAAGGGGCACAAGAAGTGTGACGGTGCATTGGATGCAGCACTACTTTTTCTAAATCTGCTCCTTAGTTGCAAAAAACGTTGAATGAAACGTGCAATTAGGGTTGGAAAGTGCCCTAGAAACACACATTTATTCTGGGGTTATAGAAGAACTTACATGACAAAATGTTTTTATCCATACCGATAAGATATACAAAGGCACATATGCCCCTAAACTCAAACTGATGCACTGACAACCACCGGGCAGTGGCGTAAAAAAAGGCCCTCGCAGCCCTGGCGGTGCGGGGGGGGGGGGCCAGCTCCAGTGGTCCTGCTTAGCACAGTACACTGTGCATGAGAGACAGGCCGTGACTGAGTCCAGAGAGGCCCGTGACTGAGCCAGGTACACAGCAAGTCATTTCAATAAACATCAGGCCGACAAGGTATATGATTTTTTTATATTTGTGCTTATTTTGCTTCAGTTGTGTAGACCACAAATTTCTTTTTGGTACTTTTATATGGAATTAGCATGCACATTGGAAGAGTTAATTTTTTTTCAAAAACCCATGGCACTACACTCACACTCACAACCACTTTTCAAAGCTCACAGCAGAGTATTGAAATAACCTCAGATCCGAATCTCAAAATAACTTTTACTCTGTTTCCTCCACTTCCTGTTTTCAAGTTCAGTTGCTGCTATCTGCCCTGAGTCTTCTGTCCTGTCGATGTTGTAGTCCATTGTAAGCACTTTCCTTTCTATATGTAAATCTATAGCTGTGAAACGGCAGGGCATTTCATTTGGACAAATAAATACACAAGAAACACTTTCAAAGATTGCCTCGAAATGATTTTATGTTGATACTTGTGGAGTGTTTCACAAATGCCTGCCCAAACGCTTTGAAAAATGAAAGGCTGCCAGTGAAGAAAAGCTTAATATATGCAGAGCAATTTATGAAAGTGTTCAGAAGGAGTTTTCTTAAATCATGGAATCAGGTCTGTCACTTTTCCTCCTAGGTTTACATACAATGCACTGTAACTGGTTACCAGAGCATATTCATAGCTCCTGGTCATCTGTGTTTTTGTATGTAATATGTAGATTATTGTTAGCATGTACCTGGCCTCGGAGCACTCTACCGAGACAAGAAACACAGAAGCACTATAGACGAGATGAATAAATAATACACAGATTTGAGGGAGGAATACAAATCAGACTTTGCGGTGATAGGATTTAATCCAACAATATGTGGCTGTGGAGACTATGACCATCATTATGAGTGGATAGACCTCATGTTCCTGTCGGGAACAGGTGATGCAGGCTTACGAGACCAGTAACTCCCAGATGTAATACACCTACATAATTCTCCCAATCATAGTTGGTCAACTTTGCCCTGTAAATTATTCCTCACTCTATTAGGGGCCACATTGGATGAGTTATGTTGTTATTGTAACAGTGGGTCCAGGTGCTATTGAAAAACCTGGAGTCAGTAACATCTGGTGTGGTACTACTATTTTGAGCACGTCATAATGAGAGCCAATGAGTTACTGATGACTGAGCAAGGGTAGTCTGGGAGCTAAAAGCTCACTGGAAACATTTACCATATCTGCCCTGTGTTGCACAGAGCAGACAATGAAGCCTGATCCTATTTAGAAGTTTTTCACAGGTGAGATGGAAAGGGCCGCCATCAGTTTTTTTTTTTTTTACAGAACAAATGATTTATTTTGTAGAGCAATTGCCCAGATTGATTGCCAACACGCGGGACGTTTTAGGGAGAAACATATTGAAACATTGTTATATTTCACTGTTTGACTTATCAACCAGAAGCATTATTTCATGACTATAGAATTTATAAGAGTGCTTATAAGAAGACTGTGCCCTTCTCGTTAACATATTAAATATGGTTCAAATAGAAATAAAAATAAATGATTTGGGGTTTTCGTAACTGCGATTTTGGGAATTTACATTCAAGTGATACATTTTGCAGGGGATGTCAATATCAAATATGAATCTAAATTATTGAGAATATTTCAACAGATTGAAATCTATGCCCCTCCTTAATACTGCTTTTGGTTATTATTGAGGTGAAGATCCTTATCCCTCTGCGGCTGCGGACCACGTGCATTCCATTTGTATATGGCCAGTTCAGTCCTGAAGAATAGTCTTGTGTTACTCATAGAAACGCAAAGAGTGAAAGGTGCACCCAATCCTAGGGCAAAAAGTTAATTACCATGTGAAGAGTCTTGTTTTTTGTGCAAATCAGGCTATTTTGCAAAGAACATTGCATTGCTTCCCATGCCCAGATTCCCCCTGATTATATGAATCTTTTCTGCAACATACGCAAATTCTGAAAGGTGTGTAATTTTGAAGTGGAGAAGCTGTACATCAAGAATGTTAGGGAGAGGCTGCACCATGAAGTTTCCTATAAAAGCTTTCATCAGTGTTCCTGGCATGTGTGATGCAGTCTTAATTATGAATTTCAAATTAACGTTTTTCTTAGGAATTGGAAACATCCACAGTAGTGATAGCCACAAGCTTGCAATGTTAAACATAGTATCTGCACTTTCCTTGTGACTGACCCCATGAAGGACTGACGCTAGTATGGGAGAGTCATGGACTTTACTTGTGAGTGATTTATGGTTGTGAGCTATGTGGAGGATTTTGGGGAAATGAGCGTCCTCGTGCCACTTTCAAATGCACGGATACAGGTAAAGTTGATTTTTTAACATTTCAGTATCTCATACCACAAAACCAATGGTGAATGGCTGATTCTAGCAAAGGTAATCTATTGCTGATTCTACACAACACATTAACAGCTTCCTATAGAGGACAGCTATATTTAAAATGTATACTGGCTCCCCTAGAGATGAGAGCGACATCTACAATTTATACCGGGCCCCCAAAAGATAGAAGTCTACAACACTAATTGTCTGCCTGGAGAACGCATGAACCCGAATGGAAAGAGAACTTGCATAATTCTTCTATTCTCATGTCGGAACAAACATCTAATTAGGAGTAACTTGTATATCATGTTTAACGAATTTTAGCAAAATCTAAAATGCAACTGAGCACAACATTCAGTACAACAAGCATTGGGATCTCCAGTCAGTTTGGCTGCTACAAGCAGTGCCCTTGGCAATGCTTGTTTTGATCTGTCATTGTTTTTGTATAACGATATTGTTTGCATAGCCATCGAGCCCTTTATATTTTAAAAAAAATATTGACTAAAAGAAATAATATTTTTTGGTCTCAGAAAGCACATGTAGGCATAATAGTCCATGGAACTGAAGGAAACTACTTTGTTTGTGGATATGCCCCTTGTGAAAACGATGAAGAATGCCACCACTCACAGTGTATTTAGCCAGTGACTGAAGTGGGCTGGCTCAAGGCCCTATGCTATATGCTGTAGTGGGTGGAGTGACAAATGTGAATGGTACAAAAGCAGCCCAAGGGAAGAAGAGGGCTGACAGAAAATTCACTGACAAGACAAAGGTTAAAATAATGTAATAATTTGGAACCATAATAATATCTAACTTTGCATTAAAAAAAACCTCTAATAAATCACTGAAAAAACAAAGGTTAAGGGGACTTTAGAGAAAATGTCAGTTAAAACATACTATTTTAAATAAAGAAAAAACATTGAAATTCACAAGTTATAATTATCTCTTCTAACTATAACACATGCCCTAAAGTAACTATCACTCACGTCGCATTCATGCACAGTGTTGTTATGAATGATGTGATTTCAGATGTTGCAGTGATGTTAACAACTATGTCATTGAGCATGTCATGAGTGATGTAATAGGTGAGGTAATTAGCAGTGCATGGGTATGGCTTGAGTTTTATTTACTTTAGGACACAAGTGTGGTCGGGTGAAAGTCTCCTGTCGTTCGTTTATTATTCTTTTTAATAGTTTTAATTGTGTTTTGGGGTGCTGCCATGCCCAAATGGGACACTCAAAACACAGCAATGGTTGGGGACTGTGGGTTGAGCCCCCTGCGAGCTCACCTGTCAGCTACCCAGTGGGAACCAGACATTTTTCTTTTATGTCGGTGCCCTGGTGCCCATCTGAGGCACCCACATATTTTTTTTTAATGTTGAAGGACATTGGAGGGGAGCCCAAAGCCCCAGTGCCACCTGCTAGCTCCCTAGCAAGCACCCATAGTGGGTGCCGGGGGGAGCTGGTCATAATTTTTTTTCTAAATATGTGCTCCTCTTCCCACCCAGGGCAACCACAACATGTGACATCATTAGGGGCTTTGGAGGATCCCCACGGCCCCCCAGTTACTGCCAACTTCTCATCCGGCATTCATCCTGGTTGCAGTAGGAGCCAGCTCAGATTCTGTGCTTCTGCTTTATTTCCCTGGGCCACCTCGCTCTCACAGGAGTCAGACTCTATATGGGAGTGAGTGCTTTGATTGGCTGGCAGCAACTTCAGAAAAATGTTGCTAGCAGCCATTACTGGAGTGGAAGGCTTAGTCCTGTGTCCTGAAGTAAAACGTGTAAAAGTAATATAAGGGGGCATGGTAGGCTTACCCTGAGCCCCCAGGTTTTTGACGCAAAGGGACCCTCCAGGGTCAAAAACAGCAAGTAAATGATCGAAAATTGCCACAATTCTGTAGGACTCCTGTAGGATAAAAAAAAAGAAATGGTGGGCGGGATGCATTTATTGAGTTGATGCCATGCAGATCCTACTCCTGGGGCTGTATTCATAAAGGAGAGGGGAGCTGCGTTGGCTCCTCTTCCTGAGCCATTGAAAGCCAGCATCCAGGGCAAAAATGATGTAAGAATGGGAGTGGGCCTCAAGGGGCCCAAGGGCACCCACTCCTGGGTGGATCTTACCATATATGGGGAGGGGGCCATGCATCCCCTGACCTCAGTGTCCAAATGCCCCAGGGAGCCCTTCCCCAGGGCCAAAATTACATAAAATAGGAAGGGGGAATACATATCCTCCAAGCCTCTTAAAGCTCCAGAGAGCTCACCCCTTTACTTAAAGTGGGGGGGGGGCATATAGCCCATATCCCTAAGCCATTAATGGCCCCAGGGACTACATCCCCAAGGGCCACCTCACATGCTATGCTCCAAGGAGCCCACCCCAGGAACATAGCAGTTTCCTGCCCGCACAGATGCCTGTATTTTCTCTCACTTGCCGAGAGCAATTTTTAAACGCTCCCCAAGTGGGAGCAAACCATCAGGGCCTGATTTAGATCTTGTCAGATGAGTTACTCTGTCGCAACAGTGACAGATATCTCGTCCACTGCAATCTAAATGCCATAGAAAACATTGGTATTTAGATTTGGGCAGAAGGGATACCCGTCATTATGTGATGGATTAACCTCTCTGCTGAGATCTAAATCAGGTCCATAATCTGGTCTCAGTGGGTAGGAGCTTTGAAATGCCCCTTCTAGCTGGGAGCAGACTTTTAATCTGAAAGAGATCAAAATATTGCTTCCACCCACAGGAAGCACCATAAATAGCTGCTACCTGAGGGTGGGAGTAATGCCAGCTGCTGGAGCACGCAAAGTGCTGCTGGGGCCATTGGGTTCCTTGGGGCTGACCCTGTGGCATCCAACAACTGTATGGGGGGGTTCCCTTGCAAAGGGCTCCCATCTTTAATAATAGAGGCCCTCGGGGATGGGAGCCCCCGAGGCCGATAACAGCTTGGGGAGAGGGGGGGCAGATGGACCACCTTCCATTTATTTTTTAAAATGGGCCTTGAGGATTGCAGCCAAGGACCTACGAAGGCTTAGGGATGGAGGGGCCATGCATCCCCACCCCCTTTAATTAAAAAAACAAAAGGCCATGTGGGATGGGGTCCCCACAGCTTTACAAGACTCAGGGAGGAGGGCCATATGGACCCCTACCCTTTCTTTTTAGTAATGGACCTGGGGGAAAGAGTCCCCAAGACCTAAAAAGGATCAAGGAGGGGGGCATGTGCCCCCCTTTCATTAAAAAAAGGTCCTGCGGAATGGATTCCCTAGGGTCTAACAAGGCTCAGGGAGGGGGCCACCTGGCCCCTCCCCTTTAATGAAAAAAATGGCCCTTATATCCCTAGGGCCTAATATGTCTCAGGAAGGGGAGCCACACAGCCTCCTTCCCTTTAATAAAAAAGGCCCTGTGGGATGGGATCCAAAGGGCCTAATAAGGCATTTTACTTAAAAAAATGCCCTGGGGTCCCCATGGCCGAAAAAGTATTGGGTGGCCTCCCTTCTTTCATAAAAAATGGCCCTGGGGAAGGGGTCCCTAGGCCCTAATAAGGCATGTGAAGGGGGCATGTGGACCCCTCCTGTTTAAAAAACATAAGGTCCTCTGGCAAACCCCCCTTTGGCCTTGCACAGCAGTGGGTTGGCTTTACGTATAGTATTAAAATATTACTATACATTAAAATAATAGAAATTAACAGAAGAAACCAAAGGTTAGAATAATGTTATAGTTAGATGTAATAAAAATATGTTTTTGCCTAAGAATAAAAAACATTAGAACTTCACGGAAAAAAACAAAGGTTAAAGTAATGTTAAAGTTAGATGAATATGTCAGTGACAATTAATGTTTTGAACTAAAACAACATTGACATTTACCAACTATCATGAGAAGAGCTAAGTATAACTTTCACCCACACCATTCACTGCTTATGACCTCACATATTACATCACCTATGACATGTTCGAGAACATCACTTATGACATCACTGATGGCACCTCAAATTACATCATTGATGACATCGCTGATATCACTGATGACATCATCCAAGCTCCGTTTTTTCACATAACTTATAGTTATAACTTACGCACAACCTTCAAATTACTATACTTCCCGCACCTCCATACACAGTCTTGTCACATTGCTTGCATCACTACTTTAACTATAACTCACCACACTACTATGCGCTGTATTTTTACAAAACATGTAATTTGAGATGTCATAAGTGTTGTTATGAATGCTGTCATTTTGCATGGTAGAAGTGATGAAATATGCAAGAGTATAACTAGTGCATGGAGAAGGGACGAGTTACAATTAAAGTACTGTGGCAAGTGATGCAACAAGACTGTGTACAGAGATATACAACATTTAGTAATTTGAAGGCGGTGTGTAAATTACTAGTTTTACTAAAATCAAAAGGTCTTGGCTACCATCAGACAGAAAAATTAGCCTAGATTCACCCCGCAGAGAGGGGTAATTTCCAGTATGTGGCATTTGGCGTTACATACGGGAAATTATTTTAGCATGTTCACTGTCATTGATCAGTGGTCACACTCCATTTGCTTTTTTTCTTAAGAACTAGTTAGGCACTCTTTAATCTTTCCAGTAGAATTTAATGAACATTTTCATGACTGGATATGTAGATCTGATTTTAACATGCTGTCTTGTAAAATGTCATAGAAGCAGTTGCATTTTCCCCCAGAAATCAGAGGGCCTATAATTTCCTAGTGCTCAGTCGCCATTTCAAAGCTGTCGGTCATGGACTGAGTTGCATATTTTTCTGTTAGTCATACAAATTAGTTTGCTCATTACAGGTCATGGTCAGGCTGCATTTCTATGTTCTCTTTTAAAAGTTGCCACATCTCTTCATCTGTTTCCTGTGCATTATTAAAATACTTAAGAATATTTATATATAATGCACTGCAAATGTATTAGTGGGTGGCATTTGTTCATCTTGTGAGGTCATGCAAAGGTTGATCAGTAACTTCAAAAATGATCTAAAACTTTCTTTACTTTTCAATTGCTAATGCCATGCCAAAACGTGTTCAACAAAGGCAGGTAATTTATGGCCTGATCACGAGTTTGGCGTTCGATGGATTGTCGTGGCGGCAGTGGCGGTCCGACTGCCATCAGCCTGGTGGTCGGACAACCGTATTATAATGCATGCAGTTCCATAGATGAAAGACCGCCACGGTCCCACCAGGCAGCGCAGACCACCGCGGTGGTGAGATAAGCCAAAGAGCTGTTGGATCCAATGTTTCTGCCGGACAGATTGTGATGTTGACTTCCACTGACGTGACTTTGGCGATCCAACCACCACATCCCAGCTGGCTGAAATAGAGATATTAAAGAAAGGAACTCACCTGTGGGCAGTGTCACACATCCTGTGCTGCCATGGAGCTGATCATACACGTCCTGCAGCTGCTGCTCCTCATAGATAAAACACAAAATCCACGATGTTCTGGATGCAATCGATGGTAAGACCACATACCTACCTGTGTTCTGAAACGCAACAACCAATCGACACACCACCATCCAGCTGGCATGTGGGTTAAGCTAAGTGGGCTAAATACACTTTTTTGTGTCCTTGGTCAGAGTTGTTAAGCGCAAGTGACCCATACACAGCCACTTGACACCCCCTTTGGGCAGGTCACTGACACTACACTGCCACACTCCACAAAAATACGTCTGCTCATTCTAGTTCCAGGGACAGTGAAGTGACCAGAACATTGTGTCACACAACAGCAACACCACATCAACATCACACATAATTAAACATACACCCTCACATTGCTCACATGCCGTGGCCTGTCCTAATACTGAAGACACATATGTATGGACGTGTCATTTAACCAAAACACACCTTCTATGAAACATCAGTGCGATGGACCCACATATATCAGCCACATTGCAACACAATGGAAAGTCAATGGGATGCACAATATTTTGTGAGACAAATATCCAAAGCTCACAATGAAAACAATACCTGCACAATAGGGATGACTGCATCAGGGGTACTCCAGGAAGGATGCTGCCCTGGGACACATTTCACTTTGCACGTGCCCCTAAAACATCATTTGCACAGGAAATGGCCCTTCATGTCAGGGACAAACAATAGTAGAGCCAAGTGACATGCCAATCTCCCAAATGTGTAAGTGCAAGACAATAAAGCAAATACAACAGCAACAGCATGGGTCACACATGTAGATGTAGCTGCTAGGCACACACATGAAAATGGACACATGGTCAGTCACATGTATAGGAAGGTAGCACAATTGAGCACCAAACTCCAGCTTGAACACAGGAGACAAACGGCTAATCGTCTAATCAACATTAGGGGACAAATTTAACACAATACATGTTGACATTGGCCAATCCAAGATGAAATGCTTACCATAACAAACAAAACACTATGCAATGAAATCCCAATTGGATTATCACCCACATATCCATAGAGTGAACATCTACCCTTCATTTGGATGACACCAGCACTGTCCACAAAGTCAGGGCTTACCAACCACAGCAAATGGATCAGCAATCAGGGGGAAACACACACAACAGTAATCATATAACACAAATTACTCAGGAACAACAAAAAGGTGGAATAGTAAAGGCAGGACAAATGCGTACCTAAAAAAACAACACCTTGGGTTTATTACAAAATAACGATGATGATCAAATGCCATTGGCCAGTCCATAGCAACGTCCAAAGACAGTACTGTGAAGGGGTAAGAGTTCAAAAAGGAAATTTTCTTGGGGATAACGGGAAAGGTCTGCAAAAGGGATTAAAGATTGGGAGGTTGAGGGAGTGCTGTATTGCCTGTGGCTGGTGAAGCTGCTGGTGTTTGCATGTCTGAGGCATGCTTGGGTTGGGTAGTGTCTGTTGTGTGGGCATTTTCATTTCTTGGGGGTCAATGAGGTGGAGGTGCTAGGTAATGTGGGAGTGGTGGTTGTATTTGCTGGGGTGGTGTCTAAGAGTATGGTGGACATGGTAGCTGTATTTCTGGGTGTTGGGGTAGGGTCTGGGGTATGGTGGATGTGATGGCTGTGTTTGTGGGTGTTGGGGTGGTGTCTGAGGGTATGGTGTGAGTGGTGACTGTGTCTGAGGGTGTTGGGGTTGTGTCTAGGGGTATAGTTTCTGTGGTGTGTGTATCTGTGGGTGTTGGGTTGGTGTCTGGGGGTATGGCGGTTGTGGTGTGGGTCGGTGGGGGTTCTTTCTGTGGGAATTGTGGTTGTTATGGTGTGTGTGAGTGACTGTAGAGTGATTGCGTGCTGGTGTGTCTTGTGGTGCTTGTGTTTATTTGTACTGCTTGTGTGTGTTGAGGTGGGTGCGTGGGGATTTGTCTATGTGCTTGGGACAGGTACAGGAATAGGGAAATTGGATGGAGAAGAGGTAGATGGTGGGAGAGAGGATTGTGGAGGGTGTGTGGCTGCCGTCAGAGAGGATGCCAGAACTTGAAAAGATCTCTGTAGGCCGGACATGGCACTGTGAATGCCTCCCAGGTATGCAGCCATCTGCGGGAGCCTGCTGCCCTGCACCTGGATGGCATTCAGAATGGCAGTCTGACCGTCAGAGATACTCCTCAGGAGGTTAATAGCCTCCTCACTCAGGGCAGCCAGAGTAATGGGGCAAGACATGAGATGCCTGGGGCGAAGGAAACACCCACCGACTTGGGTCAGCGGATACGGCCAACTGGGTGAGGAGCAACACAAAGGGGGGCGATGGAACTGGGGGTGGCGGACAAGGCCTGAGCCGGAGCAGGTACTGATGGGTCCACCACCACTAGGGATTGACCACTGGAGGAAGAACCTGAAGATGATGAAGTTGATCCTATGTCCTCCATGGCACTCCACTCACCCTCTGGGCCACTGGATTCTCCGTGTTGGTTGTCTCATGACTGGAGGAACCATGGCCAGCTGCTTCCCCACTTGGTTCCTCCCTGTATCCTCTGCTTGCCTGGGATGATGTTGAAATAACAAAGACAAATAGGGTCACTACATGTTCCTGATCACACTTAAACAATAGCTGTAATTAGCAAACATTACCATGACATACAGTAGCCCTCAGCCACAAGCACCAGCAAAGTGGCTCCAACATATGCAACACCATATGGATGCATGCTACATAAACTGTCAACAGTTACCCACAGGAAATTCGGAATCACAGACAGCTCCAATTGCATGGGTGAAGATTTGCAATCAAGGTACCACTGAACAACAAGGAGACCTTATCACCTTGTATGGTTTGCCTCAATAGCATCTCTCAGTTACCTGTTGTCAAACAATAGTAGGGCAATGCCAAGTTCAGTTCCACAGATCCCACACAGGTAATGCATCCAGATAATCTTCATATACCCAGTGCTACATCACAAAGAAAATATGGCCAAATAATCCAGCCATTGTTGCTGATGGAAGTACAGTAGCATGTAAACACCCATGTTACACTGGAAAAAAAATCATCAATGGTCACTTCACTACATGTACATTGTCTAAATTGACTCATTAATGTTGTACTAATGTTGCTCAGATAGATAACACATCTTGCATAGAAATGTAAACTGGAGACAAGTTGGGCAAAATGCCAGTGAGAGTTGTCTGTAAAATCCACACCACAATGAATCAGCTAGCCCCAGGGAAATCACCTCTTGACTGGTACTCCTGACAATACCATACTCTGATTGCATCTGTAGAAGCCAATGGTCCTTTGAATGCTGTAGAGGTCCAGGGATTCTCAAGCACCTATAGAAGGCCCCTAACATGTTGCTCAATGTGAAGCTATATCAGTGTATTTTTTGTTATGCAAACACAGATTCCCTTGGATGAATAGTTGTACACAACCACATATGATTGCCACATTACTGCAAGTTACTCCCTGATGCAAATCAACACTTAGGAATGACTCTTCACCATATAACATGTGATAAGCACTTTGCTAAATGCTTTTACATCAATGGTATGGAAATGCACATTGTGGATAAAAACTGTAGTCCTACCTGTCATGTCCTTCATTGGTACTGCAGTTGTACATGCCAGATTACATGCAATGATGGGTGAGGGTATGTGCGAGCGACCATCATTGGTGTCACATTCCTGTCTGTGGCACCACATAAACTGTAGCCCCACCTCATCTGACCGGGGCACTTCACTGATTTTGGACCCCCAGGGTCTGCACCTTCTGGGCGATGATCTCTGTGGATGCAAGGGACAAACTAAAAGGTTACAAGTACAGAGGCAGATGATGGAAAGTGGTGCTGCACCCAGTGCAGCATCACTTTCCTTGCCCTTCTTAGTGCCCCCTTACCACCACCTTGTGTGTGCCATATTTAAAATATGGCGCACCATGGCGAAGGGTAGGGGGCATAGCGTCATTTTATGTGACGCTATTGGTGTACTCTGCAGGAGTAGCGCCGAAATGTTGGTGTTACCCCTGCAGAATACTTAGGGGCCCTTTCTAAATATTAATATGACCCCTTTCAATCAACAGGTGTTAAAAATGGTGAAAAAAATGACAAAAAAATGGCACAAGGAAATCTAATTTCCTTGCGCCATTTTAACAGCACCCCTAACAGGGGAATGCCCCCTTGCATACATTATGCCTGGTGCAGGCATAATGTGGCACAAGGGTTTACCAAGTGGCGAAATGCAAGAATTGCACCACTTTGTAAATATGGGGCATGGGAAATGCAACCTTAACGCTACATTTGTGTTGAAATAAATGACGCAAATGTGGCGCAAGGTGCTGTTTGAGGCTTAAAATATGCCCCACAATGTTTTGACCAACTAGTTGTGCCACACAGTTCAGAAACACCAAGCACAAAAACCTGTATTTGTCAACACACCATAAGTTGCAAGCCCACATGCTGATATGTACAAGGACATGACTACATACTTTTGGATTCATCTGCAGACTAACCTACTACCCTGCGCATGGTCTACACTGACTAAGCAAGCCTACTGACATCAGGTAGCCCGGGCTCACGCAACATGTACTTTGATGTGAGCTACAAAGAAACACAACACACCATTGTGACCTTCTGAAGGGTAAACTCCTTGGGACTGACTGGACAGCCACATATACATGTACGTGTAGCATAGAACACACTTTTGACCATATGTGGCAAACCTACAGAGATGGCAGCTAACATACAAAGGTATGTTTGGTCTGATTGTTTACAAATAACCAAGCTAATGAGTCACATGTCATGCCTTCCCTGGAATCAACCAACAACCTGCACTGTAGGTTTGCCACGTGTGCAATACGTCTGTACTGGACAAATATGACTTATGTAAAGGTGATAACAGAGCTGTGGGACTAAGGGACCTGTCACAAGTCAATGACTCACATTGACAATGATGCAAAATGCACATATGCACTGGGTCAACGGTTTACTTTAGTACCCATTCCTAATCTAGTCAATGGACAAACGCCTTCAGGCCAAGTCCTGCCACTGGATCCTCATTTTGGCCATATGCCATGATCTGCAGCTTTACAGCGAGTGGGCATGGTGCCACAGTTGCATAGTCACAGTAACTCTACCCCAGCCTGGACTGTGTCCCATACTGGGAGATACGTTTGACGGGCCATGGTCTCTGAAGGCTGAGCATACAGACCCTACATGACACTCACATTTCCATCACTTTCATGCATGACAGTACATCATGTGGCCATCATCAATGTGGCTTGAGTGGCACTCTGAAGGGCAAAGTGAGTTTTGAAATGCTTCTCATACAGTTTGGCAAGACCAAGTGTGGGATGAATGATCTGTGGCACTATACATTGCTTACAAGATCATCAAATGACACAAACAGTATATGTACTTAGCTCATGCTGTCAGGCACATATTTGTCATTTGACATTTACAACCATCATAACCACATATGTGTCACCCTGTTGCTGTAAAGTCTCCTTGCCTAGATATATGAATGAAAGGATGATCTAGGCCTTAACACACATCACACAAAACAATGTTAATGTGCAATACATAGAGCACTTTGCCCCACCACCTGCACCATGTACATCCTATTTATGTCACACAAAATGTGACAACAGGCACACAAAAAGTCTAACTGCCACCCAGAGGCACATTGTATCCTGTGAGGAGGCAAAGGATGGTGTTCAACAGAGTAAAATATGCCTATGAGGTTCTTGCCTACTCCCCCGGTTGAGCCACAGACCTGACCATACAGGGGAAGGACCACTTCAACAAGCTTCTCCAGCTCCTCTGAAGAGAAAGAGGGAACCTTTCACTTGCTTGGTGTGGCATGATTGCTCCCAGAGGTGGCACACAGCAGCTGAAGTGGTGGAGGTGTTGATGGCAGCAGTGTCAGGAGTCAAGTGAGTGAATTTGAAAAATACAGTGTACACATACCATGGTCATGACCGCCGATGGGCACAGCTTTAACCCGTGACCACCACAGGCAACAACATTAGCCTTTGGGTGTGTCCGCCACGGTTAAAACTGCCCATGAAGTAGACAACGTCTGTGGGTGGCCACATATCCTAATGTCCAGTGAAGTAGGTCAAGCATCCACCATTTTGGTGGTTGGAAAAACAGTACTGGGCCCTGAGAAATGTGTCACAACACAAATATATGTGTATGATTATCACTTACATCATAAAGCAGTTCTCCGCCGGTGATGGTATTTTTGGTAGTCAAAATGGACCATCAAATTTTAAATGGCACATGAGGAGCAGATAATTGGGTGATACCGAAATCGATGTTGTTGACACGTGTCGACAGCTATGGGGGCCACATTTTGCCCTTGTGTAGTAGACAGCTTGGATGTGTAATGATTGCAATGTTTTTTCAGTCACATGGACTTTTGTCCTATACATCATGTATGTTGGTGTGTACACATTGACTAATGCTCAAACTCATGTGATGTCACAAATAGGCACCCTGGGAGAGGGAGGAGGTGACAAGCTCCAGTTTACTGTCCATTGCAAGACTTTTAAACCATGGAAGAACTTCACATCGTCAAACAATTCTGTCTGAATCAGCAAGTTATTGCGGAATTATGTCTTCAGTTGGAGCAAGATCTAATACCAAAAACACAAATCCAGCATGCATACCACCCATTGTGAGACTCATGGCAGTATTACATTTCCTGGCTACAAGGTCCTTCCACATATCATGGCAAAATCTGGTAGCATGTCCCAACCTACGTTCAATGGCTTATTAAGAGTCATGCTATCAGCACTGATAATACACATTTACAACTCTATCACGTTCCCCAGACGTGAGGATTTGGCCAATGTGAAGGCTGACTTCCATGGTTTTGGTTGCCTCCTACATGTGGGAGCCATAGATAACACCCATATTGCCTTGGTGCCACCACAGAGCAGTGAACAAATCTATTGAAACATGAAGATCTTCCATTCTATCAATGTGCAAGTTGTCTGTTTCTCAGATCTCTACATCTCAAACATCTGTGCCTGGTTCCCTTGTTCAGCCCATGAGTCATTTGTGAAGCCGAACAGCACCATATCCCAGCTGATGTTACAACTGCAACCAGAGAGCACCTGGCTGGTTGGTAAGTCACATCTCTCCTGATTTTGTGCGCAAAATGCCAGTGCTACAGTCATGGAGTGACTAATTGTGGCACCCATGTCTCTTTCCAAAGTTGGGGACTCAGCATATCGCAACTGTCCTTTTTGTTAACACTGCTGAGGAATCCAACTATGCCAGTGTAAGTCCACTTCAATGAGGCCCATGGAAGAACACAGCAGTCATTGGAGCGGGCTTTTGGGCTCCTGAAGGCCAGATTTTGCTGTATGGATAAGACTCAGGGAGCCCTCCTTTACTCACCTGGGGCCATATGTACGAAAGCTTTTTCCCATAGACACAGAATGGGTAAAATCCTTTGGTACATCTGGCCCCTGGAAAGGTATGTCAGATCACTGTGGCATGCTGCATGCTCCAGAGGAATATCCCTTGCATCCCAGAGGAGGGGGTGCCTGAGGTGCCACCGGGTGAGAATCCTGAAATGACAAATGAAGGTGATAGTGATGAGGACGAAGGAGCTGACATGCGACAAGATCTCACCAACAGCTTCTTCTCATGAGTGTAAGTATGTCATGAGATACTATTACACGAAAAGAGAATTCTGGGAGTGTATCAACCCCATACAATCTCCCTTGTACATGAAACTATACCACAACGCGTATGGGGAATACTTGGAGCGAGCTCCTCTGGCCCGTTTCACAGGTAAGTAGATCACCGACTTGGTGATCAGATTGTAGGCATGTAAAGTGGTAGTGACGGTTGAGTTTACGGACGAGGTGGACGCACTATATATACCCCCCTAGGAGCCACATCATGAATACGCTTGGGGACCTAACCAGATAAGATGTTTATCATCTGTCTTTTTATATGTTGTCTTGTTATGTGACCATGAAGCCTAACGGGCTTCCACTTTGTTTGTATCCTTGTAGGTAACCCTGTTTTCTTCCATAATGACAGAGAATAATTGTGTTTTATATGAGCTGTACCCCGTTTTCTAGGCTCTAGACAAGCTTTGTACCAGTTATAGAGTGAAGGACTGTCAATTTCTTTGACTATTACTGCTTCTTCCTTCTGCCAGTCCTCCCTGATCCAGACCATTGTTCCTCCACAGAGTGTGACTACAAGGGGCAACTCCCCTCCCCTTGTTCCCAGACCTGAAGCAATTTGCCTCTACACTATAGGATAAGAGACCCTGTGCTATGTGTGTATTTCTTAGGGCTTTACCACAAGCCAAGTACAGATTTTCAAATAGCTTTGCATGGTTGTTTGTGTGACCCACAGCATGTTTTTTTACACACTAGTGTGCAGTTATTCGTAGTGCGTTTTCAAATGCACCTTGTGCACGATGTTTTGGTAAGTCAATTTCAATTCACTATTTCTCTCCCTTTTAGGCCTTCCTCAGTTACCTTGAACAGGTAGGCCCAGTGTGCATGTCAATGTATGTGCTCACGTTTTAGCTGAGCCAGCCATCCCCATATACAGGAGGGATCCTAGGCCCTGATGAATGCCCCAGACCAGTTCTGCTATAGGAGAGGGCAGAAACATGTTGGACACATCATTTTGGATGACACCTTGAACCATTATGTTCAAGATTGTCTCTTATTGTTTTTAATCTTACCAACAAACATCGTTATTAAAGGATTGAGTTATACAGGTGATTCATGAAGTAATTTTAGCAGTTATTCCCCTTCAACTGGATCCCCGCTTTATCCAGAAAGATAAAATGTCAGTACTCCCTCAGTGTTCTTTTAACAACGAGGTTGAGTCCGCCCAGGTGGTATCATCTTACCTGGGTGGGAGTAGGTGGTCAAATGATGAAGCATAACACTATAATGTGTGTAAGACCACCTAGTCCGTAAAGGGAACTCCCTCACCCTTCTCTAAACACTCAACTGTCACTACCACTTTACATGCCTACAATTTGATCACCAAGTCGGTGACTTACTTACTTGTGAAACGGGCCAGAGGAGCCGGCTCCAAGTATTCCCCATACAAGTTGTGGTATAGTAGGATGTCATGAGATGTCATGACTGACTATACAATGAACTGTGGTTGTTATAATGTGTAGAGTATCTTTTTAGTAATAGTTAGGGAGCTGATACTCATGCAAAATATGCAAAAGGTAGTTTCATGAACAAGCTTTTGACACATTCACATTCTGACGATGTTGCTTTGTTTGTGTCTGATTTTATGGAATGACTTTGATGTCCAGACGTTTGCTATGTGACTTGTTTCATATGTATGCTTTCATACCTTTACTCCTCGATTTGTTCTTTGTTCAGGTATCTTCATCATGAGATATTCATTTGGGCATTTCAGAGTTGTGACACTGACAGGTACATTGTGCTGTTGGGACAAACAAAGTGGACATGGATTTTTCTTGGGAATGTGCATCACAGACTTTGGATGTACAGAACCTTTGTCAAGACAGCTTGCATAGTGATAGGACGGAAGTGCAGAAGACTCCATTGGACCTGTTCATTGTTGTATGGTGGCCATGATGCATCATGTGTGTCATCATGTGGTAAGTTAAAACGCTGTGGTAGGACAATTTCATGTCAGTCCCCTTTGACATTGGCTAAACAGTCTTTTGGTATGAACTGTGTGTAGCTGTTAATGTGTTTAATCACTGTTGGCCAAAGTGCCTGTGGCACATCACTGATAGTTAATTATGCCATACCACCAGCTGCAGAAGCAATGGATTGTGATGGCCCTGTGAAATGTACTGCCATCCTTCTGGGTGTTGCATCCTATGAGGTGGACTTTCTTTTGAGAGCTAGAGGATCTGGCTCCACCTGATGACATCAACCATATCGAATTGTTGCCTATGTAACAGGACACTGTCTGATGTGTCCATTCCTACAATGTCTGGGTGTCTGTACCAGTATATGTTGTGGCCTACGTAGTGTAATATGGTAATGTCTCACTTTTAATGTTACTGGCATCTTAACAGCCTGTGTGCTGAACAATATAACAAGATCATGTTGACACATACCATGAGTCCTGGGATGATTTTTTTACATTGAAAACCTTAGGGGCTCCATTTCAACTTATGGCATGTGATGGGCCTTAGTGGCTGTGATGCTGGGTCCAACAATACTCATTGACAGTATTACATCTCCGATACTCTGGGAATTGAATATTGATGAAGTACGTAAACAAAACAGTGGCAAAAGCTGAGCTGTGAGCATGTAGGACATTGCAGTTTTACAACAGTTTTTTTGTTGTATCTTACCAGACTCTGCTCCCGCAGGTATTCCTGTCAAGCAAAACCTCATCCCAGTGAAAGAGTATTAATGGGGCACTGGGAGAGCCACACATGTCTTGTTGGCTTCCAACTGCTGCATGAACACCAGGGAAAGCTCTGTGCCCTTCAGTTCATCCCACCTCTTCCTAGTCAACAGCCTTTGTGCGCAGGGTGGTACCTGAAGCATTCACTCTGTCAACAATCCTTTGCCACAGTTCAATTTTCCTACTGAGAGGAGTATGCTGGACTTGGGCTCCAAACGATTGTGGTTCTATTGTTATGATTTCATCCACCATGATTCTCAAATCTTCTTCAGAAAAAGGGGAAATTTTAGGATGTGACATGGTGGACAACTAAAGTGGGTGACAGTGATTTAATTAACAGGGGCGTGCAATAGGGAGCGAATGGACAAAAGTGTGTGCAAAGTGTTAAATGGGATGGTGAAAAAAAGGAATGCTTAATCTGTGGAAAAGTCATAAAACAGCGGTCTGTGTTCTTCGTCTTCCAGGAGAGATGCAAAGGATTGCGGTCTGGGAAGGGGTGAGTTTCATGCTGTGATTTGCAGGTGTATCCACTGGGCCAATATGTGTCAGCTGTGTTGTTTTTTAATTCATCCAATAGGCACTTGTATGTTGCATTGCTGAGTGCGCAATGCTGTGGTCAGCCGGCATTGCTTGCCACCTCAAGGGGACCCCCACAGAGACTGTTTGTTTGTAATAGCCTCTCATCTGGCCACAGCATTGATGGCGCAGGATGTCAGACTGCCTAGATAGCAGACTGCTGCGCCACTGGTAGTCTGCTTTTTTGCTTGACGGGTGGCGGTTCTGCCTGTATATGTCATAATACGGCAGGCTAGTGACCGCCAGCATGGCACTCTGGCGTCTGACTGCTAAACTCGTAATCGGGACTTTAGTCTTTAAAGTATACAGAAAAAGAGGCCTACTTGATATACCAGACAGGGAGAAGAGAGATCAGTAGGTGGAAATGGTCATAAAAGCCAGTGCCACACAACCTAAATTTGTGTCCTTCATATTCAAATGCTGGAAAAAGGTGTATATAAAGAGGATACTAGGGGACCCTGAAATTCTCTGCGATGGTTATTGCAGCAGTAATGTCTTGATCACATATTACACATAGATTTATGTTGCTTCACAACCTTTAAACAGATTTTGTAGTCACAGAATTGATAGTAGTTTTCAAAATAACAGTGATACCATTGGCAAATCATTGTCACAGAAAAATGAAGAATTCAGGTATTAGATTGATTGGAATCATGCCATTTCTTCTGGAGAAACAAATGTTAGAGTGGCTAACTAGTGAATATGAAATATAAATAAAAACTTTAAAAACATCTCTTCAGTCTAATGATGAAATACACTGTTTAGAAAGCTAAAAAAGAAAAAAAAAGAAAATGTGACTTCCCAAGACTATTGACCCCTTAACTTTCTGAATGGCTGCCTACTTTTATATCAGACACTGCTTTCAATGCTTCCAGTTTGTTTGACATGTGTGTCTTATGCCAATGATGTGTAGACATTATGAGGGTGCACTAGGTTTTTTATTTTACAATGCATAAAAACACTGTCCACTGTCTCTGCTTTTACTTAATCAACATCAAATTTTGCCCCCGCAGTGGTCACTTCTGTACCTGTATTATCACATTAATAAGTCTGCCTGCACGAGGGGTAAATGACCCATAGACGTCACTTCCATGCCCTTGTTTAGTACAAATATAAAGGGCACCTTTGTAATCCTAAAAGTGAAAAAATAGCAAATTAATTCATCCGTGATGGTGTATCTGCCAATCGTTAACACTGTAATTATAAGCAACGAAATGAGAAAGCCGTTCTTCGTTTTTTTATAGGGGTTTCTTAAGCTGATACTAGTATCTGTTACATCATAGCTTCGTGAAGGGTATAGGGATGCACACTGCTTGCAGATGGAATTATGAAGAGTGGTCTAGTCACCTTCTTATTGAAAGTGGAACATTCACCGAGTTCCAGGCTCTTCTGTGCTGATTGCAGATTCAAGAAACGCACCGAGTGTGATAGGTTCGGGTTGACAGGTTCCAGCTGACAGCTGGTGGCAAGATCTCTTGTGAGAGTTACTGCTCCACAACAGCATGCATCAGGGCATATTGCAGGATGTGGCGTCATGTGCCGCCTGCGTGCATACATTAATATCTTCAACCCCATGTTGCCAAGGCACTTCAGAGATGTTATGCTTAATGAACCATGGGGCGTGCTTTTTGCTCCAGGACCCTGAACGACTCTGCAAGTCAAAAACAATAATTTCAGAATTAGATCATCTTTCGACATTTGTGTAAAGGTGGCTTGTTTGATGGTTTGGATGCCTTTGTAAATGAAACCTGGCTCTTAGCTCTTTGTGGTGCCACAGGTCCTTGATCGGTTTGAGGCGGCAGGGGGATGTAAAAAAATGCATGCAATTAGCATTACTAAAATAATTTACTATAATCTTTTCATTAAAAAATATCAGGTGCCGGCTAGCACCAGGGCGCTTTTAAAAGGTGAATCGGGAGCAAGTGAGAAGAATTACGTGGCCAAAGGGGAATGAAATTAAAATGGAAGAAAGATCGGTTGTTTCTTGAACTATCTTTATTTTTTTTACTATACCTCAATTTGTTAACTTTAAATTGATATGTTTAAACTGATGTCAAAAATGTCCGCGTACACGTTTCTCTCTCTAGCCCTGTCATTCTTCTCTCTTATAAATTCCTACTTTTTGTTACTTCACTTTGAACAGCTCAATCCCTTAGTATTTTGTATCTCTCTCTGTCTCTCACTGTCTCTCTCTCTCTCTGAAGACAAGTCAAGCCAAAATGTATTGATTAAGATCCATAAGGGATCAAAAATATAAATTCAGGTTACCATAATAGTGCAGAGTCCAATAATAAGCATGCATAACATATTTGAAACAATTTAAAAAAGGATTTTAAAAAAGTAAATACATTATAACACAGATATATATTTGGTGATGACATTATAAAATTGAATATTTCATTTGTATTTGTTATACTAAATTTAAAATATAAAGGAGTTATATATTGATGATGTGCTACTTAAACTGCAGGGCAAATATCAAGTGTGTGTCTTAAATTTTGAATCCCCCTTAAGTGGTAGCACCTAACCTGAGTAGCAGAATAGTCTCCCCAACACCAAGATAAATACTTTTGTGGACTATAGTTAGAATAACCGTCAATGATTCATATAATTTTAAATGTATACGATTGATGTCATTTAAGTGACTTAGGGCCTCATTACAAATGTGGCGATCCAAGGACTGTCAGACTTGCATTGACAGTCCGACTGCCCAACTACAAACCTTGCGGGTGGACCTGCTAGGGGGGCCCCACCCCTGCCAAGAACATGGTTCACGGCGGCATGATGGGAGTCAGAGTTGTACTCAGCCAAGGAGGTGCTGAAATCAGCGCCACCTGGCTGTTCATAACTACCCTTACCGCCAGCCTTTCCACGGTGGTTTCTCTGACATGGAAAGGCTAGTGACGAGAGTGTGCTGGGGCTACAGACGTGCCCCTGCAATGCCCATGCATGGTATGTGCAGTTCAAGGCCCCTCGGCCCAGCACCATTGGAATGTGCACTGTCTGCTTTGCAGGCAATCCACATTCCAAGGGTGCTGGTCGGCCACCTCTGTGCTACGAGATAGCACTCAGGTCCTTTAGCACTGTTCTTGCCAGTCTGATCGGCGGGAAAGTTCTATTGCAATGTTCCCACCAGTCAGACCAGTGTGAACATTGTAATAGGGTGGGGGGACACCACCGCCATAGTGGTGGCGTTCTATCCATGGGTTTGGTGGTGCCGCCGTGGGGCTGCAAAACTCGTAATGAGGCCTTTAATCTTGGAACAGAGTTTTTGCGAAAGAGGTCTAAGCAGATAAAAATTCGACCTCACATTCCAATTTATTTATTCAGTTGTACATTTTTGTTAAAGGTTTTTTTTAAGTGTTACAAGGGTTTCCTTCCTCAGAATATTTGTAAGTGTGCCTTCCGTTGATTTAAATAAACAGTAGGCCCAGCACATTTTATTTGCCATTGCAATGGCAAGTGAGCTTCTAGGATCGAATTTTAATTACTGGGCCTGCACAAGGACTGCTTGGCTCAATATTGCCAATTTACAGAGAATCTTTCTTTTCTGTTGATTCAAAAATGTCCATTGCCTTATAGGTGTATTTTGTAGAGCATAGATGAGGGTCGAAGGGATTTTTACACTATATATTTCTAATATTTCTTGAAAATATGTCGTTCTTGAAGCTTTATATAAGTGATTTAAGGCCACCGCTTGCCCTAAGGCCTTATTTCCTAGGTGTGGGTAGTGTTCTTTATCATCAAGGTTTTGACAAAATACTTTTTCCTAAGTAAGTGTATGATTTTGCCATTTCTGATGGTATCCCACCTATATGCCAACTAAATGCACAATGGTGCTTCTTCCTTTGAAGCCATTACTTTAGTCTTAGAAATATTCATTTTTAAGTGATTTTTTCTGCATACTCATTCAAAAGTTTCAAATTACACTGCACTGTGGGCCTAATGGTGTAATGTCAAATAAAACCACATTATCTGCATACATTAAGATATATAAATCGTAAGATGCAACACATTACAAATTGTACATGTAAATCACAAAGGTACTAAGAGAAGTGTAAGGGGAGAAATGGCCTGCCTTGTTTTAGGCCATTCTTTGTTTGTATTTTTGGAGTTAGGCCCTTATTTCCTTCCATTAACACTCTGCATCATGTAAAGGAATGCAGCGCTATAACTAGCCTTAGTTAATTTTGGGGATGCCCAATATACCATTTTTTTTCCAAAGGGCTGGCCTCTCTCTCTCTCTCTCTCTTTTCGTATGTATGAGTTCTGGCTCACTCCCTATCCTCTTTTGGGCATTCCCAAAGTACATATGACTGCCTTGTTTTGGACCAATTGAAGTAAGTAATTGACCTAATCACACCATTGCTGTAACACAGTTAGAATGTAACGGTGACTACTACTGCTGCATTCCTGTCCTTCACTGCGAGTGATGTAAGTACAGGCTTAATTTGCTTGATACAGCAAATGTATGCCAGCACCACTGGGTTATAGTGAACCCTCATGCTCAGTTCTGGGTCAAATCTGACTTCCAGATTTTAGACTGCTCACACTAGTCCCCACTATCATTAAGTGAACATACAGCAAGATGTACCTGCCTAATAGGATCTGGCTTTCCTAATACTGTACTGTGTCTGATGCCTAAAGAGTCACATATTGTGGCATGCTTCAATATAGGCTTAGACCTTCTTGCACTGAGGGGATACTCTTTTGCAGTCACCAATCTCTGTTGGTACCTGTTGTCTTTGTGTCTTAGGCGGGACAAACACAGGAATACAGAGGGAAGCTTTTTAATCAAAAGCAGAGATGGACAGCAAAGACATCCAATGATTAGCAAGGAGCTGACCAATGGCCATTCCAAATAATGATATGTTTTGGAAATGATTTGAAATTATTATTTTTTGCTCTGTGAGATCAGAAATGTAATGTGTGATGATTCAATGTACTATTGAGACCTAAAACAAATCTTTAGGCATTGCGATGCAAGCAGTCCACAAGATGCGGCTGATATACCAAAGTGCCAATACGCTAAGATGAGAGAGAAATTCTTCACTGCGAGGAGCTAAAGCATGCGCTGTGTGTTTTTTAGCAATAAGTTGAGAAGATACCTATTGTAACAGTTGCCAAAAACTTCCACAGGGTATGCATGATGAGATTATGGGCTCTTCTGCAGCCAGCTCCAAGTCAGGTTGCATTTACAGCATTGAACATCAGAGGGACCAGGTGAGAGGAAGGGATTGGGAAGGGGATGCTGGGGAAGAAGGCCTAAAAGTAAAATAGTTAAGCATACAAATAATAACTGTATACTTGTATATCAGGCTTACGTGTTCTCAGATTCTGTATTAAGGGTTCTCTTTTGAGCAGACAACTCTTAATGTATCTTGGGACTTCGTTCTCCTTAAGAAATGTGATTAATAATTCAAGTATTCTGATGTGCATGATGTAAAACAAAAGGTCAGGCTCCCTCCTTGTATTCAGCTGTTATAAAACTAAGCGCAATTCTCCTTATGAGTGTTAGAAATGGGGTCTCTAGTTGGCAGTCAGTTTGCACCCTGTCCAAGTAGGGACCCTCACTCTAGTCAGGATAAGGGAGATACCCAGCTCAGATAACCCCTGCTCAACCCCTTGGTAGCTTGGAATGAGCAGTCCGGCTTATCTGAAAGGCAATGTGCAAAACATTTGCAAATAACACACAGTAATACTGTGAAAACAGTACAAAAGGACACCACACCAGTTTTAGAAAAATGGCCAATATGTATCTGTGTTAAACAAGACCGAAATGAGAAAAATCCAACATACAGTAATAAAGTTATGAATTTTGCAAGAATTAACTTAAAAATACAGTTCCTTGAAGTTGGTAGCTCCATCTTGTTGTGAACAACAAATCCAACAGTTCAGACCGGCCACGGCGTAGCAAGCCAGCTAAATGTCAGGAAGACCCACAAAGAGTACCTTGGAAATGTAGGGTGATGTGATCCTTCCAATGAGATCCGGAGAATGGTGTCGCTGGCATCGCAGGTGTCGCTTCCAGAGGTCAGTGTGGGGGTCATCGGGCCCTTGAAGTCACACGCATTGCAGATCGAACTCTGGGCTGATGACGAGGCCAGGAGTGCTGGCGTGGATGGTGTCGGGGCTATGGTGCAAACTGGGATGGTGCAACGTTGCCCACAGTTCATGGTGCAGGCAGCTGATAGCATCCTGTGGCGTCGGTGAGACCAGGGCTGCGTGTGAAGTGGGGTGGTTTCTCCAGGTCACGGTGCAGGCAGCCTTGTAGTTGTTTCTGAAGCACTGCCGTTGGTAGGCCCAAGGCGGTGGTGCGGCGCAGAGAGGGCTCTGTACAGCACCCACGGGTCGCAGTGCAGACAGGGGCATCTGTTATTGACACTGGAGTTGATGGTGCTGACATTGGTGGACCAGGGCTGCGGTGCGGATGGGACAGTGCTATGCGTACCTCATGAGTGGTGTCCTCAGGCCACTGTGCAGGCAGCGGCATCAGTGTCAGCGTGGAGTGGCATCATCGGGGATACCAAGGTTGCAGTGTGAGCAAGGCTATGTGGAGTGTGGGGCCCACGGGTCATGGTGCAAGCAGCTGCTTGGTGACGCCGTCAGGTGGTGGTGAGACCAGGGTTGCTGTGCGACGTGGGGCACGGCTCTATGTGGCATCGCCAGGTCACGGTGCAGTCAGCTGTGTCATTGGCAGCATCACAGTGTTTTTCTTCTGTTGCAGCACAAAACACACAGTTCCCAGTACTGTAGGCAGATAAAGCTGAAGTCTTTGATATCCCTTAGACTACCAACAGGAGGCAAGTCCTATTCCAAGCCCCTGGAGAAACGTCACAAGCAGGATACACAGCAAAGTCCGGTCTTTGCCGTCTTTAAGGCAGAAGCAGCAACTGCAGCCAACCCAGCAAAGCACACACAGCAAAGGGGCAGCACTCCTCCTCCAGCTCTTCCACTCTTCTCCTTGGCAGAGGTTCCTCTTGATCCAGAAGGGTTCTAAAAAGTCTGAGGTTTTAAGTTCACTTCTTATACCCCTTTCTCTCTTTGCAGTAGGCAAACTTCAAATGAAAGTCTCTGTCGTTCACAAGATTCTGCCTTGCCAGGTCTGGCCCCAGACACACTCCAGGGGGTCAGAGACTGCACTGGGTGAGGACAGGCACAGCCCTTTCAGCAGTATGTATCAGCTCCTCCCTCCCCACCCTAGACCAGGAGACTCATCAGGCTATGCAGGCTACACCCCAGCTCCCTTTGTGTCACTGTCTAGAGGGAATTCACAACAGCCCAACTGTCCGTCTGACCCAGACATGGGATACACAAGCAGGCAGAAGCACAGAATGGTCAAGCAAGAAAATGCCCACTTTCTAAAAATGGCATTTTCAGACTGACAATCAAAAAAACAACTTTACCAAAATATGTATTTTTAAATTGTGACTTCAGAAACCCCACACTCCATATCTCCATCTGCTCCCAATGGGAAACGGCATTTAAAATATATTGAAAGGTTGTTTCCATGTTAACCTATGAGAGAGATAAGCCTTGCAACAGTGAATACGTATTTGGCAGTAATGCATTGCGAAGACATTTAAAACACATCAGTATATGTCTTAACGTTAACATACACTGCTCCCTGTCCATGGGGCTAACTAGGGCCTACCTTAGGCGTGCCTGAAACGTACAAAAAGGGAAGGTTTGGGCTTGGCAAGTGGGTACATTTGCCAGGTTGAATTGACAGTTTAAAACTGCACACACAGACATTGCAGTGGCAGGTCTGAGACATGTTTACAGGGCTACTCATGTGGGTGGCACAATCAGTGCTGCAGGCCCACTAGTAACATTTGATTTACAGGCCCTGGGCACACATAGTGCACTTTACTAAGGACTTGTTAGTAAATCAGATATGCCAAACATGAATAAACCAATCACCAATACAATTTACATAGGGAGCACTTGCACCTTAGCAGTGATCAGCAGTGGTAAAGTGTGCAGAGACACTAAACCAGCAAAAACAGAGTCCTGCATACCATAAAAACAGGTCAGAAGGCAAAAAGACAGGGGAAACACACCACAAGATGCCAAGTCTAACAATGAGTAATTAGAGAACCTGCAATAAAATAACCAGACTTCTAACTCGTTATAATGCTCACGCTATAATTATCTACTTCTGTATATTCGCTAAATTGAAAAAAAAAGTGTGTCGCCACCTGGAAGCGCTTACCATGCAGAGCGTGACCCGCTCTGGATCACCACGAGTTGAATAAGATGATTAATACCTGACAGTGGAACCCTGTTTAAAGAGTTCAGAAAACACGGTGTAACCAGCATGTAGCAGGAGCGGGCAGCTGGGACTGGAAATGCTGTGGGGAAGCGCGAATGCTGCCCGAGCACAAACCCGGCCTACAGCCGTCCTCGCAAAGCAAGCAGAACAACTAACCAGCTGTAAGGAACCTGCCGGAGGGTTCCCCGGAGCTGCCCGGCAGAACACTGGAGCTGCATAGAAGAGATTTGTCTCCTCCAGAAGTCGGAAGAATAGTGGGCAGCTCCCCAAGGGCAGGGCTGCTTAAATAGACAATGCCACACCCACGAGAGCTGTCAATCACTGCACCTGAGAAATGTGGTATGAAAGAAACCTGTAAGCAGGTCTTTAACCAGGGAGCCTTTTGTAAACAAACATTGGTAGAAAACATTATACAATATGATCTTGCAAACAAGCATTGGCACAACATTTGTTCAACATGGTTATATTGTGTAACACTGGAACCACCAAAGTTAGATATAATAAACGTGTCTTTTCTTTTCCAACATCAGGGATTAACCTTTTGACAGGCGCATAAAGCAACCCATTAAAACGGACATGACTGGGAGGGGGCAGACTCTAGAATGCATACCGCCGCAATCTTGACACCTATGTTGTCAAGCAAGACCTAGACAACAGGCATGCTCTGAAGTCCAAATACTCAATTAACAGACTGTTTTAACTATTTTGCTTTTCACTTTCTTCTTCAGTCTCTATTCTGCTCTATCCCTTAACAATTGAATTCATTCTTGGCTTATAGTTATGATTGTTTTTTTAGGGATTAATAATGTTTTGCAGATTGTTCTGTCTCGCAACACTTTTACATTTGAGCTTTTAGGCTTTCATTACATAACCACTAGAAGTGGGAGAATCAACAAATTAATATGGGCCCGGCTTGTCTCTAAGACTCTGTGTATGTACCAAGCCCTGTTTCCATGTAAAACATCAGACAAACCTTATGTAAATATGATAAATTCTCTTAAAAATTCTAAAAAATACAGTTCTTTCACATGTGGAAGCTTTGACGTTAAAATGTCACATATATCACTCCACTGAGAGGTACTTATTAAAAGTAATAATTTATAAACATATTCTATGAACAGTTATTGCCCCCTCCCTCCGGAAAATGCCTTTAGTGAACTAACAGGAAAGTCAATGCATCCAATATATGTCACAGATTCTTATAGACAGAGCGACATTATAGTCTATTAAATTAAGCACAATGGGGCATATTGAAGAAAAATGGCACTGCTCACAGTCAGCTCCACTTTTCCTCCTCCCCTTAGCACCCCCCTAAATCCATCATATGTGTGCCATATTTAAAATACAGCCCACCATGGCAGTAGTTAGGGGACTAGCGTCAGAATTTTTTACGCTTGTCCGGCGCTTTGCA
Organism: Pleurodeles waltl; assembly: GCF_031143425.1. Taxonomy (NCBI): domain Eukaryota; kingdom Metazoa; phylum Chordata; class Amphibia; order Caudata; family Salamandridae; genus Pleurodeles; species Pleurodeles waltl. The sequence continues at coordinate 721,498,849 of NC_090449.1, forward strand.
GGATTAGCATAAAAAAAATCTGACGCTAATCCTACAAAGCACCCAAAGGCCCATTGTACGCAATGGAAGCCTCCTTTTAACACTTGCTTTGAGCCGGCTTTAAAAGTGGCGAAAAAAATGACAGCAAGGAAATCTCCTGGATTTCCTTGTGGCATTTTTTTACCCCCCAAACGGGGCATAATGTAGCACAAAGAGTTACAAAGTGGCGCAATGCATGCTTTACGCGACTTTGTAAATATGGCCCCATGTTTTTGGCCTCGTTGGGCCACATTTGTGTAAAAATAAAATATGCAAATGTGGCAGAAGGAGGCGCTAGGGGCTCTTAGATATGCCCCAATATGTGTTTATACAGCTAATATCCGATAGCACATATTTGAAAGGTATTTCATAGTAATTTCATAGTAATGAAGAAAAAGGTGGATTGGGGAAGTAACATGCTTGCCTAAAAACACACAATTTGGTTAAGGGGGAAAGCCGGTATTAATAATCTCATGTTTTCTGATTTCACTTTAAACAAATCAACCACTAAGCGGGTACTTTTTTCTCTCTTTTTAACTTAAATGTTAATAATACTTTACTTATAACTCTGATAGAGCGATCCGTACTGATAATTTTACTTGTATCTTTGGACGCTCTTTAGGCCGATGAATCTTTTGACTAAGTGGGACTCTCTTCACCCGAGACCAGCCAACTTAATGTAATTGATAATCAATAACGAACATAAGCAATACCTTGATCAACATAACACTTAACAATTAATCCAGAATACATTTCGGCGAACCCTGACCTTTCAGTCAGGAATAACCACACCAGTTTATTCAAAGTTAGTGAATTTATTTCCCTATATTAACAAAGCTAGCACAATATAGATGTGTCTCAACACCAAATGATAAACATAAATGAACATTAATAGCTGTCCATAACGGCGGAAAAGATGCAATCTATGCAGCATTTGAATAACAAGGCATTCGATAATAGCAATGCAAATCACTAATACTATAATCTGTAATGAACTTATTGCATACATTTAGTCAGCATAACAAGGTCTCAAATTGCATCGTGCAACAAAAGGAATCCTCCTCTAACCTCAAATTAGCATCGGCATGTGGGACTTCATGCAAAAACAATTTAGCAACATTAATTTGGAAAACTCCTAACTAGGGCTCTTATCAAAAATCAGCAGTTTGGTTACCTAAAAGAAACACAATGCAATTGTACAATTTCCTTTCATATTTACCAATTACGATCAGCATTCAAGGAAGTCTTCGTCTCACAGGTACCGTTTCTCGATCAGCATGGGACGGGGCAAAGGGGCAGGGGTGGACGGGGCAATTGCCTCACGGCGGCAAGATAAACTACTACTTCATGCATAGGGATCAAAGTTAAAGTCTCTAGGGCAAGAATCATTTAAAGTCTCTTTCTCTCGATTAGAGAAAGCTTCAAAGTCTCTTTCAAAATGGCGTCGCAGCAAAGTGGGCCATAATAGCTGCAATGTCCTGCAAAATGGCGGGTATCGGGCTGGTAATGGCTACTTTCTTCTCGTGCACCTGGTTTAAATAGACAACAGTTCAAATCCAGTAGGGTCTTCCATTGGAGGGTTCATAGGTTGACTTCAAATTGTCCAATCAAAAACAACAGTTCTCAAGTTTTTACTTAAGCATACATTATCCTTGGAGACGGGTACGTAAGTTGCAACATTTTATACCAATTAACTCACTTTCAGAGCTTCCATTGTCCGCACCTGCAGATTGACCTTGGAGCAAAGAGAAAAATGCCAGGCTGTCACGAAACCTTAAGATAAGCATGTGAACGATCTCAGTGGAAAAGTACAGCTTCAAGCAAAATACACGTTTATTAGCACATTGGAAAAATACGAGCATCTAAACCGTGAGACCAGACAACTAGGCCGAAGCCTGCACTAAAGTAATGCTAAGCTAAAACATTTCAAACAAGCAAATCGTAGCACACGTTTATGATTATGTCGGATTAGTGCAATTCTAATACATCACGTTATATAAAGCACGCTTATAAATGTTGGCAAACTACTCTAAGGGCACATTTTGTCCCCGTACAATCTTTATTAGTTCGGTTAAAGTCACACATGATTATTTTCACTCTACGTTTATGCGCTAATAAATGTAAAACCTTCATTTCAGCTTCATCAATCCCTCCTCTGATGACTACTTGTCATCACACAAACTATTCCCACAAATTTTATTCCATTAAAATTCTGTCAGTTCTCTTTTCCTTTTAATTCCCCTAGTTTTCGCTTTGTATTCTTCTGCCATTCTTTTCATCATTTTCTCTTCCTTCCTTCTCTTAATTCTTTCCATAATCATAATTATTCCCCTTTTTATTCCCCAAATTCCAAATATACAAATCAGTACTATTAATATTCCCTGTATTATTTTTAGTAATATTCCATTCCAAATTCCCCCAATCCAATTTCCCACTGAAGCAAGTCCTTTTCCAACCTTCTCCCACACTCCTGGTTCTTTCAATTCCTTCAAGTCTGCACTCTCTTTTGTTAGATTAGCAAGCATAGTTTTAATTTTCACACTGTTGTCGGGAATATACGTGCAACAGTGGCGCGCACCAAGCATTTTGCAAACGCCGCCATCCTTTGCTAAAAGAATGTCTAAAGCAAGCCTATTTTGAAGAGTCATAGCTCTTTCCGCTGCAAGTTCAGCATCTATCAGGATTATAGCACCTGAAAACTTTGTCAACATGTTATCCACTATAGTAGACAACTTTCTTATTTTGATGGAATTCAACACAACTCCCAATGAAGGAATCATGGCTCCAAATATATCTCCTACCACAGCAGCTGCGGTCTCTCTTTTCTGGATACGATGGGATCCAGATGTCTTTGGAATCATCGATGGGTCATCCAGTTGATAAACCTTTGGGAACACTATACCCAAATAACATCTTCCCCACCATCCTTTCGGAAGACGATAATAGGCATTATACCCACAAATGTAATATACACCTGGTATGACAGGGTCTAGTCCGTTCATCATGAATGTCCATTTGGCCTTAAAGATAAACGTATGTATACACTCACTCGCTCCTACGAAAATGTTATCATAATAAGATTCACCTCGATATATACAAAATTTCCCTACATGCCAAGCATCTAAAGCTATTCTCCCTTGTGTTTTTATTGCGGCAAAATCATAATGATCTACTGAAGTCCTCTTACTTAGCTCCTTTTCTAATTTCGCATTCATCTGTGCCCTTCTATCATCTGTGCGATCTAAAAAGCTTATTTCTACTGCAGAGAGCGAGCAGGTAAGGTTTTCCCTATGAGGGTGAGCCGTTTCAAAAGGTTGCATTGGCTCGAAAAATTCCCTCATTATTTTAGCATCCCAATCTTTAGCAATCTGGCTTAGCTGCGCTATTATAGGAACATATGCAAAGGTAACATCATAATTTGAGTAAAAATACTGTATGTTAGTTTGACCATAAAATCTAGACATTACTATACTACATGTAATCCCGTATGTAAGAGGCATGTGGTGATAAGTCACCCCTTCCTTTACTGATGTCGGTATCTGTGTACACACATAACAATCTTTCGCATCCATAGTCTCAACATATTCTGTTAGCAAACGATAGAAAACGTTATACGAAAGCTCCTTCTTATCATGCAAGTGTCTCTCATCTAATTCTAGTCTTTTCAATGCAGTTAGTTCAGTGACAGTAACAGGAGCAAAAGTAGAAGCATCAATTCTCTCATTCTCACCCTTTCCATGCATTCCAAGCACTATTGCCATTATTATTAGTACACATGCAATTATCAAGCCTATACACGCATATTTACAATATTTCACTCTACTGTTTTGTGTAGCCATGATCTGTATAGAATCAGAGAGCTAGAAGCACCTATAAAGAAACTATTTAGCAATTCAGTTACAAAGCTGAACGAGCGCAATGTTCACACAGTTTTCTTAAAGAGGCCAGTCACTTATTGGTTAGCTGCATTTGTCTCAATTCGGCAATAACTCAGTCTTTTATCAGTTCAGCAAGAGTCTCATCCGGTTTAGCAATGTCTCAGCTGGTTGTTTGTATCTCAATTCGGCAATAACTCAGTCTTTTATCAGTTCAGCAAGAGTCTCATCCGGTTTAGCAATGTCTCAGCTGGTTGTTTGTATCACGTTGGATTGTAGCAAGCAATGTCATTTATCACCCTTTCAATCAACACTGTCCATAAAACTCTTCTTTTCTATTGGTATCTCTTCTTCTTCGTTCTCGAGGCTTAGAGATACAAATTCATCAGTCCAATCGTCATTGACTGCATAGGCCCATTCTGGACCGGAATATCTCCTGTTCGGTATCCTTTTCCTTTTCAATTTTGCTTCTCTTTTCGATTCTGCCTCGCTGGTACTTTCCTCTTTGGCCAAGTCTTTTCCTTCACTTGAGGATGGTACCACGACAGACACTTCCTTTCTTTTCTCTTTCATCTTTGGCCTTTCTCCGTCGTTCAAATTTTCTTTAGTCCTCTGTTTTATTGGTGATATACTTAGTCTCCTCTTTGCACCATGTCCATTTGATGGACCTGCGATCTTTTCTGTGGAAGCTTGAACTGTTTCGTTCTGTTCTGCCTTGTCCCCTCCTTCTGGGGAATCAATCACGTTCTCTTTTTCTTTTTCTGTATCGTCTGCTTCTGGGAAAGCCCTCCTCTGATCAGGCTCTCCTGCTTTTTCACCTCTTTCGAGCCCTTCGTCACCGTTACTTTCGTCAGGCTCTTTATCACTTTCAGCTGCTTCAGGTTCTTTGTCACCTTCAGCTGCTTCAGGCTCTTTGCTACCCTCAGCTGCTTCAGGCTCTTTGTCACCTTCAGCTGCTTCGTCGCTGTCTGAGGTTTCTCCTTGGTCTTCCCCAAGTGAGTCTGTTGCTTCGTCCTCAGAGAAAGTTTCCCTCTCTTCTGTTCCTGCCTGTTCGCTTTCAGTTCGGTTTTGCTCTGTCTCAGCACTCAGCACTGTTTTATCAGGCACTGGCAGTTTCAGCGCTTCAACTTCCTCATCTGTTGGACACAACACTTTATTTGTGTGACTGGCGTGAATCCAGTTGGGAACTCCCGCGCATTTCACAGCGGTAGTTGTTGTCAGGATCACTTGGAAAGGGCCTTTCCAACGGGGTTCCAGACACGACTTCCTCACGTGCTTCTTTACCACGACCCAGTCACCTGCTTTCAGTGCGTGTCCTGGACCTTGGATCGGTGGCAAGGTGGTCGCTTCCACCTGGTGAGAGAAAGAGCGGACCACGTCAGCCAGACCCTTGCAGTAGTCTAACACCATATCATCTGTAATATTCAAAAGCGCGTTTGCGGGAACTGCAGGAAGTCTCATAGCCCTGCCCATGAGAATTTTGTGCGGGGACAATCCAGTCTTTCTGTCAGGGGTGTTTCTCATTGACATTAACACCAAAGGCAATGCGTCAGGCCATTTCAAATTTGTCGATGCACATATTTTCGCCATTCTTGATTTCAGTGTACCATTCATCTGCTCCACCAGTCCTGAGGCTTCAGGGCGATAGCTACAATGCAGTTTTTGCTCAATGTTCAGCGCTTCGTAAAGTAACTTTATCACCTCGTTATTGAAGTGACTTCCTCTATCTGATTCTAAAGAGATCGGGAATCCGAAACGTGGTATTAACTCCCTCAACAATAGTTTTGCAACTGTAAGGCTGTCATTTCTACGTGTGGGGTATGCTTCAATCCAGTGACTAAAAATGCACACAATCACCAACACATACTTTAGACCTCCATGCACAGGCATCTCAATGAAGTCCATCTGCATTCTACTGAAAGGGCCGCTGGCCCTACCAATGTGGCTCGCGTTCACAACCGTTCCCTTCCCTGGGTTCATCTGCTGACAAGTGACACATCGATGGCAAACTGCTTCTGCAGCTTGGCGGAATCTGGGGTTAAACCAATCAGTTTTGAACAATCTTATCATGGCATCTCTCCCTAGGTGAGCCTGCCCATGATAGAACCGCGCAAGCTGTGATAAGAGACTATTTGGCAAAACAAATTTTCCCTCATTTGAAACCCATAACTCATCTGGTCTCTTTATACATTGTGATTTAATCCAGGAATCTCTTTCATCCTCCCTAACGTTATTCTGTAATGCTTTTAGTTCATCTATTGTATCTACGACCTTCAAGGCAAATGCTTCAGCTGGTTCGAGTTCTGGTTCACTTATTGAATTCCATTCATCTCTGAGTAATATACAGTTCAAGGCACAAAATCTTGCGACTTGATCCGCATATGCATTTCCCAGAGAAACATAGTCCTGTCCTTTTGTATGAGCACTACACTTTACCACTGCAACTTCAGCTGGCATTTGAATGGCGTGTAACAATTCCCTTATTCTCTCCCCGTTTTTCACTGGGGACCCTGAAGAGGTCAGAAAACCTCTCTGTGACCATAATTGCACAAAGTCGTGCACAATTCCAAACCCGTACTGACTATCAGTGTAAATGGTGACTTTCATCAATGCAGACAGTTGACATGCTCTTGTAAGGGCTACAAGTTCTGCTACTTGTGCAGAATAGACTCCTTGGAGCCAGGATGCTTCCAAGACACCTGTTACAGTACATACAGCATATCCTGCTTTCAAAATTCCCATCCCATCTCTTAGACATGAACCATCAACAAAAACAATTTGGTCATTTTCATCAAGTTTAGTATCCTTGATGTCAGGTCGGGGTTTTGTGCAAAATTCAGTCACCTGAAGGCAGTCATGCTCGACGTCTTCAGCGTTCTCAATTTCAGCATTTTCACCAGGAAGCAAGGTTGCTGGATTCAACGTAGTGCACCTTTTCAGCTGCACGTTCGGTGAGCCCAGAATTATCGTTTCATACCTTGTGAGTCTTGCTCCAGTCATGTGTTGCGTTCGGGAGCGGGTCAAAAGTATCTCAACTGAGTGAGGGACCATGACTGTTACTGGGTGTCCCATCACTATTCCTTCACTCTGAGTGAGGCTGATACCAACTGCTGCTACAGCGCGCAAACACCCTGGAAGTGCTGCTGCGACCGGATCCAAAGTAGCTGAAAAATACGCTACTGGTCTGTTTATGCCACCATGGGCTTGAGTCAAGACAGACAAAGAACATGCATCACGTTCATGACAAAACAATGTGAAAGGCTTTGTGTAATCAGGCATACCTAAAGCTGGAGCCCTGCACATGCACTCTTTCAATTCAACAAAAGCATCCATCTCATCTCCTTTCAGCTCAATTTGATCCAAGGCATCCTTCTGGGTCAGTTTCAGTAAAGGCTTTGCTAGAGTTGAGAAGTTGGGAATCCACTGGCGACAGTAGCTCACCATTCCCAAAAACTTCCTCACCTCCCTCCTTGTCTTTGGTGGACTCATTTGAAGTACACTTGTTATTCTTTCCTTCATTATTCTCCGTGACCCTTTCTCTATCTGGTGACCCAAGTATTTCACTTTCTTCTGACAGAACTGCAATTTGGAAGGATACACCTTGTGTCCATTTCTTCCCAAATGGTTCAACAGAGCAATGGTGTCGGCTGTGCAGCCACTTTCTGTCTTTGATGCAATCAGTAAGTCATCGATGTACTGTACTAGGGTTGACTCGAATGGCAATTCTAATGCTTCCAAGTCTTTCTTTAGAATCTGATTGAATATTGACGGTGACTCAGAAAACCCCTGAGGAATTCGACACCAACTGTAAACTCTGTCTAAGAATTTGAAACAAAAGAGAAATTGGCTGTCCTCATGAAGAGGCACCGAAAAGAATGCTTGTGACAAGTCGATGACTGAAAACCACTCGGCATCGCAAGGGACTTGAAACATTATCACAGCTGGATTCGGTACGACAGGGCAACACTTGACTATGATGTCATTTATTTTCCTCAAATCCTGCACAATTCGGACCTTTCCACTCGGCTTTATTAGTCCCATAATTGGTGAATTACATGGACTGCTTAACACTTCTTTCAGCACTCCCTGTTTTACAAATTCGTCAATGAGTTGGGCAACTTTCATGAGGGTGTCTTGTGCCATGTGGTATTGTGGGGTCTGGGGAAAGGTTGCATTGGGCTTTACAGTCACTTTCACTGGTTCCACTCCTTTCATCAATCCCACCTCTTTCCCTGTCATATCCCACACTTCCTTTCCGACTGTTTCCCGTAATTCAGCTGGAATATCTTCTTCAGTTATCATCGGGAAAAGGCAAATCAGAGGATACTCTTCATCGACAGTTTCCATCTCATCCCCCTCTACACTGTCCTCTTCTTCCCCATCACTGCTCGTCTGAATTTTTATTCCCTCGTTCGAACACATAATCGAACATCCCAACTTGCACAATAGGTCTCTCCCTAACAGTGCTATCGGGCTTGAGTCACATACCACAAACTTATGTAACCCTTGATAGTTACCAATGCTGACTGGTACCGGATCTGTAATTGGGTTTGTCAGGTGCCTGTTTGCTACTCCCACCACTTGAACTGTTCTCCCTGAGAGCGGCAAATTTGGTACTTCAATGCTCTTAACAGTTGAACATGTGGCTCCTGTGTCAACCAAGAATGAGACACGATGACCCATTACTCTTCCCTCTACATATGGACCCTTTTGATCAACTTCCAAGGATGCTGCAAGCACACAGTCTCCCTCCTCTCCTGAACTTTCACTCTCCCATACATTATTTATTCCACTCTCACTGTGTAATGGGAACTGTTGTACGGTGCCATTTGTATTCATTACCTGACCCGAGACCTGTGGAGGAACCATCACTTGCTGCTGACTCATTGGTGCCAAGGGTATTTGCATTTGCTGATTAGGTACCATGGGAAACTGCTGTTGCATTGGCTGCATTTGCGTCATCTGCATACGAGGCATCTGCATCTGCTGCGGCTGCATAGGTTGTAATCCCTGCAACTGATTTATGGTCTGAAAATTTGGGTTTGGACCTCTCATTTTCGGTCCCCTCATTGTCTGAAATGCATTGACATCATTGTTTTGCTGACCAACACCTGCACCTTCCTGCACCACCATCGGGCACTCGCGTTTCCAATGACCGACAATTCCGCACACGTGACACGGCATCACCTTTTTCAATGCCTGCACACCATTCGGAGTCACAACAGTGTTCAAATCCGGACCATTATTCCCAAAACCTCCTCTGCCTCTGCCTCTCGCCTGTGGCTGAAACATCATATTTCCCTGCAACTGCGGCTGTGGTTGCAGTACCTGCTGTTGGAACCCTTGCATCCCTTGCAAACCTTGCAGACCTGTCTGAGCTGCTTTAAGTTGCATCATCATCACTTTCTCCTTCAACCTTTTCTGTTTCACTTCAATTTCGTCGCTACAGTATTTTGCATAATTCAACACCTCATCAATCGGTTTCGATTGCCAGCAAATCAAATGCGACTTTATCATCTGACTTATCTCTGGTCTCAGCCCTTCCACAAATCTAAACACAAAATGAAGCATGTCCTTCGCCTCTATTGTTTCCGTGCCACTGTAGTTCTTAAACGCCTTCAACAACCTCTCATAGTAACTATGAATCGACTCTTTAGCCTCTTGGGCAGTTCGATCTATCTTCTGCCAATCCACGTTTTTCGCGGCAACCTTCGTCTTCAAATGCTCAATCACCTTATAGTACAAGCTCATCACCATAGGTGATGGTGCACCCGTATCCCTGTCTCTCTCCGGTTCACTTGTCGGCCAGCCTACAGCTCTTTTGCAATCCTCCCACAAATCTGCCGGAACCACAATCTCAAAGAGAGTGTTCAGGTCTTCCCAGAGACATTTTGCAAGCTTCACAAACCTATCAGTCTGTTGATACCATTCAATCGGTTTCTCTCTCAGTATGGGAAAATCATCCGTAAAAGACTGAATGTCGCTTCTGTGCCATGGTACATGTATTAATTTTCCCCCTGCTGTCTCCCTCATTGGTAACATGGTTACTGCATCACTACTCTGTGGTCTTTTCTCGTTGAGCTCTGGGACACTGTCTTTCCTCTTTTCCTTCCTCTTTACCCATCTGCTTTCCCACTTGTCTAAGCACCTCCACACTTGTGCACTCTGCAGCAATTCTCTAAGGTGCGCCTTCATGCCTGCTGACCTCATGTGTTCAAAATCTGTGGTCCCGAAATCCAATCTATAGCTCCTGCTCAAGTGTTTTGTCTTGTCTATATCAACCCCGTTTTTGTCAGCTATTTCCTGCAAGCTTTTATGTACCTTATTCACTTCTCTCGTAATCCTGGGACATAGATATCTCAGCTCTTCTTCCGAGTAGGACTCTAACCTATTCACACCCATAGTCCCTTCCACCAATTCTTGTGCTTCCATGTTCAACCTGACCCTATTCAGATAGTCTTCTCCCTTCCCACTGGCTGAGCTTTGTGTGGAATTCAGACTGTTGAACCACTGTGTCAGCTGTTGCGCATTCAACCCCATCAGTGTAGCATTCACATCGACTGCCATTGATGGTTGCGGCAACTTTTCAGTATTCGATGACAGCGGTATCACCAGTGGGGGACTCGACCTCACCAGTGTTGACTGAGCACATATGGGACTAAACTCCATCAAGGACCCAGATCCAGTTGGCTGAGCCGCTATCGGAGTTATCCCTGGAGTGTTTTCTATGCACCTCCTTTCTGTCCCATTCTGCAGCATTGATCCCTGGCCGCTCATACCCAAATTAGGCTGACTGTACAAAGGTACCGGTGGACCTACAGTAATGGGTAGTGATATCGCATCTGGGTTCTGTCCATTCCCCATGTTCTGAGACATGTTCATTCCCACACTATGGGTCATCATCGCCGGCATGCCCATCTGACTCCCCGTCATCTGAGCATGTGCGTTTCCCCCCTGCATCTGCTTTTGAGGCATCAAAAACTGGGTTGATTCAGCTTGTGCCAATGTTGGGTTGTGACAATTCTGTACTCCCATTACAGTCGGGTCTAGAACCATTCCCGTACTGTTGTCACTGCTGTAATACCTTGGGACCTGCGGCTGATAATTTTCTGCTGGTTTCAACATAGGCACATCTGGATATATACTCCTAACCTGCGGTATCTGCGGGGTGAACAGTAAACTCGGGTCCTTAGATCCCGATGCTGCTCCTGAACTCTGAGTTTCACTGTTCTGTACCGGTGCCGGAGGGGCAGAACTGGTACTTGGACCTTGTCCACTCTCTGCATAAGGTGGTGGACGGTCGTTCAGCAATTGCATGATTAACTCCTCATCCTCTAACTCCTCTTCTCTTCTCAACTTTTCCTCGTCCTCTCTATCCTTGGAACACCTCCTGTTTGTCTTACAGGTAGCTTTCTTACCTGTCTCCTCTTCTTCCTTAGTAATTGCGGGAAACAATTTTATCCCCTGCAATACATCTGACCTCCACACCTTCTGTGCATTATCCCACCTAGCGTCCGCTAGTGTCTTTTCTACCTTCCTTATCCTGGTCTCGAACTTATTTTGCTGTTGCTGTCTAGCCATCAGTTCCCAGATCGCTAGAGCCTCAAACTGTGCTGGCCTTGGAGGTACCTTCATGTCGTACATCGCAAATCTCAAATTCTCTAGGATCCTTATATTGAATGTCCCATGGATCGGGAACGCTACGCTCCCATGTTTCTCTGTCAGCTTGTGCCATTGCTTTAGCCAAAGGCACGGAGCTACCCCTTTTTCCTCCATTACAATGTAAGCTGGTGTACCTTCGGGCGGCGTCTCCTCTTCTACGCTCGCTTTAATGTAAGACTCCCCCTTCATCGCACTCTTTAATGCTTTAAAAAATTTCATTTTCTCGTCTTTTATTTCACAAAGTTTGTAATCAATAGGTGACTTTTATTCCCGGAATACTCTTTGCTTGCCTTTCCCCTTCCAATCGAGCCCCACGGACTGCGTCCAATCCGTGCGCGACCCTTCTCTGCAACCAACCTATCCCAGCGCGGCTCCTAGTGACGTCACACTCACACACACTGCGGCTGACAAAGCCTCGCGGCTAATCCTCCTTCACTCAGCTCCTCTCGTAACAACTTCTAGCATGTATCGCGAGCAACCAAAATAATAATAAAACAGATCTGTCGATTTACTACAGGAAGGGTAACACAATCGCTTCAGGACCTTAGGGATTTTTCACTAGCCTCGGCAGTTATTCCATCTTTCTCGGTCCCCACGTTCGCAAGCAAATCTGACCCGCAGACTCTGCTCTCAACTTGTCAGTGATCTATTCTAGTGCACTTAGAATTTTGTCAAAGCCCGAAGTCGAAGTTTCTTTCACTCCCTTAACACACGTACCGACTCGTTGACCACGCCCGGTCAACCTACTAAACCGACCAGACCACAACATAAAACAACATACTCCGGAGTCTCTTGACCTCGCAGGGCCCGTCTCAACAATAACAACCACGTGGACCTTTTTATGCACGAAGCGCCACATGCACATGAAGTTCGACGACTTCCCTACTCTCACACTCGGAGTCGCACCTCCGCTATTTCTATGAAGTTCGACGACTTCCCTACTTCTACACTCGGGGTCGCACCTCTGCTATTCTCTAAGATCCTCGCAACTTTTTCACACAATCTGCGGCAATAAGCTGTGCAAGCGCAAAATCCTAACTTCACTCATACCATCACTAGTACCGCCAACGCCGATCTCACACCTCCATTCTCTTCATTCGCAAGCTCCGAGATCCCGGGAAAGTCGCGGTGGACCTAGCCCATCATCATTTTCTCAATCTGTTTTACCCAAGAAAAATCTAATTCAACTTCTCGAGTGGGATCTCAAAAGTCGAAACCGTTAATTTAACACCATGTATGTCTCTAGTGGGGTACCAAAAGTCTAAACCGTCCTCTGCTACCATCTACTGATAGAGCGATCCGTACTGATAATTTTACTTGTATCTTTGGACGCTCTTTAGGCCGATGAATCTTTTGACTAAGTGGGACTCTCTTCACCCGAGACCAGCCAACTTAATGTAATTGATAATCAATAACGAACATAAGCAATACCTTGATCAACATAACACTTAACAATTAATCCAGAATACATTTCGGCGAACCCTGACCTTTCAGTCAGGAATAACCACACCAGTTTATTCAAAGTTAGTGAATTTATTTCCCTATATTAACAAAGCTAGCACAATATAGATGTGTCTCAACACCAAATGATAAACATAAATGAACATTAATAGCTGTCCATAACGGCGGAAAAGATGCAATCTATGCAGCATTTGAATAACAAGGCATTCGATAATAGCAATGCAAATCACTAATACTATAATCTGTAATGAACTTATTGCATACATTTAGTCAGCATAACAAGGTCTCAAATTGCATCGTGCAACAAAAGGAATCCTCCTCTAACCTCAAATTAGCATCGGCATGTGGGACTTCATGCAAAAACAATTTAGCAACATTAATTTGGAAAACTCCTAACTAGGGCTCTTATCAAAAATCAGCAGTTTGGTTACCTAAAAGAAACACAATGCAATTGTACAATTTCCTTTCATATTTACCAATTACGATCAGCATTCAAGGAAGTCTTCGTCTCACAGGTACCGTTTCTCGATCAGCATGGGACGGGGCAAAGGGGCAGGGGTGGACGGGGCAATTGCCTCACGGCGGCAAGATAAACTACTACTTCATGCATAGGGATCAAAGTTAAAGTCTCTAGGGCAAGAATCATTTAAAGTCTCTTTCTCTCGATTAGAGAAAGCTTCAAAGTCTCTTTCAAAATGGCGTCGCAGCAAAGTGGGCCATAATAGCTGCAATGTCCTGCAAAATGGCGGGTATCGGGCTGGTAATGGCTACTTTCTTCTCGTGCACCTGGTTTAAATAGACAACAGTTCAAATCCAGTAGGGTCTTCCATTGGAGGGTTCATAGGTTGACTTCAAATTGTCCAATCAAAAACAACAGTTCTCAAGTTTTTACTTAAGCATACATTATCCTTGGAGACGGGTACGTAAGTTGCAACATTTTATACCAATTAACTCACTTTCAGAGCTTCCATTGTCCGCACCTGCAGATTGACCTTGGAGCAAAGAGAAAAATGCCAGGCTGTCACGAAACCTTAAGATAAGCATGTGAACGATCTCAGTGGAAAAGTACAGCTTCAAGCAAAATACACGTTTATTAGCACATTGGAAAAATACGAGCATCTAAACCGTGAGACCAGACAACTAGGCCGAAGCCTGCACTAAAGTAATGCTAAGCTAAAACATTTCAAACAAGCAAATCGTAGCACACGTTTATGATTATGTCGGATTAGTGCAATTCTAATACATCACGTTATATAAAGCACGCTTATAAATGTTGGCAAACTACTCTAAGGGCACATTTTGTCCCCGTACAATCTTTATTAGTTCGGTTAAAGTCACACATGATTATTTTCACTCTACGTTTATGCGCTAATAAATGTAAAACCTTCATTTCAGCTTCATCAACTCTTAGTGCATGAGGGTAGAGTGAGGGAGGAAGACAGAAGTCACATGAAAGCTCGGCTCGTGTTGGGGTCCAGGGTCCCGGAGTACCTCGGGCTGAGCTGGAGCCAAGCATGTGGTTTAAGTCTAGTTCGATCTTCCAGTGAGTCGCCCACCTCTATTAACAAGCAAACAAATATTTGCCACTATTTTTCTTTCTCCCACAGGCCTGTGGCGTTTGTGCATGCCTTCAAGTTTTGTGAGGTCATTGAGCCTGTGGTAAAATGTATTGTAATGATAGTTACATGTTTCCTCATATTTGGAGCAGGATATGAACATCGAATCGTTTTCATAATCTCTATGCATCCCCTTTTTATCTCTTTTGCTGTTCTTACTTTTTTGCTCATGCTTAAGATATATTGGAAAATTTGGAAGGAACAGGCATGAAGTCATTTTAAAACTTCGATGTGGTTATACTCTTCATATCATTTGCGTTTTGACAACGAGACATTTGCATTTTTAGGTTGTCTTGTGGCACATCGCAATCAATTCGAAATGCCGAACGGTGGTGAGCAGTGCACATGTTGGAGACAATGCAACACCTTTAGAGATTGAATAGAAGGTTCAGTGAACTGAAGGCACATTCTACAGACAGCGGATGGAACACATGATAACAATGTCACCATAGACAAACAGATAACAACAAGACCGGCGAGGTGACAGACTGATAACTGCGAGAAGAGCAGGAAAAGGTGGCATTTTTCTCAGCGGTCTGCTGGAATTGGGAAGCTGTAGGCAGTTATATAATGGGCACAGCTCTTTAGTATTTCCACGCTGAATTTGTTTTGTTGAAGTGTCCTATCGTGCAAAAAAAGCTTCAATTAAGAGGGCAACTGATATCGAAAAATGCCTGGCCACGTGGTTTTGACGTGTCAGATTTTTCTCTTTCCGCTCGTGTGCGGGATAAGGCTTCCCAAAGGGAAGGTTTACTTGCCTCGGAGAAAAGCAAAATAGCTCATAGCTAGTTGCAGTAAATGAACAATTAAATTCAATGAAGTTCTGTAAAGTGCAAAAGGAACCAGGTTGGGCAGTTACATATATGTATATCTGGCACAGTAGATTTGTATCATGGTAGATTTATTTTGCTGTGCAGGTAGTCATACTGTAAATCAAATGCCTCTGTATGTCGTGCTTTCTGTGTTACCCTACTTATGAACAGGTAACGATTCACAGTTCTTCTCTGGGCCCAACAATTTTACTCATAATAATACTCAGTGACTTTGTGGATTAAAATACCTTCATAGGGCTGATTCACAAGAAATAGAATTTATTTTGTAATTTATCCAAAGCATACGTGACAACCATGATTGCATGTAAACTAGAACTTTCTGGTGACTAGATACATCACAAATAGCTACTTCATTATCAGGCATTTGTCAGGAGTTGAGTAAACTGAATGATGGGATGGGTTGCTACCTCAAGTGATTGCCAGGGGTTAGACTTATTTCAGGCATTCTCCCATCTTCTTCAGTGTGTTTTGTGAGTGGTTTTGACATATTGGGCCCTATTACGAGTCTGGCAGCCCGAAGACCATCAGCCATATCATGACCCTGGAGGTCGGACCGCCAAAAGACCGCCATCTTTGCCAGGATCTTTGATCCCGATGGGATGATGGCAGTCATGGTTGTAATCAGCCACAGCGGCGCTGATTACAACCAAGCTCTCCGTCAGCCTTTTCATGGCAGTTTAACAGCCATGAAAAGGTTGGTGGAGAACAATTGCTGGGGACCACGGGGGCCCTGCACTTCCCACTAACTCATCCTGGACATTGCAGGGGCCCCCTGTGCGACACCAGTGGACTCAGCTGAGTCAAATGCCGCCACACGTTTTCCGCTGGGCTGATTTGCGGAAACCTTGGTTTCCACCAGTCAACCCAGTAGAAAACTCGCAATAGGGCTGGAGGGAAGTCCACCAGCACAGTGGTTGTCTCCTCATCAGGAGTTTGTCGGTTGGGTTTTTCCGACCCCCAAACTCTTAATCAGCCTCACAATTGTGATTTACATTTATTAAAGTACAACTATAAATTTATAATGTGCTGGAAAACTGTGTATTTTTTGTGACATTTTAGGAAATTCCATGCAAATTTCATGCAATTATGCTTTCAGAGTAAAAAGTAACGTATTTCCAGAGTTACTAGTGATAGAATGATTCAAGATGTCTCTTTGAGAGACAATGTGGTGACTCAGTCTCTGGCACTATTACTGATTTTCTTGGGTCCGATGAGTCTTTTTCTAAGTTCTGAGGGGTGAAGAGAAACAGTAAACCATCCAACTTAAAGTTTCAGTGTAACCCTTGTGGTCACACATTGAGGCTTATAGGCAAAATGAAAGTTCAAAAGATTTATTACAAATTTAATGCAAAAAACTTATGTGAATGAGTCTCAAAAACATGCTATACAAGAACATTATTACCAGAGGTGAGTTAAAGCGTCAAACAAAATTGAAATGGGTCAGCATCTAACAAACCAAGACTTCAGTAGCAACAATACAGAACATAAGAAATAACACTTGTTGCTCCTACTTCAATATTTGATTTCATTACAGGATCGGAGGCTACCATAATGCAATAAACTCTTATTGCTGCCCCAACATGCAGCCCTTTAAAGAATATTAAGACATTACAAAGACAATATTCCAAAACAGAACATTTAACATTATGTAACCCTGTGTCGCTAAGCATCTTCCTCTTTTATTCACTGCTCCTACACAGTTAAGTGCTATGCCCTAATCTGTAGTTTTTGTGCCATGTTTATCTAACTTTTGTTTGTTTTACAGCATACCTGGAGGTAAGTGCTTAGACGTATGGTATATGTAAGTGATTAGACGTATAGTATATGTAATGTTTATTTAATATTTAACCTTTTTCCTACCTATTCTGTAATTTAGGGCAGTGTTCTTCTTGTTATCAAGACCTGTGCGTCTTTTAAACGACATGCAGGCCAAGGATACAGAACTTGTCTCGCAACATCCCCCCCCCACACGTTTCGGTGCCTGGGTGCCTTCCAAGCAGATTGTGCAGGTTGTGACGGAGGGGTCGTGGATCGTCCCTGAATCTGTGTGTCTTTTCTGGAGATGCACAGACCAGGGGCAGGGAGCTTCACGCTTAGGGCCTAAGCCGAGCGTTTACTCGTGAGGCCTTCAGCGGGAGGACTCTGAAGCCTGGAACAGCAGGCTAATTAAAAATAAAATGCTCGATTAAAGGATTTTTACCTTTGGCCTGGAGAGGCAGGTTATTCAAATATAAAGAGCTTTTCCTATTGCAGCACGAGTGATGGGCCAAACTCGGTCGGCGTCTCGTTTTTTTCATGTGAAGGAAGCGTCTCACGCAGAGCAAAGCGTTTCCATGGTAATACACTCCTACCGATGTTTAACCCCATATGTAGTTGGGAGTTTAAACTGGTAGGGAGCAGTGATATTTTTTTACCTTAACTCTTTAATTATTTCTAATATTTAAAAAAAAAAGAAAAAAGGGAATCTTAAAAGAGCGGGGTTAGGAAATGTCTGAAATTGATAACAAATTGGGCTACCAGTAACACAAATGCATGAGGACATGTTTAAAAAGTTCCTAGATAGGGAACTAAAATCCTCTCTCAAAGAGGCTGTGGAAGCAGCCTTTGCAAAAAGGAAAAGGGATTACCCTTCGGAAGAGGACTATTTTTCCGTCTCTGATGAAGAAATAATTCCTCAAGTTAAAAAAGGTAGCACAGCTACTAAAAAAAACTAAATACCTTTTGAAAGTGGGCGGACTATGTGCCACGAATGAGCATACTGAATCTATAGATAGCCTGAGCACAACAAAAAGCCACGATCATTCTCTGGGTAGCCTGAGCACTACAACAGAGGAGGTGTCCAGAGCAGCACACATAGCAAGAGCGACCTTCTTGGCGCAATGGATATAGGTGTCCCCCACAGCACGAAGAAAATGAGTAGCCTACATGGCACAAAAGATAATAGTGTCAATACTGACAAAGAGTATGCAGGCTTTAACGAGATTGAGGATGAGACTGATGAATATGTTTTCAATCCACAAGAATTACTGAACAACGATCTCCTTGACGAGGATTTAGATCAGCCATCATTTCACAAAAAAAGACGATTAGAGATCCTTTAGGTGTAGAAATGTTTAATCCTACTCGCATTGTCCACCCTAGAGGCTCGGATTGGTGGCCTATGGACCATGTGACTTTGTTTATGAAGTTCTGGATCCGCAAATCCCTTGATAAGGAGACACGGATCCTAATGAGGGCAGAATGCCTAAGACCATTCATTGACAATAAGTCATGGATAACACCCAATTTGGACCAGGAACGTCTCAGTTTCCTTTTAAAGTCAGCGATGGAGATCCTAGGAAGGGTCTTGATGACAGGAGGGGACTGGCTGTCAGCCGTGGAATGCCAAGGTCCCAATGTGACTGACAGGATCAGCGGGGATATGGAAGAAGTTTCAGAGCAACCAATACTTTCTACCCGCAAAGAGGTCGAGCTTCATGCTCAAGAGGCAACAGGGGCAGATCACAAGGATCTGGAGAACAAAGTAAGCCCTCCTATTGTTTTTTTTCTAACCCAAGGTAGGAGGATGGTTACCATTTTTGCCTATAACAAAGGATCAATGGGTTTTAGACAATGTAAGAGGATTCAAAATAGATTCCTGTCAGATTCCTTTTCAGGATCGCCATCCGAGAGATTTAACACTAAGTCAGGAACAGCTGGCATTGGTAGATACAGAGGTCTCACAAATACTGCTCAAAGGAGCAATATGCAAAGTCAGAAACTCAGAAAGAGGTTTTGTAAGCACTGTCTTCTTGATAAAAAAGAAGGACAAAGGTTGGCAGACCTGTCATACATTTAAAGGTGTTGAACACATTTCTTGTAAACAGATACTTCAAGATGGAAGGGCTCCATCTTCCACACAACATTTTACAGGAAAAAGACTGGCTAGTGAAGTTGGATCTAAGGGATGCCTATTTCACAATACCTACGGACTTAGACTCACAGAAATATTTGCAGTTCAGGTGGAAAGGTATCTTGTACCAATTTTGCTGTCTTCCAGTTGGTCTATCATCAGCCCCTTGGTGTTTCACCAAAGTCCTTCACCCTGTATTCGCATTCTTGAGGAAAAGAGGGGTACGCTTGTAAATTTATCTGGGCAATATGTTGTTGATGTCCCAAGATCAGGGAGAATTGTTGATGTACATGATATGGACAAAAGATCTCTTGGAAAGGCTGGGCTTTATTATCAATGTGGAAAAGTCAATCATGAACCCCACACAGAATCTGGAATTTCTAGGATTCCAGATGGACACCAACACAACTCAATTATGTCTGACATGAAAAAACTTGGCAAAGATCAAGAAAGAGGTATCTCACATTCTAGGAAAGGAAGTGGTAAGTCTGAGGGACCTATCAAGGGTGATTGGTCTCTTATCTTCATCCATTCAGGCAGTCTCCCCAGGACCACTGCATTACAGGGCTCTCCATAGACTGAAAACGATGGGTCTGAGGAGAGGTCTGTGGTATGCAGATACCATTCCACTGTCCAAGGAAGCTTGAGAAGATCTTCAATGGTGGTCGAACCATCTGGACAGCTGGAACAGGCTATATTTAGAAAAAACCCAGAATTTATTGTAGAATCCGATGCAAGCACCCTTGGTTGGGGTGTCAAATTAGGGAAACTAGAGACGGGGAAAGGTGGTCCAGTGAGGAACTGTACCTTCATATGAACTGTTAGCAGGCCTAAATGCATTATTGAGCTTCAAGTCGACTCTTGCCAACAGTGTAGCATTGATCAGAATGGACAACTTCACAGCAATAACTTATATCAATCGCCTAGGGGGAGCAAGGTCAAAGAAACTTGCAGATTAAGCAAAGTAAATTTGGTATTTTTGTTGGAGTCAGAGAATAGTCTTGAAGGCAGAGTTTATCCCAGGTCATCAGAATGTCAGAACAGACTGGTACTCAAGGTACTTATGGATTCCAACGATTGGAAATTGAATCCAAAGTACTTTCAAAAGTTTCAGAATTTGTGCGGCCCCTTTCAGATAGATCTGTTTGCTAGCAGACTGACATTTCAGGTAGAGAAATGTTACAGCTGGAGAACTGATCCCAAAGCATCTGCGGTGGATGCTTTAGTGCAGACTTGGAGGAGAGAGAATTGTTATGCATTTCCCCCCTTTGCTCTGATTCAGAGGGTGTTACTGAAAGTTAGGAAAGAATGCTCAGCATCGTTCTAGTGACTATCTTTTGGAGATCACAGATTTGGTTCCCAGGAATAATGGAACTGGCAGTGGAAGTTCCTGATTTGATTTTAGGAACTTTAAGTCTTCTGGAGGGTCAGGAAGGTGAGGAGCACCCTTTGGTGATAGAAGGAAACCTGAACCTTCTTGTTGGAAGATTTCAGGAGGACCAGGAGATACTCAGGCCTTTTAGGAGACGCTAAAGATTTCTTGGAAGAATCATGGGCACCAGGTACCAGGCAAAGATAAGCAAGAGTATGGAGTAAATGGTGTAGTTGGTGCTTGGAGAGGAATTTGGATCCTGTGGACACTTCTTTGGTAGAACTAGCAAACTTCTTAGCACAGCTGCTTAGAGCAGGCCTCTCTTATAGAACCGTGAATTGTTACAGATCTGGTATTTCGGCTGGTCATTTACTAGTAAATGACTACACTATTGGTAGTGACCCTTTCATGAGCAGAATAATGAAAGGAATCAGACTTCAGTGTCCAACTAAGGCTAGATATGATTCACTTTGGAATGTTAATGATGTGTTCAACTTGTTTATCTCATGGCCTGACAATTCCTATCTTTCTAGGAAACAGATTTCATTAAAACTGTCAACTTTACTCTGTCTAAAATCTTTCAGAAGAGTATTAGATGTAAAGGCACTTGAGACTTCTAGTAGATTCCATACCCCAGATGGGAACTATTTTGAGATTTGGAAAAGGACAAAAACAACGTCTGAATTTTTTTTTTACTCATATTTTAAAGAATGTAAAAAAATTGTGTGTTGTGAGTTGTACAAGGGTTTATGAACAGGCAATGTTGGAATTCAGGCCAGATGGGGAGAACCAATTGCTAATTTCATATGTTAAACCTCATAGAACAATTTCAATATTTACTTTTTCACAAAGGGTAAGGGCTGTTATGTCTGAAGCAGGAATAGATTTGACTAAATTTGGGGCTCACTCCTCTAGGGGTGCTATGGCCAGTAATATATTCTGGGCAGGAGGCACGCTTGCTGATATTAAGGAAGCAGCAGATTTGTCAAGCGCTAGCATTTTTGCAACATTTTATATCAAACCAGTGGAACATGTGAATGGTGTAGCATTGGATAGCTTTAAACATGCATAATGGTAGCCTCCGGTCCTGTAATGAAATGACGATTCGCCAATTAACATACAGAGAAAATCTTGATTTTATTAAGGGCAAGGAAGTCTAACATTATACCGCCCACCACTCCCATGTTTTTCTCATCATTTTTTGTCATTATTTAATATGCATATCTAGTAGGGTTTAATGCTACACTAATCCTAAAGTTCTTTCTTTTAAGGAAAAATTAATATTAGATTATTTTGATGGTATCACTTGTACTTTTTTCTTTCAGATAATTTGCTTTAATAACTGTATCCATTCAAGACAAAGTAACATCGTCTGTTTCGTTACAGCTGAAGAAGAAGATGCTTAGCGACACAGAGTTACATGGGGGGGTCATTACAACCCTGGTGGTCAAAGACCGCCAGGGCTGTTCCAAAGGAAGCACCGCCAACAGGCTGGCGGTGCTTCCCATGGCATTACGACCATGGCAGAAGCACCACGGTCGCACCGCCGGTACCAGCGGTTTACTGCCACTTCAGTCCCGGCGGTTTTAATCTGCCAGGGCAGCGCTGCTTGCAGCACTGCCCAGGGGATTACGAGTCCCCCTACCGCCAGCCTTTTACTGGCGGTTTGAACCACCAGGAAAAGGCTGGCGGTACAGGGAGGTGCGGGCCCCCCGGGGGCCCCTGCACTGCCCATGCCACTGGCACTGGCATGGGCAGTGCAGGGGCCCCCTGACACAGCCACGTGCAGCTTTTCACTGTCTGCCGCGCAGACAGTGAAAAGCGCGATGGGTGCAACTGCACCCGTCGCACAGCCGCAACACCACCGGCTCCAAATTGCGGCCGTGATCCCTGCTGGGCTAGCGGGCGGAAACCAGGTTTCCGCCCAGCGGGGATCTTAAAATGCCCATGGCAGGAGTGTGGTTGCATTGGCGGCCGCCAGGCGGTCCAACCCTGGCGGGCGGCTGATGTTAAATGTTCTATTTTGCAATATTGTCTTTGTGATGTATTCATATTCCTTAAAGGGCTACATGTTGGGGCAGCAATAAAGGTTTATTGCATGATGTTACCCTCCATTGTCCTTAATGAAATCAAGATTCTCTCTGTATGTTAATTGGAGAATCATCATTCTCCTGCCTAACCATTGAATCTGTATTTATCTAACTAATTTAGCAAGCTACAGGCAACCCTAAATGATCTAACATTAAATATTAGAAATGAGGCAAAGTGTCAGCACTACAGAAACTGCAGTAGAAGTTTCAGCAAGAGAGGTGTGTGTAGCATAAAGCCACACCAGCCAAGCAAAAGGAAACCAGGGCCTCTATCTCTCTCAGAGGCATATTTACACTTTTTGGTGCAAAACTGCACTAATGCAGTTTTGCACCAAAAAGTTTAGCACCTTATCTATGGAATGGCGCAAGCTGGTGCAAAGGGTGGGCTAGCGTAAAAAGAAAATTACATTAACCGGTTGGGGCTGACGGTATGAGAGAAGGGGGTTTTGCACAGAAAAATGATGTTAGGCTGGTTAGAGTAAAAAAAGATGACCAAGCCTAACCAACCTAGAGTAATTTTCTGATGCAAGACCATCCATACCACATGACTCCTGTCTTAGAAAAGGCAGGAGTCATGCCCATCACCCCAATGGCCAGCACAGGGGACCAGTGTCACCTGGGCATGGCCATTGCACCCTGTGTCATGCAGGGGGCCCAAGTAGGGCCCCAATGGCACTTTGATTAAAAAACAAAACACTTACCTATACTTACCCTACTTACCTGGGATGGGGTACCCCATCCACTTGTGCCCTCTGGTGTGGGTGAGGATGTTCCTGGGACTTGAGGAGGGCACCTGTGGACCCATTCCAATGCGTTTAGCCATGGAAATGGGTCCACAGGTCCCTTAACGCCTGGTCTGACCCAGGTGTTAAATAATGGTGCAAAGCAAGCTTTGCACAATTATTTAACCCTTCCTCCCACCTGTGCGTCATTTTAGCACAGGGGATAAATATGGGGCTTTAGGGTTAGCACAGTTTTTTAGATGGGAATGCCTACCTTGCATGTCATTGATGCAAGGTAGGTTCACACATCTAAAAAATGGTGCAAACTCCAATATTTTGACGTTAGACAGGTCTAACGTCAAATTATAAATATGGAGTTATTTTTGTGCCAAATATGTGTAAAAAAATGACACAAATTCAGCACAAATGGGATATAAATATACCCGCAGTTTCTGAAAGTCCACTCTAGTCAAAGGGCAAGAAGGGTCTGAATCTCTATCTAGCTAAAACACTCTCATCCCCTCAAACTTCAGATAGTTAACACCACCACCAGTAGCTTTCCATTTCCATACACAGTAATGAACAATATTGTTTAATTAGGCTTTCATCCTTTTCTCATCTTCAGGAATCCAAAGGGAAGTTCTTCTTCACAACTCCTCGTTAACACTCCTGACTTTGGCGACCTGTCTTCTTATACTCCCCTTATTCTCAACTATCAATAAGCTTTTTATTAAAAGAAGGCTTCTGTTGATGCACCTGCAAATAAAGAAATACACAGCAAGAGCAAAAATTTCACATTAAAGGTTAAACACAAAGAGTATTTTTTGGCCTCATCTTCAGCTTATTTTCTAATTATAAATGCATTTAGGTATTTTATTTTCAGTTTCTTCATTTACATGAGTACATTTAAACACACATTGTATATGTTGTCGAATACATTTTATTTCTCCTTCTAGAGCACATAATGGCACAGCCAAGTTATGATCTCTCATGCGAAAAAGGCTCCTGCTAGTATCTTAAGAGGCTTTTGTTATGTAAGATTTGCACTGTTTAGGCCAAGATAAACTCATTTGTATTCCTGTGTTCCTCTTCAAATGTTCAGTTGCGTTAACAGACAATGGACGGACACCTTTAGGGAACTAGATGGACTCCTTAACCTAGAGAAGTTTTTGTGTCATACTGTCCAAACAGAGAGGGAATGTGCCCTCTTCTCATGTGCACACAATCCTTTCATCACATAGGCCACTTCTTAATGCCCACCTCTGATCTTTCTGTGGTGACAAGCACATGCATGCCTGCAACAGAGTTGTCTGATCATTTTATATTTCAATTGATATGAGATAAATCCAACCACCCTCAGCCCGGGACATAGAACTCCACATCTGATAGCTCTTAAAGGTAGGGAGGAGGTTGAACAATATTTTCTTCATAATACAGGTTAGGTTGATCTACCTGACCTCAAGGGAAGCATTTAAGGTGTTGTTGAAAGATAGAGCAGTAGGTTTATATTTAAAAGGGAGAGATGAGAGACCCTGGGTCATTTGGAAGTCCTTGAATCTTGGCCTTGCTATTCAGTCCCATGCAGTGGTTAACAACTGTTTGCTTTGGCTCATGGAATGCTCCAAACTGCAATTTGTATAGGCCCTACTGAATAATGTGCAAAGGAGCCTGAATGATCTCAAAATATATGGTCTATTAATCGGTAAGTAAGGCTGCAAACCGATATACTGTGCCTGCTAAAGACAAGAAATACATTAACTAATAGTGAAAATGTTGCTTGGAAGAGGTTATCTCGTCATTGTTATATGTTTTCTGAAATTGTTTTACTATATGGCCTGAGCTTTTGGCTATCTAGCCCCACTGGCAGTGCAGACTTTGTCAAAATAAAAACTAAAGACAGAGAAGCCAGTGGACCGTAACCCACAAACCACATGCACGTTGAAGGCCTCATTACAACCACCAGCTGACAGCCGGTGCCGGCGGTCTTAATCCGCAAGCGCAGTGCTGCTTGCAGCACTGCCCTGGGGATTATGTGTCCCCTTTCCACCAGCCTTTGCATGGCGGCAGCCACACCATGCAAAGGCTGGCGGAAAAGGGGTGCCGGGGACCCCATGGGGGCCCCTGTACTGTCCTTGCATGAAGCATGGGCAGTGCAGGGGCCCCCATGGACAGCCCAGTCGTGCTTTTCACTGCCCGAATTATGGGTAATGAAAAGCTTGACAGGTGCTGTTGCACCCGATGCACCGCCCCTTTACCACCAGCTCAATTATCAGCCAGCGTCAATGTTAAGGCCCTGTTGCCTGCTGGGCATGCGGGCGGAAATTATGTTTCTGCCTGCTGGCCCAGCGGGGACATCTTAATAGGGCCAGCAGGCGGAAGATTGGCATGGAGGTCTTCCGTGCGTCGCCTGACAAACTCATAATGAGGGGCTTAAATGAGGGTGGTGCATTCTGAGCAATGATCAGTGCTGTGAAACTCAGAGGAATACTTGTGGTTTGTAAATATTTAAATGTTTTTTCACCATGATCGGACTGACTCAAGAATGTACACTAGGAATAGAAGTTTATCTCAACTAATTCAAACATGTATGTTTGAAAAAACTAATAAAACATAAAAAAATAATATAGTCCTGTGACTTTAATAAAACTCAAAATCCTGTTCTAGTACTTATGTGTGTGACTGCTACATGTGTCACTTAAGGCTAATGTTCTGGTCAAGGGTGCCTTTGTTCCTTTGTTATTGGGAAGGACACTCATAAAGGGTACCCCTTATTGTCAGTTATTTGCTATGGCAGTCGGGCTTCTAGCGGAAAGGATCCATCCCAGCATTGAAGTACAGGGTTTTCTATGATCCCATGGATTAGAAGACATCATCTTCCTCTATGCTGATAGTTTCCTCATGTATCTGAGCAGTCCAGATTACCCAGGCTCGTGGGCTCAATGTATTTAGAGTGCCTCACAGCGATTTTTTAGGACTGTGGGTTAATTGGACTATGCCCAGTGTTGGATCACTTAAAAGGATAGAAGGGTAGTAGAAACTGGGTCTCCTAGTCAGACTTCACAAATGCATTGATGGGGTTGCATTACTGAGGAGAGAAAATAATGTAAAACAAGTTATAAAATTTCATTTTTTAAATAATATAGAATGCACATAAAAATAACATATAAAATCACAGATGGGTAGCAGTGAAAAATTTATGTTTTTCACCAAGGGGATCTGAGAGACATCAACTAGACAAACAGAGAGAAGCTCAAGTTGTTTGTGATGTTACCCAGAACTCCGAAACAAAAAGTGGAATTTTTATTCACTTTAAGTTTTTACCCATCTAAAATTCTATGTCTGCTCATGAAAGTCATCTCTACTGCTTTCAAGTGATACACGGGCCAGAGGAATAATGGAGGAGCCATACATAATATGACCACCCCTCCCTAACTCTCCCTATCCCAAATGTGAAAAACACCTGGCATCCTGCCACCCTCCCTTCCCACTTTCTGTGCCTTGCCATCCTTCTCCTCCACAAGGCTTCTCTCCAGTGCTCCCCAGAGGCTCCTGAAGATCCCAGTCATAGCAGCCTGGAATTCCTTTATGACAGAGTAACAGTGAGTAAAACGTTCTGTTACCCACTGATGCTATGTCATAACAGTGAAATACTGGGTTTGGAATCGAGTTATTCCCTGTAATATCCCTCTATGGGAACCGTATGTTACATATATTTTAATTCTGAAATCCACATATATAATTTCAGAAACTGCAACACATATGAAATCAAAAATGGGGACACTACTATTAACTTATAGAGGATACACCTATAGGAAAGAAAAACCCTTCTAGTGAAAAGACACATTGAAAATGCACAAAATTGTGTTCAAATGCTTGCTATGATAGGGCTACCACCAAAGAAGATATTTTTGAAGCTAAAAGGCAACACAGATACCCTCCAAATATGATAGGAATTCAAGTTAGAAATGTCATGCAGAGCTTCAGAGAAGCAAGCACAAAGTCACCACAGCCCACAGGAACCATACTGAAAATATAATTGCCCATATTGCTGAAAAAGTGACTGGACAAGTATCTACCATAGAAACAAGCATTTGCAATGCAATGGGTCTCACATTTGCTCGTGCTAGAGCTGTTCAGGTTGCAAATTCCTAACTGGATTTTTCTTGCCACTTAAATTGAAAATTAAAAAGTATAACAGTTGACATAAGCAAACCGATTTAAAGAGGCATGACTGCCATAAGCATAAGGGCAAAGGAGAGACACAAAAGGAAAAAGAAGTTTGCTCACAGTCAAAGATATCAGCAAGTGTGTAATTATCCATGTAAAAGGGTCGATGTCCAAGGTGGTAACCAAATCACCCGAAGGAGGGACAAACGTAAAGCCTTTACCAATGATAGCAAAGGATTTTTGAAAGGAAAACTCATGAACGAATGATAGTGATGGGTGCGCGGTGATCGTGGTTAAAAAGTCCACAGATAGATTACAACAGGTCAGAGCACTTGTGCGCTTGACCGAAAATGTCTAATACTAGAATCAGTAGGGTTGCTGGGAAATACCAAGAGCACCCTGAACAAACAAAGAAATAGAAACACCCCCAAAATTAACAGTAACACACACTAAACGAGATATCTTATCACATCACAATAAAAATAACAAAAAAATCATTATCATACAACAGACAATAACTTTATTTATTCTAACAGAGTGCAACTCATGGATAATGGCCTAGGCATTTAAAAAGTTGTCAACATCATTTATACAAACATACATTGACCTTCTGTAATATCATATAAAAAATGACCCATTGATATATGCACTACTGCCAAAAAACCAAATGCAACGTATAACAAATTAACAAAAAGCTAATAATAACAATCCCCAAAACATCTTTACTGTTTTTAAGAAATATATGATTCCAAGAATTCTAAGTGTACCCTGACACAGCATCACAGAGATGATACATCCTTTTTAATCAGTGTATATGGAGACACGTGCAAAAAATATACACTTAGGGCTGATTCGAGAAATTGCAAGTCTGTGCATTTTCTTTCTATAGGAGGGTGCTGCAGTATCAGTGGTGGTCATGCATGGTGCTGGAATTACTACAGCTCCTTTTCACAGAGGTAACAAACTCATAAATGTGTCTCCTCTCCCTGTTTTAGTTGGTGAAGGCACGTAAGTCTACACTTTTGGGTAAGTTGACACTCATAACTGGTGAATAGTCAAAAGTAGTAAAATTACTCAACAGTGTAAGAGCAACCATACATGTAACTTACTCACAAGTGTAAGTCACCTTTGTAAGAAGTCACTGTATAGAATACCTTACTTAAAAAGCAATGTAAAAAACAAACGTAAACAATTTTATAAATTATAAAACATTAATTTATTATTATCTTTCTGCAAAAAATACTAAACAGGTCAGACACTTAGGGCCTGATTTTAGATCTTGGTGGAGAGGAATACTCCATCAAAAACATGACAGATATCCTGTCCCCTGTATTACGATCCCGTTATATCCTATGGAACTCGTAATATTCCATCCAACAAGAGGTAAATCAGGCCCTTAGTTCAGAATGATCAAATTAGATTATAAGCATTACTATTCATACAAATTAGTTTTTAAAATAACATAATAAATAGACAATAATATAAAGCACAAAGAGATCAAAACACTACATAGAATAACAAAATAAAATGATACAATTACAGAGTACCAAAATATATAAAAACACAATATAATAATCACACCCATCATATAAATAAAGCATTCCATGCACGTACACACGATTTTGTAGCTGAAGTTGTTCATACACAATAACACACCCAAAAAAATCATGATCCAGAAAAATGTTCTACTGATATTACTAAAAATATACAAAGAAATACAGTCAAAAAATCCATCCAATACAATCAAATAAGTCCAGAAAAACCCTAAAAAATGAAAAATTAAAAAATTTAAAAAAGGCTGCAACTATCCACAAGATCAGGGAGATATAAAATAAATAGTTGGTAAAAAAGTCCCCAAAAAATGTTCTTCATAAAAAAATTAAACGGATTAATCCTCAAGAAGTAGAAGTTTAGCTCGATTAAAAGACCTGTTCATGGAAACGAAAAATACCCACCCTTAAAGCAGACATACCCGGCATGAATAGTGAAACAGAAGTCCAAATTCCTAAAAGTAGTTAAAAATACATATACTGACAATAAAAACACATGTGAAATAAAGCCTAATAAGGTCTACCATATGCACATCAAACAACTACCACAATTCCTTTCACTAAGTATAACCTAAAAATCACATTAATAATCAAATACTAATCTTCCACTTCCTCGGACATACTAACCTTATGATATTCCACCTCCCCTCATACACACTACCCTTATAAAAGTTACAAAATTCTATCTTTATTTGAAAACTGCCATGTAGAACCACAAACCAGTATCCAAAAATGACGAAAACAGACTACAAAACATAACAACCAGTAAAAAAACTTTCAAACCAAAGAAACCAATGCAATAAACTAATGTAAGTAATGTAAGGATTGCATCAACTATGTAAAAGAATTAATGTGATTAAAATATATCTTACGTAGGAAAGTAAATATATGAATAAAACTACTAAAATAAATGAAAAATTATCTATTTCCAACATTTTTCAATACATGAAAAATAAAGAAAGGAAATGTAAAATGAAAAAAATGTGTTAAATACATCAAAAACACATTATATAATGTATATATATTTATATATATATAATATATATATATGTACATTAGCCAGTAGCAGGCGGCACACCGAAACATATCGACCACTGAAAGCTACCATTTGTATCTTTTGCACACTTTATATAAGAGTTTTACTTTTTGGAAAAGATCAATGAATTGCATGAAGAAGACATCTGAGGAACTATTTCTTGATTTCTTGGTGCTGCTGCATCGCATTGTTAGGAAGCAACAACGTGTGGGAGCATATGTATACATATATACATATACATATATATATATATATATGTGTGTATATATCTATATATATATATAGATATATACACACACACACATATATCTGTATATATATGTGTATATATAAAAAAAATATATCAAAATAAAGGTAAAATTAATGTTATAATTAGGTAGTGACAGAAAAAACATCTGATTTTGTCAAAAACAAAACCTTAGAAATTCACTGAAAAAAACAAAGGTTAAAGTAACGTTACAGTTATGTGAGTTAAATGTTGTAGAGTCCAGTTCAAGTCCCTCAAGTTTGTCCACTCCATGTGTGATGTGCTGTACCAGTCTAGGTTCACCTTCGTATACTGGGACTTGTAGTGAAACGTATAACATGAGTGACCAGGATTACAAGTCCCACAATACAAAGCAAAAATACCTTGACTGGAACAGCACATCATACATGAACTTTTGAACCCTGCCCACCTTGACTGGGACAATGCTGGTCCCCTTGCACCAAGAGGTTACAGTGCCCTTTCTGATCCCATGCTGTTAAATCTGGACAGTAAGGCAATTGCTTGGAATGGGGTTGCCAGAGGAGTAACTCCTCACCTGAGTGGCATTAGGTATGGTGTTTGTGAATTATCACCATTTAGGATTATGTGAATAGCTATGTGCACAGTCCCTAGCATGGAACCTCATTGAATGCTTCTGTCATGATGTGTAGGGTGGGAGTACACAGGTGCTGTCTGACATGGTAGAGACCACACTACGTCCTGCCATCTACATATTAATACTCGGGGTGGTGGTGAATGCAAGTAAGGCACACCAGAGGACCATGAGTGTTTGTTGCAAGAACCGGTGGTGTGTGACTGGTTTACCCCTTGTAGTGTATTGCAATGTAGGTGTGGCTGAGCACATTGAGGTGGCACTGTGTCTGAATGGGGAGACATTGCATAGCAAGAAGACGAGTTGTGATGTGTGTACTGCAAGATAGCCTGAGTGATACTCACCCACTGCAGTGTCTGATATAGCCACATTTATTGTAGCAGCTATGAAGAAATGGCATAGAAGAGGTCAGAGGTATCCTACACGGAATACAGATCTAGGTAAAGATGTATCATGTGTGGGAGTTGGAGAA
This sequence comes from Pleurodeles waltl, assembly GCF_031143425.1. NCBI lineage: Eukaryota > Metazoa > Chordata > Amphibia > Caudata > Salamandridae > Pleurodeles > Pleurodeles waltl. Next base: position 721,530,475 of record NC_090449.1, read on the forward strand.
AGAAATAGCTAGCTATGACACATATGCCAAAGCAGGAGGAAAAGAAACAGGGAATAGTGAAGGGACAAGATGAGATAGGTCTCCATGACAATGGGACATTTCTAGGTATGTTTGGAGGATGAACTGTAAGGGCCTAGTTTTGTGGCCAACCAGGGTACGTATATGTAACAGAATATCAATGCTACTAGCATGTGAGGTACAGATTGATCCATAGTCCTCAAATACAGGCAGCCATGTTGTTTTCTTGCATATGGTAACTTTTGTTTTTTGGTGTTGTGGTCACATCAAAGTCAATGTATGATTGGGATGGCATTGGTGTCTGACAGTAAGTTGAGTCCCTGCATCTAAATGAGGATTGTCAGAGTTATCATGTATAGGTTCAAGTGAGTATAGCTGTGTTAATGGAGGTGTGATACTCTGCACATAACCAACACTTGCAATGACAAAATGGGGTGAGCGTCAGTGTTTGAAATAACCACTCAGAGTTGTGACACAGTGGCTACTATTCTGAGCTATGGAGACAAATGAGTGCATAATGAATGTACATGAGTTCACAGAAATAGGTAAATCCATTGCTGCCCGTACCTGCCTTTACATATTCCTGCACTGTAGCCAATTTGATAGCTGGGTAGAGTTGTGTGGGTGTGTGTCAAATATGAGCCGTTGGCCATATGAATACATAATGTGAATGCAAGACACCACAGAATGGCAGACTGGAGTGTTGTACAGTGTGTAAGGCACACCTCAGGATCAAATCAAATTTAAGAACAAACCAACAGCACTTTCCCAGCAGATATGGGCTGAGTAGTGGCTAGAAAGGATGCAGACACCCTGCTGACTTTGTGCAGTTTGTACAGCAGTGGTGTCAATAAGTGATTCATTAATGAGTATAGCCATCATGGAAAATATAGATAATCAAAAAGGCAGATGTGGACTGTGCCTCAACTCACCCTCAGAGGCGGGGCAGGCAAGCAAACTATATAACTGTGCTGCTATGGGTGGTATGACATGAAAAGTCACCCTTGTCACACAGTGGTCGTGACAACAATGAAAATATATTGCCATGTGAAAGGTAACTAGTGTACAACTTTGCCTTATTTCCTACAAGTGACATATCCAACACATCAATGCTGAAATGAAAGTGAATGAGAATAAAGTCTTTGTAGCAGCAACATTATTCTTGTCAACACCAGCGTAGGTCATCAGTACCATATTGCTATTACATTGCAGAGGGAGAAACAACAACTCCTGACCAGCAGCCTGTCCTGGATAACCAACTTGTTGGAGAGGAAATCATGCCCCCATGGAGAAGACACCTTCCAGCATCTCCTGGGCTCCATTGGAACTCCTTTTCCAGTCACAGCAAGGGATGAAAGTGTTGCTCAGTCTCCAGAGAATCTGCCAACCCCAGAACATTCCCTATCAGCCAGCTCATGCCCAGTTCTGGACTCTGAGGATCCCGAAGTTATCTTCCAAAGGCGAGCAGTAGGGATACAGCGGCAGCTGGTAGATGAGGTACAGGCAGGGATGGAGATCATTGTGGGTAACCTAGAGGGAGTTTGTAGGTGCCTCAGTCCCAAAAAGGAGACCTCTGAGGCAATCAAAGGCACCTACGTTTTGCTCTATAGAATGGATCAGTCCATGGCTGATGGTGTCATGAGGCAGAAGCAACAACAACAACCCTGCCAGTGAGGTTGCCACACAGCTGGGGGCCATTTGCACCATTCTCAACTCTAAGGAGTGCAAGCAGGATTCCTTTATTGCAACTATTGGTCCCTTCCACAGCAGCCTTGTTGGCATTCCATCAGGCCCTAGTCAGTGTTGTGCTGCCTTCATTGCTGATACAGACAAATGCAGACAGGGACAGGGGAGCAACATTTTCTGCCCCTGAATTGTGTGTGCCTCAGATGCCTCCAGCACAAATACTCCAACCCTAAGGGGAGGCACAAGACACATTCCCCATTCAGACAAGAAGGCAATCCTTCTGGCCCAATAACGCTTCTCCCTGAGGGTCTCAGGATGGCATTGTGAACAACTTAGGGGTGAAATTTGCTGATCAGTTATCTTTTAAGCCACAAATTGAATCAGTTGAGGGCACTTGTTTTGGGTTCTTGCACTTACTGAAAAGATTTCGACCTCTTTGTCTTTCTCAGCTAAAAAATCAGTCATCCAGACTTTGATAACATCAGGACTGGAACACGGCAATGCACTTTATTTGGGCTTGCCGGAATAGCTCCTGGAGAGGCTGCAGGTGATGCAAAATGCGGCAGCTCGCCTCCTCTTCGATTACCGGTGGGACTGCATATTTCTCTGTACCTGCATGAGTGGCACTGATTGCCAAATAGAACAAGAATTGCGTTTAAAGCATTGGTGCTGAGACATGAGGCCCTTTACCAATCTGGGGTTGAATATCTGAGATCAGCCAATAAACCACTGGCAGTGATTCCTAGAGTGCAGAATATTAGAATTGGCTGCAGATTCACTGCTTTTCTAGGGGCTATGACCTAGAATAAGCTCCCATTAGAACTACAGGTTATCTCCTGTCAATCAGTTTTTTAAAAAACAGTTACAAATGTGGCTCTTCAATGAGATTTAATTGTCAGTGTTCCTCCTGAACTGTTGGCTTGTGCACAGGGAAGCAGTGGTGAGTAGCTGTGTGCAAATAAATCTATATTCATATTCTTATTCAAGATGTGGACTTCACCACTTTCTGGAAACAAACTGCCCAGTAACATTCGCCTGTGCCTCTTGGCCGGTTTCTCATTGGACTCATGTTTATCATCATGCCACTTTCCTTGTCACCTGGTAATGTCCCCTTTTTGCATGCCTGCCTGTTATTCTGTTCCATTTGTGGACTGTTGATGTGGCTTTCTTTCCCTTAATGGCAATTTGGACCTCCTCACTGGAATACTCCTTACTTCGACATGTCACATGGCGTGCATCCCCTATGGTCCCTATGTGGGCATCCTTTGGACTTCAACATTGTTGGGGTTGTGGCCACAAGAACTGTAACTTTGGAATTGACTATGTAAATACCAGTAAAAAAAATCCACTCACATGAACAGTGTGTTCTCTGTCTGTGGCAGATAGGACTAACTAGACCATGCTGGATGTGTTCCTACAAAAGCCACTTCTTATCATCTTAAGGAAAAATCGCATTACAGTCACTATCACCTGCTCTGTTTGGACATGCCTGAGCACCATGTATATCCATTGCCCTGACATTATAACTTAAGCCTCATTTAAATGTTGAACATCATGGTGTGACAATAGGCATTATTTATTTGACGGGCACAGCCACAATGCCTTCATATTCACACAAACGCCTACCTGCACAAAACATTGTTAGCAATGTGAGCCACCAACACAGTTTCACACATCAACATATATCTTTCGCTGTGATCCTAACAATGTGATCAAGCACATATGATGACCTCAATGCTTACACTTAAGAGCTACTAAGTTACCCAAATTATGCTTGTACTGACAAAATGCAGATACTAATGCCCAAACTCCTTCTGATTTGGCGTCATACCTATGCCACTCAAGGATGTAGAACCTCAGAGCAACACTAAGGATGTCAGTTGCAATGCTAGTAATAACACTTTGTGTTCCTGGGTCAAAAGATCAATGGTGTCTAAAGGTACACTGGGATATGTAGTGTCAATTATTACCTCTGCCCCTGAGAACCAACAAATGCATTGAGTATGAATGGAACCAGCCATGATATCAATAGGACAATATACACACATTTCACCAAATAGGAACCAAAGCACAGACCCAGGAGCAAAGGAAAAAAGTTACACATCCCCGTAGTAAGAGGAAAAGTGAGTCACATGCATGAAATGACACACTTAGCAAGTACTCAATGCCAAGGATGATTGAGGTTAACAAGGCAGATGGGGACCACAGCCATGAATTTTACACAGCTAACAACAATGACCTACTAGTACAATGGTGAAAGAGTGAGTGTGTAAGTGGCAGGTACCGGTGTGTGTCCCAGCACATCCAGAAATGGGAATGGAGAGACAGAACCATCCATACTATGGCCCTCATTACAACCCTGGCGGTTGGCGGAGAACCGGCAGTCTTACCGCCAACAGGCTGGCGGTAAAAAAAATGGAATCATGACCATGGCGGTGTCACCCGCCACTTCTCTGAACCGATCGCCAGGGAGGGGACGACGGCAGGGCTGGAGACTTGGGTCTCCAGCCTGGCAGCTGTCACAAGACCGCCGGCGGTATCATGACCCAACTGACCGCCATGGATTTCATGGATTTTGGAACCGCCAAGCACTATCAGTGCCAGGGAATTCCTTCCCTGGCACTGATAGGGGTCTCCCCCACCTGAGCCCTTCCCCAACACCCCCCACACCTCTCTGCCACACCCCAAAGGTGGCAGGACCCCCCTCCCCACCCCTAACTCCAACATCACTATACAGACTCACACCCGACGCGCATGCAGACGCCACCAACACACACACCCGCACACACACCAACAAACATGCCAACAGCCACACACACAGTCATAGATGCACACCCACATTCAGACATACACACACACATCCATACAGACATACATACAGACAGACATGCACACATTTCCAAACACACAACACCCCCCGCATGCATACACGCACTCACACACCCCCTCTACATATTCACACCCCCATGCATGCACACAACACCCCCCCGCCCCCCTCCCCTAATGGACGATCAACTTACCTGGTCCGTTGATCCTCCGGGAGGGGACGGGATCCATGGGGGCTGCTCCGCTGCCAGCACCCCCGTCAACAGAACACTGCCACGCCGAATCACGTAATGTGATTCGGTGGGCGGTGTTCTGTTGACGGGCGGTGGAGGTGGAGCAACCTCCACTTCCCCGCCGACCGCCAATATGGCTGCTGGCGGCTCTCCATCCGGAAAAGGATGGAGGGCTGCCAGAAGTCATAATTCACCAGGCGGAAAACCGCCAGCACTGGCGGTCTTCAGCACGGCGGTCCCTCAGCAGTCTTGTGAAAAGACCACTGAGGTTGAAATGACCACCTCTATATACAACATCTTGTATACACACAGCACAAAAGTAGGTGACTATCTGTGTTGGGCTCTGCATCCATTCACATGAAGAGGACCACTCACAATGCTTAAAGAATGGTGAAGAGTACTTATCTGACAAGTGTGAGGTAGACTCACAAAAAATTACACATACATACAAACAATGCATGGAATAGTTACATCGTGTACTCAACTCATCCTAAGCAATGATTACAACTCTTCAGCATGAACTGATTACAAAGTGGCAAAAGTAGTAAAAATATATATGTATTCAAATAATACCCTTATCCGTGACATTGTGACTATAGGAGATACCCATCCAGAACAGACCATGAGGCAATGTCCTTTTAGTTGTCAGATTATGCAAGAACCTACACAGGGAATAATCATGTGTTTTTCCTTATGCATGTTTCCTCACCTTTCTATGCATGTTATAACAGAGTGATGTGTCACGTATGCCAAGGTTGTGTTTCAATGTTTTCCTGAATTGTTATAGAGACCAATGATGGGCCAATTGTGAGGTGTATACAATGCTACTTATATATCATGCAATGGTCTAAAGTGTTGCTTATTTTTTATCTTCATGTTTTACTTGTATATTAGGTGAAATTACCTTTTTTTTTTGCTACTGGAGAGGTCGATTTGCTCTTGTTTTCATTCACAAAAGTGACCCTACTTTACATCAGGGATCCATAAATTAGCCCTGACGAATGCCCGAGACCTATTTAGGCTGACTAAGGGCAGAAACATGTTGGCACCACAGAGGACCACAAGGGCCATAGTACCCACTAACGTCCTATGATCGTACTTACTAGTATAGTTTCAATAATCCCTAGAGGATCACCTAATAAAGGATACTTTGTAGTTTACTCTAAGAGATGTTTAACATTCTTAACTGGATCCTGGATAATTAACCAAAATAATTAATTTCTAAGAACTCCCTGAAGATAGTTCAACTTGAGGTTGAGTCTGCCAGTATCTAGATACTTCTAGTGAGGAACAGTACATGGCAATGACAGCAATGCAATGGCATACTCACAAGAGCCACAGATCAAATATCCCAAGCCAGAAATAGACTGACATGGGTTGGAAAGTAAGTTGGCTGAGTCGATGCACATCTAGATACAGGACTATTACCCTTGCATACTCACATACAGTGTTCCAACTAGGACACCATTGTACACTGTGCAGCTTTAATGTATGACATCAAGCAATCCTGACTATTTACTATGTAACAGAGGTGAACAGTCAAGTCATTTATGAGACAAAACCAGAACCCATCTGCATTGCAATCTCTACCAACCTTGTATGACAGCTCTCAACATCGAGTATGAAAATCAAGTCACAGAGTTATATGTACATGAAAGGTATGTTGTGCAGCATCTGTCGATGTCATTGCAGGGAATCATGTAAAGACATTGTCTGAATCTCACAAAGAGGTAACCAAACACACCTTATAACCTGAACTCTGTGTCTCCCTCCCTCCACAGTTAACCCTGCCATTGCCACCATGGATACCTGAGACTGCCAGTCCTCCTCAGGATCAATGCCCCAGTGAGGACAACACGCCTGGATGTCTGGACAATGACGAACAACCTAGCCCATTTGGGACACCTAGTCAGTCAATGGTTCCCTGCCTCACCCTTCCCACATCAGAGTCCCACCCCTGGTGTAGCCACATCACAGGCAACCATTCACCCCCCAACCTGTGTCCCAAGGACTGTTCAATCAGTTGTGTGCACCCCGGTACACGGACCTGAGTTTAATCTTGACATCCCTGACAATGAAGGACCTACTACCACTGGGAGGGGGCACACCGTGCCAGGGGCACAGGCACCTGGGGTTCGAGTGCATGGAAGGGATGCTGTGGGACAGAGGATGGGGCCTCAAAGGGAATCCACTGACCAGGAAACTATCCCCCATGTCCTGGGACCATACCAAAGCTCACAGGGCAGGATGGGCCAAAAAATCACCATGTTGGGGGAAATCAAAGGCTGCAGAGGGAATACCATCAGGAAGTCAGCTAGCAGTGGCAGACACAATATGCCCACTGGGCTTTCATTGCAGTGGGTGCTGAGGGATAGCAATACCACCCTGATTGGTTTCTCCACACATCAGGCTCCTTGCACTAGCAGCATAACATCTGTCCCATTTACATCTGTGGCAGGTAGTTGAATGGTGGCCCTGCCAGGGGAACCACATGCCTCAGACACCCCTCCATGTGTAGCAGAAGAACCCCCGCAAATGTCAACATCCACCCAGATATCCGTTTGGAGCAGATGCCAAGACCAAACCCACCGCCAAGAAGTGAACCTTTCCTGATTTGTCACTCTTTTTTGCCACTGAGGCACCCTGCAGATTGTTCTGAGACATAACTCCATTTTCCTATGGTACAAGGACACTGGACCTGTGTAACCAACTGGTGTAGCAGCTATACTGAGAAATCCATCTACCATGACCTCACTCATCAACTTCATTTCCATTTATGCACTTTTATTTTGACTTTTAGTACTCTGATATGCACAATAAAGCACAATTGAAAACAGCTACTGTATATGTGTCTTTTATAACACATCAACAATTGTCATGCTTGTCAACTGTGCTCTGGTCATACCCCCTGCATTGAACAGCCAGTGTAATGGTCATCAGATGGAGGCTCCCTCAGCATAGAAACATGACAACAGAAATGTCACAGGACGGTTGTCAGAGAGGTTGAAATCCAGGGCAACACAGTAGTATAGTCAGTAATCCCATCTGTAAGTAGAGCATGACAGAGAGTACCATCAAGATGGAAGGCATGGTGTTATACAGTGCACATATACAGGTGATAAAAGTCATGCCCATAGTAAAATACCTTCAAAGCAGGGGCACCCAGATTGGACCTATAATTCACCAGGTACAGGTTATTTCCATATCCATTCCGTAACTTGGGGCCAGATGTATCATCACGGCCCTTTGCGAGTCGGAAATAGCGATTTTTAAGAAATCGCTATTTCCGACTCGCAAAGTGCCATGTATCACATTTGCGATTCGGTAATAGCGATTTCTTAAAAATTGCAAATGCTATAACCGAATCGCACATTGTGATACCAGCCCCATTCGCTGCTATGGGCCTGTTGGCCCATAGCTGCGAATGTTTTGCATTTCCAAAATTGAGATTTCTGAACCAGAAATCGCAATTTTGGAAATGCAAAAGCCCAGGGTGCTGGGGGCCTAAGGCCCCCTCTGCTGCACCCCAAAAATGTCTTGGGGGACATGTAAGGTGCACACATGCCAAAAGGGCATGTGTGCTTTACATGTTCAATTTAAAAATACATTTTAAATGCATTTTTAAATTTTGCACCAGGTTACCACCTGGTTTCATTTGATGGTATTTTGATGTGCAAAATGCCATTCTGCAAAAAATCACAATTTGCGATTTTTTGCAGCATCTCCTTGTGAGTTGGATTTTGCGAATCGCAAATAGCGACTCGCAAAACCAGGTCGCAACGCAAGAAATCGCAATTTTTGCGATTTCTTATTTGTGGTCTGCGAATGCCTTTCATGCATCGCAGACCACTTTTTTTACACTTGCAAACGGCCGAATTTTGCAATTCGCACCGTTTGCGAGTGCAAAACAATTTCATACATCTGGCCCTAGATGATCACATATCCCATGGAGCACACAAAGAACATCATTGAGGATGAACACAGATAAGTCCCATGGTCATCACAAAGTACCCCATCCATTGTGAAACCAGAGGCCAAGATCCAATCATCACACCTGGGCCACAAACTTCAACTGACATGTAATACACCATTTCACATCCCCCAACCCCACTGGTAATAGGAAAGGCTTAAGCCGTCACAACCCCACTTGTATGAAGGAAGTACTAACAAGGTACCATCCCACTGTAACTACAGTATATCCATTTTACCAGCTATCTGTCTGCAACACCTCTCATGTCTGTCAGCTACTGACAATGAATACCTCAAGCCTAGGTTGCAGAGCCAAGCACAAAATTTCAATTTCAGTGAGTGGAAGGAAAAGTGGTGAGGAGAATGCAAGAAACATGCCTAAATACTGAGTAGTCCATTACAGAAGTGTATGTTAGGATCAGATGTAATAAAACATGATATAGCAGACCATATTGTACTGTACACTTTATATTCTATCAGTCTGCATCCACAACTCACACATAGGCATTGGAGCTCATGACACCCCCACTAATGAATCAAGTCAGGAGGTGTAATGGCAGCCATCTACTTCAAGTTGTACACATTCTACACATGCAAAGGTCCACTTAACATACCTTAATGTCAGTGGAAATACTGATTGATGAGATCTGCCATAGATTCACCTCTTCCTTCTTCCTCTGGCTCTCCATCACTTGCCATATCAGCATTTCCAGCCACTGTTCCATCTGCATCCCCCTGATTTGCTCTCAGTGGTAACTGATGTCTCAGGGCTGGATTGTGGAGCATGCAGCAGGCAACGAATATTTGGCATACATTCTGAGGTGAGTAGAAGAGGGCTCCTCCAGATTGGTCCAGGCACCTGAATCTTGCCTTCAGGAGCCCATATGTTTTTTCAATTACACACCTTGTCCTCCTGTGGGCTTCATTGTAACAGAGTTTCCCTGACATGGCCTAGCACCTCACTGGTGTCAACAGCGAAGGCGGTGTGGATAGCCTGAGTCACCAGTGAACACAATGATAGAACAACTCAGAAATAGTTCCTGTGGCTGACTATATTGTGATGACAGTAGACATAACACATACACCCACACTACAATGCAAACTTGCCAAGCAGCCGAGCCCTCTCTGTTTGTAGTCGTGCCTTCAGATGTGGGACATTGTGGTTCCGCATGATGTAGAAATCATGCACAGATCCTGGAAACTTGGCTGTGACTTGTGAGATGTGCTGGTCTGCCAGATACACCACCTGCACATTGAGTGAGTGGTAGTTCTTCCTGCTCCTATACACCTGATGATTGGCACTGGGAGGGACCAAGGCTACATGGGTGCGTTCAACGGCTACTACCACATGAGGAATGTCTCCCATCTCATGAAAGTATGCCTTCACGTAGGCCAAATCCACTCATTGGGGAAACCTGATGTAGCTGTCCTGGTGTCTCAGCAATGCACACAGTACATCCTTTAACACCAGAATGAACATGGGCTGAGACATCCCTGCTGTTAAGGCAACAGTATTATGAAAGGACTCTGTGGCTAGGAAGTGTAGCACTGACAAGACTTGAACGATGGGAATTATGCCAATGGGGATTGCGAATGGCAGGCATTAGAACTGGCTCCACCTGAGTACAAAGATCCATGATGGTATGAAGATTCAGATGATATGTCTGGATGACATGCATTTTCTCCAAGGTTTCCAGGTCTACTAGTGGACAGTACACTGGAGTTTGTCTCACTCTCCTCATGGCAGGATATCTATGTTGGGAGAAGACAATATACTATGAGTTATGCAGTATGCACATATCATTTACACATTGTATATCACTTGACACCTAACAGCTGTAGATGATGCGTAGCACTTCTGATATATACAGTACAGTTCATAGATATGCACCAATTTCTCCCTCATTGTTGCACATTGGCTAACATATAAATCATATTGTACATATGAAACTTATGTTGGTGTACATGTGTGTAGGACATAGCTGTTGTGCACTTATCACACATATGTTTTGGATTCTACCAATATCTACCCGTGGCCTATGTACCTCAGAGTAGCTTTACTTAGTTCTCACCACATCTACTTCCTCAACACGGCATTTTGTTAAATTTGGCACAGTATGTTGCAAACTATCATGGGACCACATATGATACACAGCATTTTGGGGAGTAAGTGATTGACGCAGATAAGGTAAGCACATCCATCTATGACATGTGCCCAAAATGGCATATGCCACCCCTACTGTAGTGGAGAATTGGAAGTGACCTAAGTCCGCCGGCAGAAGTCATCATGGTGGTAGGCAGTCACAACCACAGTGCAACTTCCAATTGGTTAACATTGCTGCCTTTGGCAGACTTGGGCCAATGGCCATGACCACTGGCGATGATGGTCCTGTATTTGGCAGCCGTGACCATCATTTTCTGCAGTATTGCTCACTTGACTCCTGACATTGTTGCTAGCAAGACCTCTGTGACGTGAGCTGCTGTGTACTGCCTCTGGGAGCCATCATGCCACATCCTGTAGGTGATAGTACCCCTGCCTTCACCTCAGAAGAGCTTGAGAGGCTCGTGGAGGAGGTCCTACCCCTATATGAACAGCTGTATGGGACACCGGAAGAGCAGATGAGTCCAATGCCCTAGCCATGTTTGATAGGCGGTGTGTGTGTGACGTTGATTCGGGCATGTGAACTTGTAAGTGTGTAGATGCATGCAGATTGCATAATGTGATGGCGTGTGAGCAGAGAGGATGGGAATGTGTGCCTACTTGCTGTGACTGATGTATACTGAGCGCTCCTATTGGTATGGTGCATGTGTACATGACTTTCTCCTTTTGTCTGTGTCATTCATGCAGGTCAATGCCCATCAGAAGAAGGGGATTTGGCATGCCATCACCAAGTAGGCAGAGCACCCATTGTAGAAAGCGGTGGGGGAACCTGAGCCCGGAAGACAGCTGAGGCTCAGCTGGGGATGTCCTCCCAATGAAGGAGGGGTGCCCATCGGACTCTGACCCCCCCCCAATGGTCCGCATTTTGGTGGTGGCCTACCCTGAGGTAGCTTCCCGCCCAGTTGTCTGTGCCTGCTCACCAAGGAGGGTGGGCATTTCCTTTACGGCAGGCACCTCTGCCCATGTCTCTGTCAGCCCTGCTGCCCTCAGTGAGGGGGATATTGACCTCCTAAGGTCAATCTCTGTGGATCAGTGGACCATTGTGAATGCCATCCAGGGACTGGCATTTCAAGTCCAGCAGAGTATTGCGTTCCTGGAGGCCATTCACTGTGCACTGTCTGGCCTACAGAGATCCTTTCAGGCTCTGGCCTCCACACTGACTGCAGCCAGTTGTCCTTTGTCTTCCGTCCCTCCTCCACCTTCCTCTTCCCAATCCCAAACCCCTCTTCCCCCACCCAACCAAAGCACACAAACAGAGAAGCATGCATCCAACTCAACATCCAAGTGTACAGCAGACAAACATGAGCATCACCGGCGTGCACACAAACACCCACCTGCAGACACACAAACAGTCAGTACCTGCACTGACTCCTCCATCACCCCACAACAGACACAAAACCGAACACGTTTACAGACACCAGACCAATATTCCCCGATCCAGCCACATCTCCTATCCTACCCACAATCAGCACAATAGCAGACCCTCAGACACCCACCCCAGTCACCACATCTGCAGACTCCACAACCACAGACAAGCCTACATGCAGCACATCCACCATGCCTGCAGTCATCACCCCAACAGTCACCCATCCACCATGGCATCTCGCAACACCTCCACCCCTCTCCTCCCAAGACACATAAACGCCCACACTCACCCACCCAACAGACACCCAGCACCCACAAGCATACCTCGCGCACACATGCACCCAAGACATCCACCAAAACACCTCTTACAACCACTCCCTCTCCCTCCACTTCATAACCCCTTTGCCATGACCATCCCCGTGTGTCAAAGAAGGCTTTCCTCTCTGCTTTTTCCCTGTTTCCTACTTCTATCCCACCCTGTGATACCCCAAAATTCTCTGTGTCCCACGCCAGGCTTAGCCCTTCCACATCCAAGGCCTACCCTGCCCCCTGCAACTACCCATGCCCCTGCCCCGCCAAGAATTCGATTCACACACATGCACCCAAGACATCCACCAAAACACCTCTTACAACCACCCCCTCTCCCTTCACTTCATAACACCTTTGCCATGACCATCCCTGTGTGTCAAAGAAGGCTTTCCTCTCTGCATTTTCCCTGTTCCCTACTCCTTTCCCACCCTGTGATACCCCAAAATGCTATGTGTCCCTTGCCAAGTCTAGCCCTTCCACATCCAAGGCCTCCCCTGCCCCCTGCAACTACCCATGCCCTTATCCTGCCAAGAATTCAACCCCTCCAAAGAGTACCCAGCCCTCCCCTAAGCCTCAACCTAATCCCCCAAGTCCAAAGATCCCCCTCCCAAACCCAGGCCCAACCCCTCCCACCCCCACCAATCCCTGAGGTGCCTGCCCCCTTGATGCCCCTACCTGTGGAGGTTACATGGCAAACAGGAGTCAAGCTGGGGCACTTGGAAGTGCCATATGTGCATGTTGCACACATATTTTTGGACTGGCCTACTGTCTTAATCTGTGTATATATATATATATATATATATGTATATATATATATATATATTTACATATATCTACTCTAACCCATTGTTGGTTCAAAGGTTACTTCTTTGTTCTGCCTTTCTTTTATTAGGGCTGTTTTGGTCTTGGCTTTTGTTTGTGTGTGAGTAAGTTTTGTGTGTGTGGTGGTTGTGCTACCAGTTGTGTCTGGGCTGCATGTGTGGGTTTGTGCATTACGTTTGTCCCACAGTGACGGGTGTGTGCTGTGTGATGGGCATGTATAAGTTGAGGACATGTATTTGTGTTGCTATTATGTGTTGTTATTGTGTAGACATGTGTTACTTGCAGTGCTGTGTGCCTTTGTGGTTGTACTGTGTGTGTGAGTGTGGTGATTAGTATCTCAGATTTGTTGTGATGTGTGTTTGTGAGGTATAACGTATGCCTCATTCTATGGATATGTGATTCTGTGTGTTCCTTCTCTGGTGGTGTTACGTTGTGTCGTATGTATGATTTGACAAGTGGAGGTGTGTATTTTGGATGCTTACTAGTGCTTGAGGTGTTGCGGTATTTGTGTCTTTATGTACTTCGGTGGTGTTGTGTGTTGTGTGTGACTGTGCCGGTGCTGTGCATCTGGGGGTTGGTGTGTGTGTGATGGCTGCACTGTGTGTACTATGTATGTGCCTATGTGTATGTGGCTGTCTGAGAGTGTGCGTGTCAGTGTGAGGTTACTTGTGAGTGTCACCCTCGCCTCCCGTTCCGGTTGTCTATGTTGTGTGTGCGTAGGTACATTGGCATTTTGCAACAGTGACAGGTAAGTGTCTGTCGTCGTCGTCACTGCTTCCAGAGTTGTTCGGTGAGCAGGAGCAAGATGTGTAGTTCAGGTTCCATGGTGGCTCCAGGCTGGTATGTGTTCCTGAAGGTGAGTGTCTCCTTTTATATAGTTGATTTCTGCCAGGGTTTCCGTGGTGGTGCAACACAGGCAGAAACTTTGGCAATGTACAGCCTCGTAATCTGTCCGCTGGGGACATGGGCCCTCATTCTGAACCTGGCGGTCTTTTTACCACCAGGGTTAATGTGGCGGTATCAGCACCAACAGGCTGGCGGTGTATACCGCCATATTATAAGTATGGCAGGATGGCCGCTGCCAACCCATCACATTGCCACTCATACCGCCATGGCGGTATGAACCGCCAGGCTGGAGATGTACATCTCCGACCCGGCAGTCCACAGAAGACCGCCAGCGGCATTATGAGCTGGCCTACTGCCATGGTTTCTGTGGCTGTAGCACCGCCACGAAAACCACGGTGGTAGGGCTTCCGGTGACAGGAAACTCCTTCCCTATCACCTGTAGATGGCTCGCCCACCCCACCAGCAATCACCTGAACCCTCACCCCCCCAAAGTCACAGTGTCCCCTCATAGCCCCAGCAATCACCTGATCCCCCAACCCCCTACAATCGCAGTGCAACCCACCCCCTCCCCGATTAATACATGCACACACACATGCACCACGCATACACCCATTCACCTCCACTTCCAGACATGCATCCACTTACACACATTCATTCAAGCATTCACTCACACACATTCATACTCACAGGCAGACACCACACTCAACAGCCTCTCTCCCCTGTCGGACGCCCGACTTACCTTGTCTGGGGAAAAGGTCGTACGGCAGGGAACGAGAAGGGGTGCTGCTACCGCCGGCAGCGCCCCGCCAGCAGGACATCGCCAGGCCGTATTAATGGTCATAACAAGGCTGGTGGCGTCCTTCTGGCAAG
The DNA here is from genome assembly GCF_031143425.1 of Pleurodeles waltl. Taxonomy (NCBI): domain Eukaryota; kingdom Metazoa; phylum Chordata; class Amphibia; order Caudata; family Salamandridae; genus Pleurodeles; species Pleurodeles waltl. The sequence goes on from NC_090449.1 coordinate 721,545,580, forward strand.
GCAGTGCAGGTGATAGCACCACCCAGACACCTACGACTGCCAGCATGGATACTGCCAGATTTCTGCCCACAGTGTGGTGGAAATCTGCCAGTACCTATATAAAGATCGCCAAAGTCATAATGAGGGTGATGGTCGCCACTGGCCTGCAGGTGGCTACCATCTTCTGTGAAGGCCTGACCGCGCTGGCGGTGCTGGCAGTGGATTGGCTGTATTCTGTTGGGAATACCGCCATGGTCATAATTTGTCTTCTCTGCCAGCCTGTTGGCGGTGTGACCGCCACAGCCAGCATGGTGGCCATGATGTGTTTCACACACTGACAGCAAATTGATATTAGGTGATCATTACCTCTCAAAACACATCACAATGTTACTGTGATGCCGCGGACTACCACGGTGTCCTTTTTTCAGGCTACGGTCAGACTGGCAGTCTGCTTTTTGGGACGCCAGAAGCACCACGGCCCGTTCTTTGGTGATTGTTTGGCATTTTGTGCTGCAGTGGTGCCCAGGAGGCACATTTCGTGTTCCGGGTCACGTGGCGGCCCCTAGCAGCCTCCCTGACTTTCCCTTCCCACTTACCTTGCATGGGTCCATTTTCTCTTCTTCTTCTGTCTTCACATCTTCTTTCTTCTTGGTCGTCAATATTGTCTTCTTCTGTGGTGGTTGTCTTCCCAGCATGCCTTGTTCCTTTTCCTTTTCTATTTGGTTTTCTTTCTCATTCATTTCTATGTGGCTTTTTCCAATCCTTCTTCCTGTTTTGTCACTTCCTATTTCATGGTAAATAAGCACTGCAGTTCCCTCCTTCCTTGCGTTGCAAACACTTCTGTCCTGGTGTTGATCCTTACTCCTGTTTCCAGTTTCTTCTTGCTCCTGCTTTTGTTTTCCTACAGATTTTATTTCTATTTGGTCTTTTTCATTATTGTTTTTATTTTTTTTCAGAAGTTCCTGTGATAGAGGTTTTTTCCCATTACTTGTTTTCTTTCCTCCGGGACCTCTTCTGCAGGGTGCGGTCTTCTTGGCGTTTCTCTAGTCAGCAGCACCGTGGTTACTAGAAGGGGTCGCCCTTATCTTGGCTGTTGGAAAATGGGTTATTGGTAAAGGCAGGTAAGTACCTACACTTAGCAATAGACCTTTAACCTCCACTTAGGTCCAGTTAGGTCTCAGTAAATTAAACCTAGCTCAACCCTTGGTAGCTTGGCAACGAGCGACAAGGCTTAACTTAGGAGGCATCTGTGTAAATAATTTAAAATTCACAAAACAGTAACTAAGTAAAACACAATAAAAATCCAACACCAATTTGTAAAAATAGATTATATTTTTAACTTTACAATGACACCAAAACCGGATAAGGGGAACCGGAGGTATGATTTTTTAAAGAATTAATGCTTTCTAGCGATTAGAAATTAATAGTGCCAATCTTGTCATCTGGTCGCACCTCGACCGGGGCAAAGGCAAAGTTTGAGGCCAACCGCAATGGAGCCCTGCTTGGCTACAGCTCGTAGGAGGCCTCGGTCAAAGGTTTGCCTTCAGAATTAGTGGTTTTCTTGGTGATTTTCTTCAGCGGGACCAAGTAACCAGTCCGATCCAACCTCCTGGAACTCTTCCTCGGATACGTGTCACGGTAGCCCTCAGTTTACCTTCGGACTTAGTCGTTTTTTCGAGATGAAAATCCTTTGACCGGGGAAAACCTGAATCATGATCTATGTCCTTAGGGCCCTCTTCGGATACACTGCCTGGGAGATCCCGGTCAACTTTCTACGTTCTACTTTTTTGGACATTTTCTTCACCGGGATGAACCTGCAAGTCAGGACGGGTCACGGCGGGTCGGTCCCCTTATGGAGCTTTTTTTCCAAAAGTTCTCCATACTCCCCAAACTTCAGGATCTTCTTCCAGATGTTCCTTTAAGTTTCTTTTGAGGTACACAGCTCACCCTAAGGTTACAGAAGCTCCGAGATCCTCCTTGAGGGGATGCGGACTACAACTCCCAGAATGCACCTGGTGCAAACTCCTTTTTGGCCACTGGACAGTGGTCAGCTGGTCAGTGTCTTCAGGAGATGGTGCAGGGGACTCTGGTTAGCAAGTTTTCACCTGTAGCAAACAAGGAGTCCCTCCTTGAACCAGTTAAAGCCAGGCAAAGTCCTTCTTGTAGTGGAGCCAAGTGTCCAGCTGGTTCAGTCCTGCAGAGTGCAGTGTCCAGGTGCAAGTCAGGGGTCCAGCAGGAAAGTCCTTCTTCTTCTGTAGTTCTTCCTTGTTGGCTTCTGGTAGGGAACTGAGGTGTTGGTGCAGGTCAGCCAGTTTTATCCTTGCTACTGGGCGAAAAACAAGGGGTGTCCTGGTTCTCCAATCAGGAGCAGGATCCTTCCCCCTGTGATGACCACTTCCTGGGATGTGTGGCAAAAATCAATCCCAGGGAGCAACATTCCTCATGAATCCATCATGGCTGAAAATGATTTTTGGAGGTTAGATCTGGCTGAGCCCACCCACCGGTGTGGTTAAAAATCCTAAACACACACCTCTTCTTCCCTCTCCTAATCTAATCAAGTGGGCAACTAACTGTCTAGGTTTGCAGGATGTGAGGGAGGTGCTGTGTTGCTCAGAATGTCCTTCCCTGCCTTTGAAGACCAGTTTGGCAGCCCTCCCCCCTTCCTCCCTCTCCGTCTGCTGAGGGAAGATCTCCTCCCCTAGGCACATCTCTTTGTGTTGAGCCCTGCCACTTCACACCTCATCAAGGCAGCCTGGCCACTCTGCCAGAGGCTGGCTAATTAAAGCAAAGCAGCAAAACACTGCAATGCTGAAGTTGGCAACTTTTCAGGTTAAGTTTAAAACTCTTTACCTGAACAAGATATATTAAATCCAACAATTGTAAGTTGTGGGATTTATTATAACAATTAATTTGATACCAAACGTGTTGTATCTGTCACTTAAGGGGACTTCATCAATCAAAATAAAGTCTCCCCATTCTAGCCTATGGAGGCCATTCACTACAATGAGGGAAAAACTAATTTAGCTGTTGTACCTCACCAGGGCTTATAAAATCATTTTTATAAGGTCCCTGCTTATAATTACATGGCACCCAAGCCGAAGGGCACATAGGGCACCCCTTAGGGGTGACTTATATGTAAAAATAGGGTAGTTTAAGACTTTGGAACGACTTTTAATTCTAAAGACTCATTTGCATGTAACTTTAATTTAAAAGCAGACAGCAAGGCAGGCCTGCTTTTAAAATGGCACTGGGCACCTCAGCACTACACCTACTATGGGGCACCACCTATGCTGGGGTCCCAAAACCTACATGCCCTACCATATACTAGGGACTTATAGGTAGGTTGACTTAGCCAATTATAATTAGCCTAATTTTCATACTGATTTTATACAGATCACAGGCCCTTGGACTGGTTAGCAGTACCTAGGGCACCATTAGAGTCAGGAAAACACCAGCACAAAGTGAAAAATGTAGGCAAAAAGTCAGGGGGCCTCTGCAATCAGCCCTGTTATCTCACATTGGCCAATTCAGAACCAGAAAGAAACCAGGCGTCCCTCCAAGTAAAGCAGCCTACTGCGGTAAGAGACGTACAGACCGTGACAGTTACATGTAACTTAGATCACACACAGACCTAAATATTCACCTTACATGTACTCATGACAATTACCGGTAGGATTGGGGTCATGTAATCATTCCACCTCTCCCTGGAAAACATGATTTGAAACATAGCATTGTAAACAGTGCTTTAGCACATGCTTCCTGGTAGATTTATAAACTGTGCTATCCCAGTATTTCATATTTACATAACAGCTTAGTGACAAATATCTGATTATGACAAAATCATTGAACACAGCTAGCCGGCATGCAGGCCTGAACTGGCTGAAGGACGTAGTTCAGATGTATCCACCATCACATGCCTGAAGCATCCCTCAGACTTACGATGTATTTAGTTATTGTACCATTAAACCAAGCTCCACTGCCGTGCCTCAAAGTAAAAGGACAAGAATGTGCCATATGGACAGCATATAGGTCATTCCTTTTCTTTCCCCTTGCGCTTTTGCCATTTCATCATTCTAGCACCACCATGGTGCAAGGGTGTCTGTGTTGCATGCATGCATGCAAGATTGTTTGGTTGCAGGAAGGGGCATACACCTTAACATAAACAATTCTGGTGTGCATTATCATTTTCTATTTGTACAGCAGAGTGCAGCACACATGGAAAGAGGAAAAATGCAAGAAGGTGTAAAAAAAAAAAGTCACTGTTGCACAACCCCTCTGGAGGTGTAAGCATTTGACACAGCCCAAGGTATACATAGCCTTGGAAATTTGGTGATGCATATCAATCCATGAGTGCTGAAGGGGATCACGCACCACAACAGCAAAGGAAGGCCTCCCCGACACAGAGTAAGCCAAAGGGGCAATTTGAGTTGCTTTGGTTACTCCATGTCTACGAGCTCATTCTAAGCCATGCAAAGTGGCTTAGCATGGACTCATAGATATGGGCGAGAGGTCTGCACCAGTGCTGCATCACTCAAAGTGTTGAAAAAGCCCATCAAGACTCTCCTATTTATGCTAGAAATTTAATTTATTTCATTCTGTCCCTGATTTCCTCACATTTTGATAAACAACTTGGGCACTGCAATTATTAAAAATATGTGCAGTGCATGTTTTTACTTTCCATGAATTAAAAGGATACTTCATAAACATCAGAGGGAACAACCATACACAGACAGGGCCACAATGCTTCAGTCTAAGGAGGTCAATTAGATCAGCCTCCCATGCCTCCACATCAGCCCACCTATGCTTCATCTTTTGTGCAGTACTTTCGATATCAAAGGTCTTCTTGTGGTGCTAGTGGACACGCTCCGCCTACCTTTTTTATTCTTCACAGGTTATCCCTGGCTCACCCTTCCGCAGCCACAACCATCCTTGGCAGGTAGTGCATCACCAATCAGATGAGGCCACCTAACTACGGCTCTGTGAAATTCTTCCCCTTCCCATGTGCTTATCCCTCCCACTAACAGTATAGAAAAAAAACTAAACACCATAACTACTTTAACAACCTCTACAAGAACCCTCAAAAAGATAGACTTCCAACAATGCAGTGTCAAAACTAAACACAAAGGACAATAATGGACAACAATGACACAACTTAGAGACATAGAGCACACACAGACAACATCAAACCACCAATCTCAGCTCTCAAACACCATCAGCACCCAGCAAAGACTAAAAGAGAGTAACAGAAATTGAACGTAACTGTCAAGCACTTACCTGGGGTTCCTGGTTCCTGCAGGAGTGAGCTGAGAAGTATACAGCAAGGTCCTAGCTCCCTCACTAAGCACCAACCACAAGACTATCTTACGTCTAGGTGACTTCTGCCTGTGGGGGGGAAAGGGAAGTGGATGAAAGTAAAAGACACTGCTCTGGGTTCCCAACTTCGAAACAACAATGGTAAGACATGCACCTTTGCTTCCTGTTGGGAAAAAAAAGTGGGTTAGTTCTAGGCATTGGAGAAGGTTCCCTTAATCACCCCCATAATAGAGGTACTACCTGTGATTCCCTCTTCCCCATCTAATGGATAATCTAGGGAAGAATTCCCAAGAAAACGTATGGAATTGGCAAACCTAGAACAACTAATTCTTATTAAGTAATTAGCCTCATGGGTTCAGGCAAGCATAATTTTAGGTGTACGCAACAGCATACATACCATAGACTGAGGGATCATTCCAAAATCTATAAATAAAATTCACCTGCAATAAAACAATGTTCAAATTAAAGCTTCAGAGCAGGCATAAACAATGCATACTTCTCATAGATATACAATGAGTTAAAATCAGTCACTGTACTAGAATCCAAGTACCCTCGACCTTTCTACTAGTTATAATAATACAAACAGAAATACATGCTCAAAAATGGTTACAACAAAGATTAAGCTCCCTAAATAACACTTTTACCTCTTTCATTTTGCAGATGAATGCAGGATCAAGACACTACTCCAAAGGGATATACTTCATGGCACTCAAAATAAGAAGATAAGTAAGTAATATAAAGGCAAGCGTATGCACTGTTACAGATAGAGAATTCTGTTTTGATTCCTCATTCTTTTTTTTGTAGGTAAACGCTAAAGAGGAACAGTCCAGACACCCAGCACTAATCAGGGACACGAGGAGTCTGAAAAAATAGGCCCTGAAGAACTGGAGCCAATCCCTGAAGATGCTAAAAACACTGAGGATCCAGGAACAAAGTGAGTCACACACACACTTGAGGGTAGTGATACTGGAACGCCAAGTACAGCGCCTCAGCCAAGCACGTCCAAATAACTTCCTACTTCAATATGGCCGCATATTCTCGCATGACCATGTCAGCGGGAGTGCCCTTCTTTATTTGTTGCACCTACGGACACCATATCTGTGACCCAGCGTCCTCCCTGTTGATGTCCTCAAGTCTGAAGGTAAGACAGGTTCAACAGTAACTTCCCACTTCCTAGTATGCAGCCGGCCACACCCATTGCGTCATTTCCTGGCTGAGTTCCTGTCCATTTATTTTTCAAATGCGTTTGTAACATTTGCTGACTTTCTCAGGATCTGCACGACAAGATTTAAGGCACACCTCAAGGCAGCTCTCACTTAGCATGCTCTTGAAGCACTGAGGCTTAGAGAGGCCAGGTGAGGGGAAGGGTTGTTGGGAAGGGAACTGCTGGGAAGGAGATCTGAAAAGTAAGAGGTTAGTTTCACACCAGTAAACAACAATACCTCAACAGTCTTTTAATCAGACTATAAAGGTAGATATGTATATATAGTAATCTATATCTTGCTTCCAAATGTACTTCTTGGCTAATACTTCTCATGCAACAAAGTACCTTTATCAACCTCCAGCCGATAAATAACACAATGAATTTTCATTACTTTTGTAATGATTTCTTTCTTGCAATCATACAACTGCAGTCCCACAAATAAAGGTTTAAGCATTCTCCAAGTAGATCGGAAGAGACTGCGGTTTTGAGAAACATAATAATTTTATTTACCCTGGATGAGGCGGACGCAAGAATAATCAAACACTAAAGTTGGGGGGGACCCTTTAAACAAGTGATAGCGAATTATAATAATGAACTTTTCCTTAAATAGGACGTGCCCCTCAGAGCACTACGTGCTCTGATTAGCGTGCAGTGGCCTTGCTGTTTGAACTTAAAGCCATTAAGAAATGACGCAACAGTGCAATATAAGGATATGCTGGTGAATGCAGCGCGTACTCAGGAAATGCCGCTACAGTTAGGACGAGCTCAGAAAATGCAACTGCACATCACCAGGAATACAGAAATGCAGGCGCACACAACGCGATACCCAAAAGAGATGTCATTCACCAGGAGGAATTCACAGAATACTGTTGCATGTCAGCGCAAAGCCCAGGAGTTGCTCCCTTTGTTCAGGAGTTAAAGCCCTCAACTGAACGTGAAGGAAAAATCCCCCGGAGGAGCCAGCTGCTGGTGAGAGTCAGAACTCCAATTCCGATGAGAGGTGATGAACAGTGAGAATCTCCCCAAGGGGCCACACCCAAAGTGGCTGCCAAAGGCAGCTGGGAAATGTACTCCGGAAAAATGAAACGCATCGTTGAGCAGAGCAGCAACACCCTCATTGGCTCGTAGCAAAGGAATAAACATTGGTACCTGCCAGAAACAAGCATTGCAAACTACAAATACAATATCTAAAAAATACTGGTTTGTAACAAAGAAACAAGCATTGGAATTACGAAAAAGCACTGGAGCCTGCAAACAGAACGTTTCACTATAATGGTGGGCATTGCAACCACCAACGTGCTGAATAGGTGTTGAGCCTTTTTCTACAACATGTAGGCCCTGTATGAGAGCATGTAGCTGTCCACAGTACAGCGCCCAATTTGGGTTGGGCGGCCCTAGAGTGTGTGCCGCTATTGTGCTGACAGCATTGTTTTATCTGATGCATTGGTAGTAAAATTGATACTGGAAAATGACTGCACAGCGCATTGACACTCATGCTGTTTTCTACGCGCATTGGCCTTGATGCTTGGATTACAACCGGTGTAATGCACCACGCATCAGTGCGTTACACGGTTTCAGACACATGCTACTGCCCTGACATGTGGAATCTGATGTAGATGACAGTGAAAAACAAGATATCACAGCTTTTACACACTTCTATTGGTCCTATTGTTATAGCAGGCAGGTCCAAAGGTTGGTTGTGGGTTTCTGTGTCATTTCAATGGTCATAGTCTGCTTATGTGAGCCATAATACCATCTTTCATATGACATCTAGAGAGACAATTTATTGAGTATAACAACGTAATTATTGAAATGCATTGAGGCATTGAGTAAATTGTCTTCATTTAGTGGTTTGGAATTAGCTTAGGGATACTTTGATAGCTGAGGTGGGGCTGAAGTTATGTAATGCATGCATAACTACATCCTGTGCTGAATGGTACTTGATACAGCTGTGGACTGGGTTGGCAGCACTTGACAGGTCTGTGTGACAGAGGGTGGTGTCCAGGTGGTGATAATTGGTTGGTCAGCTGGTGTAGGCTTGAAAAGTGTCATTAATACTGAGTGATAAAATGTTTTGTAAATCAATGCTTTGGCTCTCACTGCACCAGGTACATGCTCCTTGAATGGTGCATGAGCTACCCATGCTCACACAATGCTAACATATGCATTCTGAAACATACCAAACCATATACAGTGGGAAATGTTCCAGTAAGTAATACATTTCAAGGTGTGAAATTACAAGGTCTTGTATCAAACAATCTTCTAGGTACTTTGGGCCTCATTACAACCCTGGCGGTCATAGACCGCCAGGGCTGTTCTGGAGTTTGTACCGGGTCGCACCGCCGGGACCGGCGGTTTCCCGCCACATTGGTCCCGGCGGTTGTAATCCCCCAGGGCAGTGCTGCTTGCAGCGCTGCCCAGGGGATTACGAGTCCCCCTCCCACCAGCCTTTTCATGGCGGTAGGAAGCGCCATGAAAAGGCTGGTGGAAAGGGGAGTCGCGGGGCCCCTGGGGGCCCCTGCACTGCCCATGCCTTTGGAATGGGCAGTGCAGGGGCACCCTGCCACGGCCCCATGGAGCTTTTCACTGTCTGCATAGTAGACCGTGAAAAGCGTGACGGTGTAACTGCACCCGTCGCACTGCCGCAACCCCGCCGGCTCCAATTGGTGTTGTGTTGCGGCCGACATCCCTGCTGGGCCGGTGGGCGGAAACTTGGTTTCTGCCCGCCCAGCGGGAATGTCTTAATGGCCACCACAGGAGTGCGGCTGCATTGGTGGCCGCACGGCAGATAAAACTTGGTGGGCGGCGGTTGCAAAGTTGTAATGAGGGCCTTTATTTCTCTATGTGAGCTCGGGTCTGCATCACATATATATGGTGGAATTAGGCTCAAAGGATATTACTAGTTGCACGAGGATGCCCCTTCATGTACACATGCATTTTTTACAAACGTATTTGCCCATTGTATTACACATGTCTCTTCCAGTTTTCTGTATCACAGCAAAAGATGTGCATGCCATGATACTTTGGACACTTCCACATGTAGGCAATAATATTTGGCAGTAGATTACTTTGATAGGTCTTTCGAGAGGTTTATTGCCACTGTATGTTATGTGCACTCACAGCACGTGCAAAGTGACAGTATGTAGATCTTTTTTTTTTTCCCTTTTGTGTAAACCTAGGAAGGCTGTGCCATTGTTAACCTGTTTCACATTCACACATAGACATATCCCTGTGGAGCCACTGATGTTGTTGCTATACTACGATGACAATGACAGTGTCTTTGAATTGTTCATTTACTTTAGCATGTGATTTGGCGAGTACATGTGGTGCATTCCAAACATATTCCATGGATAGTTGTGTGATTTATCTATCGTCAGCCTCCAGTTGCTGCTTTTCATCAGACAATTTGTCATGGTGCTCTGGGATTGTCACACAGGTATTGCAATGTGGGGCATCCCTATGCAGGACACACTGATGTTCTATCAAATATCTATCTGCCTGAGACCTGGACACAATACATTGTTCTTCACATGTATGTGCTTTAATGCTAATTGTAGGGGATTGTGTACCTGTATGCAACTATTCTATTATCATTGCTGTGTCAAATGGTTGCTGAGATTGGTATCCTGAGTACACCGTGGAGCCTTGTCCAGGTTGCATTAAATTCTATGCTGAGGACTGATGTATGCCATGTTTGCCAGCATTGTGATTGTATTTGTGAATTTAACATTGCTAAAATGATATGCTTTTGATTTGGGCAACTTGCCCAACAGAACAGGTAAACCATCACATTGGTTGCATATATCACTTTGGCTGTAAACATAAGTGTATCTCTGTGTGCGTGGACTGTCAGTATGGCTGAGACATTGTGTGTTTTGTATTGTTCATGCTACATTGTTATCCAGTATTGACATTTGCCCATGTCTGGGGTGTACACTGATATACCAACACTTTCCTCAACAATCCAGTATAATGGCATGTGTGACACACATACTCATTTACAGAAAACTTGTTCTCACTCCCCTTAAAATATTGAGCCATGACTATACAGAGACTAGGTACATCATGGAGGAGACACTCATCTCACACTTCTCTCTTGTGTTCTCTTTGTACTCAAATTGTCTTATCTGGCCTACCACATGGTTTAATCATGATTCATTACCGGCTGCAGATGAATTGGTTCCGTTCATTTACACAGAGTGAAATGACACATTACTAGTTGCAATGTTCTGTAGCTATTGCCATTGAAAGATTAGTCAGTGCATGTCAATGTGGGATATCATTGTCTACACATCACGCTGCATTGGGACCAGTGTGTGCACATGACACAAGGGCCCAGATATTTTGGAATGTGGCACTGTACAGTGCAGCAAGTCATCTGAATTTTAAACCTGCACTGTCACACAATGGACTGCCTCGTACAGAGACAGACACACTTGCAAAATGGTGCTTGTGAGCCTGCATTTCATGTGGGATTGAATTTGTACAGGAGGGGCCACCTTCCTGCACAGGAAGAGCCTTTGGAGTTCTGACAGTCTATGTATGTGTGCCATGAAATGCAGCACACATAGGTTGCAGGAGTGTCTTGGGCGACCTAAGTTATTTTTCATTGGTACACATGACCTGGGAAGAGCAATTGATTTGACACATTTCAAAGTTTACCTGGTGCGGGATACATGACATGCCCCGGGAACCATGGGAGTTACGCGAGGACACACACACAATGGACATGTAACCACTCCCTTGCACACAGTGATGCAACACTGCAGTTTGCATAGTGTTGCAGTGCTCTGGACCTTTACACCATTCAGTGACACACAGTGGCTTTGCCTGTCTTAACATGTGTGACTAGGGGGGTTGCACTGCACCTGTGCCATGTTGCATGGTGCAAGTATGAAGCATACCCCTCATGCCTATGGTCAACAAACACAAAGATGGGTATCTTGTCATACATTATTTACTGTTAGTAGGTCTGTTCTGTACTTCAGATTTGCTTACCAAGAAGGCCATTCCCATAATGCCCATTTCGGAAGCGCTTATTTTTTATAGAGTGCCTGAAGTTGTAGGTATCATGAGCATCCCCAGGGTATTTTGCCAGCACATTGGTAAACATCCCCAGGTGGTCCGCAATGGCATGCACATTGATGGAATACATGTGCTTCCGGTTCCTGTTCAGATGTGATGTTGCAGAAGTGCTAACCAGTTGCACATGTCTGCAGTCCATGGCACCTAGCACATGTGGAAATCCTGCAATGGCATAGAAGCCTTGCTTGGTATCCAGCTGCTGTTGTTGTGTCTTGCGGAAAAGGAGGTAGTGGGATATGAGACTGTTAATGGCATCCAGGATTGAGGGTATTAAGTCAGAAAACATGGCTGTAATATTCCTGCAACTCTAGCTGTTGTGCTGTGGAACAAACTAGGTGGCAGCATGTGGGAGACTAGCATCAACTTGACCTGTGGAGGGATGTTGGTTAGCCTGGCAGCTTGTGGCTTCAGCCTTGGTGCAATCTGGTTGAGTAGTTCAATGATGGGATCCCTTCTGAGTCTGTAGTATGTGATAACCTCATCCTCCCGGAGGTCAAAGAGGGAAATCTGCTGGCCAAAAAACATGCTCCCTTCTCCTGTGCTGCCTATGTGGTGGTGCTGGAGGTCTCCGCATGACTACCAAAAGCTAAAAAATGAGCCCCTCCATGGCGTAGTTGAGCTTGCCAAATAGTGTGTGTTCTCTTCATGTTCCTTTAAGTACCATTTCTGTGTCATTTCTCACTCCTAGGTCACTGATAAACAAGACTTTGACATGTCCCAGGCTCTGCACTCCACTTGCCGATGATATGTCACATATTCAGGAAACCATAAATGTCACTGCATCAGTTTTACATTAGAATTTATGAGTGAACGCCTACTTTGCATATTTTAAGATCTTCATGGTGCAGCTGATTCTGGTACAGGTATTTTTCAATGCAGGCCTTCTAAAAATGAAGCTTTAGGCCACATGCATCCACTTGAAAATATTGAGTACTTCCTACACCGCTGTTGCATCAAAAATAGTGGCTCAATGGCACTGCAAGGCTTTCATAAATATGCCCCAAGTATTGTAAGCAGCCTTGAGTTATTAGACAGAATCATCTCAGCTTGACAATTTCTACATAACATAGAAGACTGTGTGCATCACGTACTAACCTACTTAATTCTGCTTGTTTAGCTTAGCTTTAAAAGATGGTGTATATGTACGTTTTTCAGTATAATATGAAGGTTTCAGGCAGTATGACCTCCATACCTTTTTACGCACGTAGTGTCTCTTTGGGCAAGTTTTGCAGAGTATACACTGCACTGTTCTTAGGAGATGCTTGTTAATACTCTTTGGTGTATTTCTCATAAGAGTTTCACTGTCTGCAAACAGTGTGGTACAGAGTAAACTCTCTCACAGAGTGGACACTGTTTACAGTACTTATATCAGCTTTATTGTTCAATGTAGGTTCAGTGACTGTGAGACATGTGATACAGATAAAAGCTGTCCATAGTAGATTATTAACTTTGGAAGAGACATTGAGTATCTTGAGGCACTTGGCTTTCTCTGAACACTTGTATACAGATTGAGCACTGTGTGCAATAAGGGTTTCCCAGATATGTGTGGTTGATTGTTAATGTGAACTAGGCTACTCATGAACTGTATTGTTTAGAGTTACTGTTACACCTACCCCATGATTGCTACACTCAAGGGAGTTATATTTGTGATGGCATTAATGATGCTTCATATTTTTCTGAGCTAATTGGTATTTTCTTTCAGGCCTTTAGTACCATACTAGTTTATAGAGCAATGGGTGCAAATGAAGGTTGGGGGATGTAATCAATGATGTAATTTGAGATATCATCAGTGATGTCATAAGTGATGTCATAGAACATGTGATCAGTGATATAATATGTGAGGGCATAAGCAGTGCATGATGGGGAACATGTTATACTTAGAGACCCCCTCTCCTAAGATTTGGTTAGCTACATGCTGACCCTTAGGAATCAGATGGATACGTTCTGGAAGATGGCTTTTGAGAACTTGAAGGTAAGCTAGCAAGTAATGAAACAGTGGTATGGCCAGACAGTCAATCTGGTTGAATTTCAGCCTACATAGAATATGTGGGTGATGGAGCCATTAGAGCCCAGGGCCCTACAAGGCCATTTACTTGGTGGACCTCATTAAGGGTTTTTCACATCAATTGCCTCTGACCTCACTAGAGAGGTATGAGGTCACATGTTGTTGGTGACTGATGATGGAGAGGAAGAGCAGAGTGAATCTCTCCCTGACTTACTGCCATCCAATGAAGAAGACAAGTCAGTGGAAGGTGTCATCCTATCCCCATTCCCTGACCCTAGAACAGAAGAGGGACTGTCACAAGCTGTTGAGTTTGCTTCACTATTTGCCCTCACTCTTGGGCTTACTCACTTGTGTACCCATGAAACTGACACTGGGGACAGCCTGTTTGTCAGAAACAAATATTCAGGCTGTCAGACAAAGTGAGGGCCAGCTTCAAAGAGGAAGTACCGATGATCCTGGAGTTGGGTGTGCTTGAGCACCGCAGTAGCCCCTAGTCCAGCCAAGTGGTGCTGGTACCCAAGAACGAGGCATCGTCCCAGAACTTAGATTTTGTGTGGACTACAGGGGGCTCAACTCAGTAAACAAGACTGACGCTCACTCCATTACCAGAACTGATGCGCTTATATGCCGATTAGGGGCGACCCAGTTTTGAATACCTATGACTTGACTTCAGGGTACTGAAAGATTGCCATAACTTAGGGGGCTAAAGTGATATCATCCTTCTCTACCCCAGAGAGGCCACTTTCAATTTAAAGTGATTCCCTCCGGATTTCAGAATGCCACTGCCACCTTCCTGGTGAACCAGGTCTTAGCTGAGAATAAGGCCTTCAGTCTTGCTTACCTGGATGATATAGCTGTTTTCAGTAGCAGCTAGGAGGACCACCTGTTTCACCTACAGGAGGTGCTTTAAGCCCTGCAACAGCAACAGACAGTCTGACTATCAAGGTCAATAAGTGCCAGATAGTGTAGGGTTCTGTGGTGTACTTGGGACAACATATGAGCAGGGGTAAGTTGCAGTTCCTTCAGGCCAAAATAGAAACTATCTGTCCTGGGAGCCCCCGAAAACACAGACAGAAGTGAGGGTATTTCTGGACATGAGTGGTTACTACAGGAGGTTTGTCGAGAGACATGGCACCATTGTTCCTCCCCTGAATGAGCTAGCTTCCAAGAAGCAGCCCAAGAAGGTGATCTGGACAGAAGCCTCCCAGAAAGAATTTAACATCCTCAAACAGGTCATGTGTATGACCCCTATGCTCATGGCCCAAGACTTTCCCCCGGAATTCATTGTACAAACAGATTTCTCAGAGCATAGCATGGGCAATCCTATCACAGCTAAATGAGGATGGACTAGACCAACTTGTAGTCTTCATCTCAAGAAGTCTACTTTCCAGGAAACAAGGGTGGAATGATATTGAGAGGGAAGCCTTTGCTGTGGTCTGGGCACTGAAGAAGCTGAGACCCTATTTGTTTGTGACTCACTTCCGAGTTCAGACAAAATACAGATCCCCTCAGAAACCTCATACAGATGAGGGTTGAGAAACTGAAACTTATGAGGTGGTCCATCTCACTACTAGTAATAGCCTTCATTGTGGTACAGCATCCTGGGTCAGACTACTTCAAAGCTGATGGTCTGTTCAGGGTCTTCCGCCATAGTGACGAGAACTCCCAGAAGGCTGGGTAGACCTGCAAACCTTACAGTGGTCTTTCCCCAAACATTTTCCTTCTCCTTTCCCATTTTGGTTGAAGTCATTTTTGTTGGCCCTAAAACTCTGTGCACTTTACCACTACTATTCAGTGCTAAAGTGCTTGTACTCTCTCGTTTAAACATGGTAAAATTGGCTTACAACTGATTGGCATATTTAATTACTTATAAGTCCCTTGTAGAGTAGTATACCATATACCCAGGGCCTGTAAGTTAAATTCTACTAGTGGACCTGTAGCACTTATTGTGTCACCCACTTAAATACTCCCTGAAACATGCCCCAGGCCTACCATTGCAACCTGAATGCATATTTAAACTTCCAATTTGACTTGGCAATATGATTCCCTTGCTAAGCCTTAAACTCCAATTTTATTCCATATATGTCACCCCTAGAGTAGGACGTAGGTAGCCCATATGGCAAAGTGCATTGTAAGTTTTACATGTCCTAGTAGTGAAAAACTCTTAAATACATTTTTCACTGGTGTTACGCCTACCTCTCGTAGGATAGCACTGGGTTACCGTATTACAATTAGTAAGTGCTAAAGTTTGATGGGGAACAGCCAGGCATTTCATGTTTGGTGTCTCAAAAAATTGTAAATAAAAATCCTTTTTAAGGGCAAAACCAGAATTTAAGTTACAATTTTAAAAATGCCACTTTTAGAATGTTTGTGTTGTCCTGCCCTTAACTATTTAGTGCTTGCAGACTCTCTTGTGTTACATGACTGGGTGCAGTTGGCAGCAACTGCTCTCAAACATTCGTACAATAGAAGGATTAGATGTACTTGGATGGGCCATCAAATGGCAGGATGGAGGAGTGGAGCTAGGCACAGCCCCACTTGCAACTGGAAAGGCTATGCTCTGCCTTCACACAAAGGAGTTGTCACCCCAGCATTGTTCATGTTGCGAGACTGAGGCCAGGGCAGGGGAAACAAGAAATGTCAAGCACTTCAAAGGGGATCCTCAGGAAATGTCTACTACTTCAAAAAAGGCACCTTGTAAACAAAAGGTAACCCTCAAAACCACTTTTCAGTTCACTTTCTGGATTTAACTAAGGATTCCCAAAGGACTTCCTGCTAGTATGGCCTGCTGTGTACTTCACAAGACTGCTTTGCTGCATCTGGAAGGACTGCTTTGTTGCCTGGTGTTTGCCCTGAGCATTCAGAGCCTTCGGAGGCCTGCCCTGCTGCTTGAGCCCTGCTTTATCACTTGAACCCAGTACTATCAGAGTGACTGCAAGGGATAGATTGATGGCCTCCTACTCAAAGCCTCAGGGACATCAAATGCTCCCACAATCTTGAACCTGCACTGCAATCCAGTCTGAGTGAGACCTGAACCCCTAAGTGGTGCCCCTCCAGTCCTGGGCCCTTGGTTATGGATTTAAAAGTACCCAGATAGCCAAAATCCAAAACCTGGTGCTCAGCGAAAAACTGCTCTGAGAACCGAGGCAAGGATCGGACCAACTTTATCGTCTATCTGCCCAATATTCTTTGCCGGTTGGCCTGACATAGCAGGAACTCCAGCTACATTCTTTCCTGCAATAGCAAATCCTTCTCAGTGGTTCTTTGTCAAAGGGGTATCCAGCCTCCTGGAACTCTCATCAACTACAGCCTTCAGCTTCATCCCACTGAAGATTTTCGACTTCTAAAATAGTAACTAAGTCTGAATGTTGAAATCTTTGCTATGACTTCTTTGATAAGAATGCTCCCTGCTCAGACATCGTCTGCAGCCTTATCCCACTGAACTTTACCTTCTCTGAAAATTTTCTTCAAAATTCCCTTCAAGTCCAAAGGTAAGCACTGTCTGGGCCCAAACCACTGTTTGTATCCAACCCTCACTCCATCGCGGTGGGCCATATTTTTTGATTTTGACCCAGTCATGCATGACTGATGTCATCAGTTGGTGCCTTAGGGCCACATGTACAAAGCTAAAAATGTGCGAGTCGGAAATTGCGATTAGGTGGGAGTCGCATCGCAATTTGCGAAATCGCAAATTGCGATTTCCTAAATTGCACATGGGGGGTGTAACCGAATCATAATTTGCGACCCGGATTCGCGAATTGCAACTGAGTCGCAATTAACTAACGGGTGCAAAAGAAAAGAGAAATTACACTTCCTGGTACTTGATGATGACCTCAGAACCAGGAAGTACCTCCAATGGAAGTGGAAGGAGTCTAGCCAGGACAGCAGAGGCACACCCAGCTGAGAGGAGCAACTGCAGCCATGACAAGCCAAACTAAGGAGGCAAATACTGCAGGGAAGAAGAGAAAGCTTAAATTCTCTGACATAGAGTTGGAGGTCCTCACTGAGGAGTACTGCCTACACCATGAGGTCCTGTTTGGGAGGCAGCAATGAGTGTCCCTGACTCACAAAAAAAGAAAATCTGGTTCAACATCCAAAGTAAGATCAATGCCATTGGAGTCAGTCACCGCTCCATCTAGGAGGTGCGCAAAAGATGGTATGACCTCAGGTCAAGAACCAAGGAAAGGGTTGCAGAGCGGATGAAGGAAGCACATGGAACTGGTGGGGGACCATACACAGTGCCACCACCCACAGCAATAAAGAGCATGGTGGAGACCACACTGGAGCCAGAGGCTGTTGCTGGAATTGGGGACCTGAACAGTTCAGCACCTGGAACCTCCAAAAGTAAGTAGCAAATCACAATTCCTTGGACTGGAGGCATCCCTACTCAGCAGTCACCACCTGCAAAACAAACACATGCGGTTGATGAACCGGAATCTACAACAAATGCAACAGACACTCACACAGGGATTTGGGAATGTTGAAACTCAATTATCCACCATGAACACCAACATGGTCAATCTCACCACTGCCATCACTGACCTAAGCGGGGAAATGGTGGCAGATCGGGCCCATGTAAGGTGCAAAGAGCGCAACACAGCTGCAGGTTTGGACCGGCTCAGTCAGTCCCTTGGCCGCCTAGCCACCACAAATACATGCCTGTCAAGACGTACTGTCACGCTTCAGGTTGAAATAGGGCATTTTGCTGGAGACGTGGCAAGGGGACTAGAGCGCATTACTGCTGCTGTGGACCTTATTCATACCTCCCAGGCAGCAAGAGGTACTGGTGACACCCCTCAGGACAGCGAGGACTTATCAAGTGTAAGCAGCGTTTCTGCCTCAGATGCCCGCATCCTGCGTAGTAGCAGTCCCCACCAGACATCTGTGGACCCACCAGGCACAGGCAATGGTGGTCATAGCTGTAGGAGGGTGTGATGTTTTCTCACAGGTTTAGCCTAAGGCACATGAATGGAATGTGTTAGGTTTTGTTACATAAGACTTATTTGCTGCTTGCTATACGCCACCATTTACATTATGCACTCCTGACATTAAAGGATATTTTTGTTTTGCACAACCTGGCAATGTGTGTCTTACATTTGTGAGTGCTGTTGTAGTTGGCACTTACCTGCCAAAGTAATGAGTTGCTATGTGATCCCGTCTCTGTCTGCCCTCCATTGCGATGCTACTGTGGGTCAGACTTAGTCCCCCACACTGTGAACGATCTTGCCGCCCAAAAATCCAGTAGTCTCACTAGGATAATGAGAGCCTACGCGATATGGCGCCGCCAACGATTGGTCTGGCTCTAATTTCGGGTTCACCAGTCTCTTTCGGTCTCATATACTATAATGATCCCTCAGTTCCTTTAACGGAGATGTCCGTGGCACTGAGGACTTCCACCACCGCGGTATAGGTAACCCTAATTATAGCGGATGGTTGTTCAAGCTTGAACCTTAAAAGGAAAGACCCCGTTTTGGTGTGCCTTCTCTGAACTCTCGCTGTTTTTCTAATGGCGAATCCCCAGGTAATACAAATAGCTCTTAATATGAGACAACCGCTCATAGCACATTTGCTTGCTCATGGTCTGACGATCTAGGGTGGTCCAGTCACGTTTGTGGTGGCCGCTCACGCAGCCTATAGAACAGAACTTTTCTACTCCTGGGTCACATTTCCGGCAGTTGATCGGAATTCAAATACATTTCACACATATACGGTTGCGAACGTGCCTGGCCAATACAGGGCGTATGCATACCTGGAGATACCTCTATCTTATCATGAACATATTAATTGGCTTGATGGCGCCCTACCCCATACAATATTTCCAGTAAGGTTAGGTCCGCTGAGTAATGATGGTCCGACCTAGCCTTTATTGGCCACATATACACCACATCCTGCGGTTGCGAATATGCCGGTGGCTGAAGTTCGTAGTTTATATACAGACTTAACGGCTACATATAGACGTTTAGTACAATTTTTGATGCAGACCCTAAATACAAACCCAGCTCGTGGTGCTCCAGCACAACCACATGTAGTAACACCAGGTATAAACCTGGTGACTGTACACTCTATCATGGGTAAAGTTCCAGCAAAACGGGAGGAGACTCCATTTTGGGTGGCACAGAAAATAAATACGCTGGAGGCGGTATTTCCCCATACGGGACCTCAGGACAAACATAGAATATTTACTATGTGTTTACCATTTGGCATGGTTCCCACAGTGGAACATTGTAATACATGGGGCACGGTGTTTGCCGCGCTCCATACAACGGCACACTGTACACCGACCTTGGCCAACCTACCGGAAGTGCTTAAACAAATTCAGGATGAATACGGGGCTGCCCCAGCCTTAGATTTAGGAATGCAAAAGCATGTGGCCCTTACATATGCACGCGAGACCTACGCACTTCAGGTGGCAAGGTCATCAGAGGAAACACAGTCCCTGTTAAATACCAACTTTCCGAGCCACTTTGGTGAACTCGTGGGACGTATATTTAATGCGACCAGCACGGCAGGATTAGCACATTTTTTCAAAGCCGTTGGTGTTGGTTTCGTTCACACCTTCTCTTCCATATTCGGTTTAACACCTTCGGCTATTCATTCGGAAGCATTTTTGGGGGATTTTCGATAACTTTGGCTTTATTGGCCGGCATTTGGCTGTTGCTGTTGTTTTTCCGCAATGGCTGTCCCGCCGCAACAAGGACGAATGTGGGCGCTCCCATCAGCGCATCTGTGTCGTGAACACATGATGCAGCATTTTGGAGCAACACTCCTGGAACATTTGGGGTGTGACTGGTCTCTGTCATTCAGACCGGTTTTGGATTGTGTGCAGCCCGTGTTTCGGTGCCGTTGGTGTGATTTGGAATATGCACTGGACATCTGACTCTCACAGCAACCCCCCCCCCGTGGTCGATGCTGAGCTGTTGATGTTCCCGATAAGGGCTCATTACCAGACTGCGGCTGCGTTTGCTTCGTGAGGCTGATTGCGAGTTACCCTTCCTGGAGGAAGTTGATATTAACTCGTTCACAGGCTCTGCACAGGATGCCGCCTTGGTTGACACTGGGGCTTTGGAACTCACCTGCTCCTTGATAGTCTTTGATGTGGATTTTCCGGTTTTGTCATCTGCCGAAGTGGAGAACCTCCTGCTTTCCATGACCACTGTTTGAATTGGATCTGTACTAAATTGACACTGTTACATGAATTTGGCTATTAGCCGCATGCTTATTTTTAAATTGAGGATTAGTGTGCTTTGTTGTCCTCTTAACTTGTTGAAATGTGATAGGGTTTTAATTATATTTTAGCTTCGGCCTAACACCACTTTCTACCGACAAGGGGAGGGTGTAGTGTGGCCATTTTATTATAGCTTCATGCGCGTTACCATAACCTATTAGGCCTCTGTGCACTTTGCCCTAGATGCATTTTATTTAGCCTTGCACTGTTATTTTACAATAACCAGTTTCACGGTCCTGTTTTATTTCCTTCTATCACACTGTTTAGCTTGCTTCAGCGCTGTGTTCGCAAACAATACATTCTTGCTCACTCTGTGCTTCAGTCAAGGATAAAGTCTGGTACATTGCCGATAGACGTGGTAGAAGTTTAGTCTTTGTGGTTTGTAGACAGTACACATTCTTATGCAGATACATCGGGGTGTTAGTTCACATCAATAGTATAAAAACACTTTCTAGTCCCAGTACATTTAGAGAGTGAGATTCCGACCAGGAACCCACAACTAGACGATGACTGCCCTGTTGCAGATGCTGATCCAGATCACAGGCCTTTGCTCAGGTATGAGGGTCGATGTCCTCCCAGGGGAACCTGAAAGACAGGCTTACAGCTTAACATGCTGTGCTCAAAATATAACTTAGAGAGAGAATGTAATCTAGTTGCACTATGATAGCATTATTCTTATGTTTCACTCTCCTCGTTACTATTTCAATCCTACTGTGTTGTATGGTTCTGGTTATTGCAGCTCACGCCTTATTATCTAAAATGCAGTTGTTTTATTAAACCAATCTTTAAAACTCAAACTGCCTTTGTCATTTATATATGAGACCACACTGTGTATGAGAGAACTGGTTGGGACCTGAGTGACCACGACTTCCCTTGGAGGCACTAAGATGTCATGCGCTCGGCTGCCCAATTGTCTCTTCCCTTTGGGAGAGATAAGGCACTGCTAGTTAGCTGGAGCTCAACCCGAATTTGGGGTGACAAGGGTCCTTCGCCGTGGGTTAGACTTAGGGGGTTATTCTAACTTTGGAGGAGGTGTTAATCTGTCCCAAAAGTGACGGAAAAGTGACGGATTTACCACCAGCCGTATTACGACTCCATTATATCCTATGGAACTCGTAATACGGCTGGTGGTATATCCGTCACTTTTCCGTCACTTTTGGGACGGATTAACACTCCTCCAAAGTTAGAATAACCCCCTTAGTCCCCCACACTGTGAACAATCTTGCCACCCAAAAATCCAGTAGTCTCATTAGGATAATGAGAGCCTACGCGACACTACCATCCCCAGGCAGTCGTTGTGGTGGCTCCTGCTCCTCATCCTCAGAATCTGTGTCATCTAGGGTGAGATGTAGCTCACGTCTGGTTGCCATGTTGTGGAGGATGGCACATGTAGCCACAATCTTGCATGCAGTCTCTGGGGCATACTGGAGTGCACCTCCACTTTTGTGCAGGCATCTAAAACATGACTTCAACATGCCTAAGGTCCTTTCAATGACAGTTCTGGTGCGCTGATGTCCAATGTTGTAGCGCCTCTCATTCTGATTGGCAGGTGTTAGGTATGTGGTGAGTATCCATGGCCTCAGAGCATTTGCACTGTCACCTGTGTAACAAAACAGCAGATATGAGCATGGCTTCACATGGCTATGCAGTGACACATATTTATGACATTGGTGTGTACTACACAGAACCTAATAAATATCTATCATCAAACTCCCCACGTTCTAGGCGTTCGTGTATCCCAATGTGCCTGAATATATACGAATCGTGTACTTCCTGGATATTTTGCCACTATATCAGTTATGACATAATGGGCATCACACACCACCTGGATGTTTAGCAAGTGAGTACATTTCTTATTGCGGAACACATATTCCAGATATGCGCAAGGACATATGGGTACATGTGTCCCGTCCACACGCCCTATTACATGGGTAATAAATGTATCTGGACATGTGTGCGAGTATGGCATCTAAGAACCGTCTAAATAATCGTGACAGAGCACTTTGGGACACCCCACCAGCAACAGCAATCACCCCCTGGTAGCTCCCTGTGCCCAAGAAGTGCAGGGAGCACAGCACTTGCACATGTGTGGGGATGGAGCAGCTGTGCAGGGTTGGGCTTTCTAGCTGAGGTTTTAGCAGTTGAATGATCTCTAAGATGACTGTGCTACTCAGCCTATATTTATCATATATTTCCTCCTCAGTGTGTTGAAATATTGTCTGCCTGGTTCTGTATATCCTCTCCTGTCTCCGCCTCCTCCTCCTCTGCTGGGCAGCCTGGACTCGCCTCCTCCATGCAATCACGTAGAGTGCAGCCATTTTGAAAAACCCAGATGCCTTCTGGGACTGCTTTTATACTTTGTTTCTGATTACCACCTGTTTGGAATCAGTGCTAATCTGGGTGTGCAAAATGGCCTATTTGTGACTAATCGCAATTTAAGACTGCCTTGTACATTCGTTTTCGTGGAGTGTTGTCGAGTAGAATGTTGTACAGTGGCATAGACAGGAGTATAGTGTTGCAGAGTGGAGTGCATGCAGTGGAGTAGAGTGCCATAAAGTGGAGTGTCATTGAGTGGAGTGCCATAGAGTAGAGAGGGGAGAGTGTCATAGAGTAGTGAAAAGTGTGGTAGAGTGGAGTGTCATAGAGTGGAATGTCAAATAGTAGAGAAGAGTGGAGTGGCATGGTGTGTGATAGAGTGTTATAGAGTGTGCTAGAGTAGAAAGGCATAGAATATCATGCAGTGGAGTGACAAAGAGTGTCAAAGAAAGGAGTGGTGCAGAGTTGATTAGTGGAGTAGGGTGGTGTAGTGTATGATGGAGTGCAGTGGTGTAAAGTGGAATGGCGTAGCAAGGACGAAGTTATTATTATTATTTTTTTTTATGTGTCCTCATTTGTTTTATATACTTCCATTCTGAAAGCAGGACCCATATTCCATTCTTTCATTTCTGGAAGGATAGGAAGTCTGGGAAAAAGGAGACATAGCTATATGTGAACCCGTCCACCATCGTGTCTTCATCCCATATAACTTAATCATTGAACTACTGGCCTGTAAACAATTATTTTTTTTTATATAAGAAGAGCACCCTGTTCCACCCACCTTACCCAAGGTCCCCACCAGTTTGCTACATCTTTTGCATAGGCCCGACCCGGGTCTATGTTACATATTGTAGTCACAGCAGTCAACCAATCTGATCAAGAGGTGGGGTTGAGGATGTCCACTGCCTATAAATCTCCCTTCTACCCAACAATATAAATAAAAACAGCAAACTCCTTTTATAACCATACAGACTACCTATTTTGGGGGATCAGCCACAGAAAATTAATTCTGGGGTACACACTATCTGTAGATGTAAATACCATACTTAGCACTCCACAAATCTCTGCCCAAAAACCCAGAATCTGAGGGCAAAGTACAAACATATGAATGTCATCAGATCCAGAGAGGCCACACTTCCTATAGGCTGTGTTCTCTTTGGGGCTAAATTTGGCTATTTTTCTGGGAGTGTTATATCCCCTCTAAAGGACGAAGAGGTGGTTCTTTCTCAAATGCACGGGCTTCACCACCTGATAGAGGAGCAGCCATGAAACTAGCCATAAACTAGAAACCTCTTCACTCTGAGCAAGATCGGCCCATAAAGAACCAGGAAGGTCCAGGTCCTGATCCAGGCTGTCTAAACATAAACTGTAGTAAGCTGCTACTTCTTTGCTACCCAATGGACCATTAATCAGCAGCTCCTCCAACTCATTTGTGTCTGCTCCCACTTCTCGCAGGAAGTGGGCCCAGCTTTATAGTTGATAATACTTAAACCTAGATAAAGATCCCTGCGTCATTAGCATGAATTCCACCCAAGATTTTAGTTTCCCTTCTTGAAATACCTGACCCCTTTCCACAATGCCTACTTCCTTCAGAGGTCGAGATAGAGAATCTTTAAGGCATTCTGGTGTACTCAGGGAGTCCCATATGGGGGCATAAACACTGGAATAGAAAAGATAAGTTTGTAATATTCCTTATCTGTGCCCATAGTAGGGCAGCAGCCTGTAGAATTTTTTGTCTTACTCTTTTGTAAAATTTGGGGTGACCAAATTTATACAACTATTTTTGTCTGTCTCCCCCACCACTTTTTGACATGACCTCCTTTAACTGACTACTCCCCTTCCCTAATAGCAGATCTTTTGCGTTCTTTAACTGAAAGGCCCAAGCATATAGCTGAATATCAGGCAGTGCTATCCTCCTTTATCATACTTCCTTCTAAGCTTCTTTCTTGCAATTCTAATTCCCTTAGAGACCCAAATAAAACTATCAGTTTTAGCATGGAGTTGTTGTATCCCTATCTTCTTGAAATGTAATGGAATCATATTAAAAAGAAAAGTAAGCTTAGGGAGAGTGGACATTTTTATTAGATTTACTCTTCCATATATAGTTAGTGGAAGATGCAACCAGCTCAGCAGAAGTTTATTTATCTCTTGTGTCACACATTTCATGTTTTCTACTGAAATATCAACCAGGTCATTGCAAATCTTAACACCTAAGTACTTTATCTCATTTATTATTAATCTATGCTCTTCATTCATATTCCATGTCATGATTTCTGGCTAGGCCATGTTCACTGCATACCCTGGCACCTGGCCGAATTCTAATGTTAAAGACTCAAGCCTATCTAGCGTGGAGAACAAATTTCCAGTATGGATCATGATATCATCCGCATATAAGGAGATTTTTGTTTCCCAGCCCATATAAATGAATGGCTTAATTAGAGGGTCCCTCTTAATCATAAAAGCCAACGGTTCGATATAGAGATTAAATAGTAATGTGGAAAGTGGACAGCCATGCCTAGTCCCTCTTGTAATGGGAAAGGCTGTGGTTAATTTGCCATTTAACACTAATCTGGCTGATGGGGTTTTATAAATATTTTTCAAAACCCTACGAAAGTTCTCCCCAAAATTGAGATATTCTAAAATAGTATTAAGGTATCCCCAGTTTACTCTATCAAAGGCCTTAGTGGTGTTTAATGAAATAACTGTCAGTGGTAATTTATGTGCTTTTGCCAAATCTATTGTTCCAATCAGCTCGTGAAACAGCTCATGCATATATCTACCCTTTAGAAAGCCCTTCTGATCACCCTGGATCACCACACTCTGCCTATTAGCCAAGATGTTAGCAAATAATTTATAATCATTATTCAGTAGGGAGATTGGTCTATAAGATTCACAAGAGAAAGGATCCTTCCCAGGTTTCAATATAAGAGTAATCACGGCTTCATCCCAAGATTTTGGAAAGGGGCTCTCTCCTCTAAGAATAACGTTAAAAAGCTTTGTTAAAACTGAATTTAATACTTCTTGCATCTCTAAGTAAAATTCAATTGGTAAGCCATCCGGCCCTGCCGCCTTCCCCTTTTTGCCTTTAGAGGTAGCCTGAGCGATCTCCCCCAATGGGATCTCCTCCTCCAAGGATACCTTGTCTTTGTCGTTGAGTTTCCCCATTTGTAAGTCCTCAAGGTCTTCCTGGCTAGCTGCTGCTGTATTTGATAAGACTTCAGTGTATACAGACTCAAAGAAGCTCACAAATGTCTTCTGCACCTCAGAGGCCTCTCTCAGCACTTTCCCAGTGGGGGTACATCTTATCTCTCCTACCTCATTTCTTGCCAGGCCCGACTTAACTTTCCAGGTCAGCAGTTTCCCTGAGTGTGCTAGTTTGCTTTCTTCCCACCTGCCTTTCACTCTGGCTTCTATCACGGCTGCTAAAGAGGCCCGTATGGATAGCAATTCAGTCCATATAGATTCACTGTTCTTTCCTTCCTTCTGTAATTCTAACAGTTCTTGTTCTAAACAGGCAATATCATGTTCAATGTTCTGTAGTATCTTGATGTAGTCCCTATTTTTCCGAGCAGAAATACTAATCAGGACCCCCCTAATAAAAGTCCCAACCCACATGGAGTCCCAAACCACATGAGGAGCCAGTGAGTTCATGTTGAGCTCAAAAAAAGACCTAGTTTCAATTTTCAGGTGCTCCACCACCCTAGGATCGTTTAAAAGTGATCGGCCCAACGTCCATCTTCTCGAGTAACAATCTGCGACACACTCCAATGTTAAAACCACCCTGCATGGTCAGACAAATGTGCTGTGATATGCTGAATGTCCAAAATAGCCCTTTTAAGTGACCTGACTATTAAAAAGTAATCTATCCTAGAATGGTGTTTGTATTTCCTATCATGAAATGTAAAACCTCGAGATCGACCATGGGTTTCTCTCCATATGTCCACAAGCGCAAATTGTTTCATTATTACCTTAACATATGTCTGCGACTTTTGACACCCCAAAGATCTACTTCCAGTTGATTTATCCAGTGAATCATTTACCACAGCATTAAAATCACCTGACATTATGATTGGATACTGGGCTTCTAGCAGTTCTCGGCATAAGTCCTGTAAAGGGCCTATTTCATCCGTATTTGGGCCCTAGTAGTAGGCTAATGTATAGGTGTCTTCATTGATTTTGATATCCGCAGCAGCCCACCTGCCCTTCCCATCCACTTTATGACATAGAATTAAGGCATTTGACTGGACTTTAGTCAGGATCAGAACCCCCCCCAGAATGGGATGTGTTATCTGAACAGAGCATATGTTTTACACACCTCTGGGAATTAAACATTTCATGAGCCTCTGTACTTGTAAGGTGTGACTCATGAAGCATTATTATCTGAGCCGGAGAGTCCCTTAAATACTGAAAAATATAGTCCCTCCTAGGTTTTACCTGGAGACCATTCACGTTCCAAAAGAGGAACTGAACCCTCTTACCGGCCATTCCCTATATCTCTATTGGTCTTCATGGATTCCTTTAAGTTATAGACTGCCAATCGACCTCCTTTATAATGAGGCACACATCTTTTTTCGCCTATGCTCCTTCCTTGCCCCTAACACACCTCCCCAAATACTCCCCCTCCACCCTCCTTATCCCTGTGAATCTCCCACCTGGACAACCCTAACCTTCTTCAGAATGGCTAATAAGCCATTGAGCGCTGTTGGGCCTTAATACATACTCCGGAAAAGAAAAGAAAAGAGAAAGCGGAGGACAATTTTTACATTTAAGCAGAAGAAGGATCACGAGGAAGATACTGCAACCCCACACTATGTGACCCTGAACTCCTCCATGAGACTATCCACTTCCTCCCAGTCTCTTAAGTTATACATTTTATTATTCCTCATAACCCTCAAAGTTGCGGGGAATTTCAGCTGAACTGTGGCTCCTAATTTTTTTAAGCCCTCCATCCTTTTACCTAGCTCCCACTGCCTATTTGAAGTAGTACGTGAGACGTCTGATCTAACCTCAAAGGAGCAGTCTTTCGCAATTTTAAGGCCTTTGACAATATCTTTTTTTTTAGCAGTGGAGGTGAGAAAGTTCACCAAGATCCTCCTAGGCTTAACTCTGTTTACGGTTTTCCGGAAAGGGTCTTGAAGCACACACTGTATATCATTGCTTAATACTGACTCTGACCTTTCTCAGACACCGCTTTGTATCAAAAGGTCCACCACAAGTGCCTTAATATTTTTACCTTCCTTCCCTTCCGGAGCATTCATTAATTAAGGATTCCATTTTATCAAGGCTCTCTTTATTATTAACCATCAATTCATCTATCTCTTGCTTCCCCTTCACCAAGGCCTCTTTTAACTATTCTACCTGAGTTTCCAAGGCCTGGCTTCTTTGAGCCAGAAAATCCAGTTTATTTGCTAAACCTTTTCAGACTTCCCGGATCTCCTTCTCATTGGCTTGGGACACCATAAACCTTGCCTAACCTCTTTTGTTAGAGAATGAAGCAAAGATTCTAAGGGGCCCTCCTGTGGGGCCTGTGCATTAGCCCCAGCCGAGTGCGACCTCTGAGATCCTGTATACTCCTTCGACATCATAATTCTGGGGCCTATTCCACATGAGCATTAAGAGGAACTGCTTAATTCCTCAACCAAAAGGTTTTGGACTTGAGCAAGGCCCAAACCATCATTCACTGCTCCTGAAATAACTTCCCTATGGCTCCCTCTGCTGCACCTACAGGTTAATGAGATGTCATCAACGTCAGTGGGGTTGAAATTATATCCTCTTGCCCCTTACCTGAATCCTCCATCTCACCGTTCAAACCTTTACCACAAAGTGGGACTAAAAGAGGAATAATCAAGGTCCCTACTGAATTGTGCACTTTAAAATAGGATCTAAGTGAGGGGGTAATTCTCTGCTGTCACTTAGGAGGTGTGCACACAGTTTTTTTCCTCCTTGCCCGCGTTGCTACCCGGCTTTGAGGTTTCCTTTGACCTGAAATAATTTTAGATTCTTTGGGGAGACCTTCCCCAAGCACACGCTGGTAAGCTGAGTCACTCCCTTAACCAGAGAGCCCCCCTGTTTCTGTCACTGCCTGTGGGGGGTGGGGGACAACCCTTCGTACTATCCAGCCCAGCAGTTTTTAAAGTTGAATTGCCCCTTTCCCGCTCCTGAAAAACATTATGAGACTTACCTTCAAATATAGAGGCACCCGAGGGATCGGCAAGGGAAGATTTCCCTCCTCCTTTAATTGCCGCAACAGAATCCTTCTGCTTGCTTCGTATCATCTCGTCACTGGTGCTGTCTTTGCCAGTGTTGCCCCAACTCACTCCTCGCAGCGCGACCCTGGACGTGAGGGTCCTGACCCTCCTCACCTCCAGGGCGGCTATCCTCCAATAGCCACCGCTTTCCCTGGTCGTCTCCTCTCCCGACTCCAGATTCCAGGACCAGGAAACCCCTCGAGTCAGGACACGATCATGGTCGCGGAGTGGCATGCACATGCTCCCACCCAAGAACGACCGGAGGGGTTTCCCTTCCCCGTGCACCTACAATTCCAGCCCCTCCACTATGCTGCAGAGCCCAACAGATGCTGCAACCCAGTCAGCAGTTCAGCTGCTGTTCGCCGGCCACCATGTTCTCCTGATCATGGAGGGAGTTATGTCAAGTGTCGTAGAGTGGAGTAGAGTGTTGTAGAATGGCATAGAGTGGAGTTGAGTGCCAAAGAGTGCCATAGAGTGCAGTAGAGTGTTGAAGAGTGGAGGCACGTAGAATTTTACAGAGTAGGGTACAGTGTCATATAGTGAAGTAGAGTGAGTGGCATAGAGTGAAGTGGTATAGAGTAGAGTGGCATAGGGTGCAGTGGCTTAAAGTTCAGAGGCATAGAGTGGGATGGTGTGTCTTAGAGTAGAGTGGAGTGGAGTGGCATGTCATAGAGAAGAGTGGAGTGGCATGTCATAGAGTTGCATGTTGTAGAGTGTCCTAGAGGGGAAGGGCATAAAGTAGAGGGCCATAGAGTAGAGTACCATGTTCTACAGTGGAGGTGTGTGTCATTGACTGGAGTGGTATGGCGTGTCATAGAGTGGAGTGGAGTGTCGTACAGTAAAGTGGCATATCATATAGTTGAGTGGCATGTCATAGAATGGAGTGGCATGTTATACAGTTGAGCAGAGTGGAGTGGCATAGAGTGGAGTGACGTAGAGTGGGGTGTCATACACTGTTGTGTCGTACAGTGCCATGGTGGAGTGCTGTAGACTGACTGTAGTGCCATAGAATGGAGTGGTGTAGAGTGGAGGTGTGTGTCGTAGAATGGAGTGGAGTGTCATTGAGTGGAGTGGCGTGTGGTACAGTGGAGTAGCATATCATAGGGTGGAGTGGTGTATCATACAGTGGAGTGGAGTGGCGTGTGGTACAGTATCATAGAGTGGGGGTAGAGTGAACTAGATTGTTGTTATGAAAAGAGGTGTCGAGTGGAGTGGTGTGTCATAGAGTAGAGTTGAGTGGCCTGTCATAGATGGCATTTCGTAGCGTGTCTTAGAGTTTAGTGGTATAGACTGGAATGAGGTAGAGTGAAGTGGAGTGGCATGTCATACATGGAGTGAGATGTTGACGTATAGCGGTGTGTCATAGAGGTGAGCGGCATGTTGTAGAGTGGAGTGATGTGTTTTAGAGTGGAGTAGAGTGGCATAAAGTGGGGGGCTGAAAGGGGAATACAGTGTTTTAGAATGGAGTGGTGTCTTATAGACTATAGTGGAGTGTTGTTTAAGAATGGTATATCATTGAGAGACTTAGAGTGAAAGGGCACAGCTTGAAGTGCTAGAGTGAAGTTGCATAATCTAGAGTGTACTGGCATGTCATGGTGAGGGGTGGAGTGGTGTGTCATAGAGTGGAGTGGAATGGAGTAGAGGTGCGTAGAGTGGAGGGGCATAGTGTGAAGTAAATTGTTGTAGAGTGGAGTGTTGTGTCATAGAGTGGCATGTTGTAGAGTATCTTAGAGTGGAGTGGTATGTGCTAGAATACAGTGGAATTTCGTAAAGTGGAGTGATGTGGTAAAGTGGAGTGGTGTGTCAGCAAGTGAAGTGACATGTTATAGATTGGAGTGACATGTCATAAAGTGGTGGTGGCGTACCATACAGTAAAGTGGCATGTTGTGGGGCGGCGTATTGTAGAGTGGAGTGGTGAGTCCTATAGTTTCTAGGCTCGTCGGGAAAACTCTGCTCCACATGGGGATTTTATAGAATTCAGGAACTTCGCACTACGCAGAGTAGCGTGGGGTTACTGAATTCTGCACTGTCTAGCACAAAGTGGAGTTTTTTTCCAGTTGAGCATAGAATTTGCTTTTGGTGCTCGCTTGTGCCACAATACTCTTGGGCCACTAGTGAGCACGCATGAGACTTTGCGCCTGCTTGCGCTGCTTCCACCGGTGACAGGGGCAAAAACAGTGCAGCTTATGAGTGCAACCACACCTGTCGTAGATTTTGTACTTGAGATGCATCAAAATCTAGACAAAAAAAGTTTTTTTTTTACAGGAAGCAAGTGTCCCAGAGGCTCCAATGTCCTGTTCATGTCCACCAGGCTCCTCTGAGTGCTTTGTTCATCTCTTGGTCACTTTTCACTTGGGTTTCAATGGGGAAGGATCGCTCTCTTTGTCTCCTGGATGCACCTTTGGATTTAAGGGCTTTGTTTTTGTGATGTCACAGAAGTAAGTGCAAAAGCTATTATATAAAAGTGTTGTTTTTTTGACCCAGTATTTCTTTGTATTTTAATTGATTTTACATTTAATATTTTACATTTTATAGTGGTGGGTGGCCTGAAGTAGGGGCCTAGTTATTTATTTTGTATTTCATTGATTTTTCATCTTTTGTAAAGGAAATCCATTGCACAGCTCAGTACCTTTTCTCCATCTTTGTTGCATTTGCAATAGTCATTTATTTTACTATGTGGCCTAGATTTCCAATGAGCCATCTAGCCAGTAAGCACAGTACTACTAGTCATAAGTGCATGAAATAAATGTTTCTGTGGTATATGGTTTTAAAACTGCATTGAGGACAGGTATGGCATTGGATTAAATAAAAAATGTTGGCTATTGTTTTCATTTTCTTTTCTTTCAAAAAGTGTATATGTTGTGGGGTAATATTTGAGAGCATAGGAGGATGTGTGTTGTTGTAAAATGTTTATAGCTCAGTTCATTTTCAAGCTTTGCACTGGTGAATTAATGTTAGTGTTTTTTTCATTGTTACCGCCATTCCTCCTTTTTCTGGCCAGTGTGTGTGTGTTTGTCATCATCCACCATTTGTGTTTGTTCTCCATGCTGTGTGGCCAGGGGCCATTTTGTGTAGTCCATGTCCATAGGCTTGTAAGTGTTCTTTGTTCTCCATGCCAACTTGTTCACAGTTGTAGGTTGGACCATGTGGCTGGCAGCCTTTTTGTGGATTCAGCCAGTGTGTATTTGCCAATGGCTTGCATGTGTTCTATGTTCCCTATGTTTCCATGCTCGCTGTTGTTGTTGTTTGGCCTTATGGCCTTGTGACTTAAGGCCATTTTCTGCATCCAGACACTGTGTTTTTGCCAGAGGCTTGCATGTGCTCTTCATTCTCCATGCCTCCATGCTTTCTGTTGTTGTTGTTTGACCATGTGACAGGCGGCCATTTTGTGCATCTAGCCATTTTGTTTTTGCCATAGGCTTGCATGTGTTATTTGTTTGCTATGCCTCCTTGCTCGCTGTTGTTGCTTGACCACGTGGCTGGCAGACATTTTGTGCATCCAGCCAGTGTGTTTTTGCCATAGGCCTGCATGTGTACTTTTTTTCCCATGCCTCCTTGCTCGCTGTTGTTGTTTGGCCATATGGCTGACAACCATTTGGGCATCCACCCAGTGTATATTTACCATAGGCCTACATGTGTTTTTGTTTTACATACCTCCTTGCTCACTGTTGCTTGACAATGTGGTTGGTGGCCATTTGTGCATCCAGCCAGTGTGTTTTTGCCATAGGCTTACATGGGGTCTTTGTTTTCCATGCCTTCTTGCTCGCTGTTGTTGTTGTTTGACCATGTGGCTGGCAGCCATTTTGTGCATCCAGCCATTTTTTTTGCCATAGGCCTCCATGTGTTCTTTGTGTGCCATGCCTCCTTGCTCGCTGTTGTTGCTTGATCATGTGGCTGGCAACCATTTTGTGCATCCACCCAGTGTGTGTTTGCCATAGGCTTGCATGTATTCTATGTTTCCCATGCCTCCTTGCTTTCTGTTGTTGTTATTTGACCATGTGGCTTGCACCCATTTTGTGCATACAGCCACTGTGTTTTTGCCGTAGGCTTGCATGTGTTCTTTGTTTGCCATGCCTCCTTGCTCACTGTTGTTCTTGGCCACATGGCTAGCAGCTCTTTTGTACATCCAGCCAGTGAGTCTTTGCCACAGGCTTGCTTGTGTTCTTTGTTTCCCATTGCTCCTTGAGTGGTGTTGTTGTTTGACCATGTGGCTGGCGGCCATTTTGTGCATCCAACCACTGTGCCTTTGCCATAGGCTTGCATGTATACCAGTTTAATATTGATATCCTTGGGGATCATTACAGTATATGTTTACTAAAAGAGTTTGATTATGATGAACATTGATTATATAATTTCCTTACCTTTTGTTGTACTTTTTATTTTGCACCTCCTTTCCTCACAATAGGTTTCTTTTTTCTTGTCTTCCCACCCAAACATCAGTGATTATTGATCATTTGTTTAATTTACGTTTTTATTGTAAGTTTTTATTTTATCTTTATTTTTATTTTTTTAATTTTAATTTTAGATTTTTACATTTTTGTATTCTGTCAATGTATTTAATTTTGCCTTCATCCATCCGCACAGCTGCACTACAACATTCAGTTGCTCTAGGTGTATAATTCCATCTCCTTCTGAACACCCTGGCAGTGGAGCACTATAGACACATCAGCAGCATAGTTAATTGTTTTTAGTGATTATTCAATTTCCCCTGGACCACCTTGGCGCCATAGGTTTTTAAAGAATTAATCCGTTTACACATGCACCTCTTTCTGACTACCACAGGTATTGCCTTTGGACTAGATGGACATAAAGCAATGATCTATATCTGTGTGTTGTGTTGCCTGATTTGAAATGAAATTGTATAGTGTGTGTAATGACAAAGATACAGAGGATGAAGAAACGTCTGCTTTATTGTCTGCTTTCTCCACAGAATGAATCGCAACAGTCCCCCACTGACCGTTTTCCCCCAAAATTCCAAAGACAGCGCACAGCACAAGCCGTACGCACAGACACACGAGGATAAACAGAGGGAAAGGGAAACACATGACACATAGGGCTAACAATAACATACTTTTCAGTGTCTCAACAGGACATTACATGTGCTATTGTGGTTTGACTTTATAATGTTTGATTACATTTGTATTTAATACATAAGTAACCAACCACACTAATATTGCATTTGCCTGTACTATTTCAACCTGCAACAATGCCATGTTTCACTAACTACATGTTTTTCTTGCTTGGTTACTTTTAGCTGCATAAGAGAAGAAGAGACATCACCCACAGTCCCGCCAAAGAGATGTCCTGTACAGTGATTTCAGTCCTCCAATCTATTCCACTTGTGCAGCTTAGTGCCACCACCAACTGAGAGCTTTAAGATGGCCCCACAGAAAGTTGTTCAGAAGAAAGTGGTTGATGAGATAAAGCAGCTTTCCACCAGGTGTAAGCCGATCGCAACCTTTTTTGGGAGACGTGTTCCTGCCACACAAGCTTCCCGGGAAGAACCTGTGAGCAGCAGTCCCACATCAACAGCACAACCCCAACCTAAGCCCAAGACCATGTCTGTCAGTGAGGCAGCCACTACAAACATGGCCATGCCAATGAGCAATGACATTGAATTGGATGTGTCCCTTTTGCAAAGTAGTCCGCAATTGTTTCATGAAACAGAGCAAAGTGGACAGCAGCCAGCAATAGTAGATGTTCCTGAAGTTGGAGCCGAACAAGAGGTCGACCTTCCTGATGAGCAAGGACCTCCTCTTTTGAAATCGATGGCTCCCAGATCTCCAGCAAGAAAAAGGAAGGGTAGTACTCCATCATCTTCTCCAAGCACCACTTCTGATGACAATGAAAGGCACATGGAATGGACCTTGGCAGAGTCTGATAGATGCCAGGAGAAGTAAGGGAAAAGAAAAATTCCTGAAAGTCTTAGAATCATGGGAGGGGTGATGAGGAGGATGATGACGATGAGCCAGTCATTGTGGAAGCTGGCACAGAGGAGTCCAACATTACTTTTCATCCTCTTCTGAGGGATGTGGCACATTTATCACTGGCAGCTACCATATTTGTAAAGCCCCCGCTGAGACCGGTACCAACCCCTACCTCAGTAGAAGTATGTACTGCCGAGAGGCAATTGACGACATGCTCGCCTACCTCAAATTCTTCTTCAGGCATTGGCCCAATAAGAAACTACTTCTCCACAGTTTGGTACCGCTTTACGCTTAGCAAACTGGAGGAGAACATTGAAATATACTTAACTTGCCATTCGAGTGCTCAGTGGGGTAAGCCTCTTACTCATTATGGTGCTGGAGGCCAAACGACCCATACGAAAAAACATCATGCAATCCGGTAGTAGGAGCACCTTAAAAAGATTATGGACATGGTCGGGGTGGTGAAGTTGAGGGGAGCCGGAAAACAGTCAGATGGAGACACCAAGGCATACATTAACTGCGTCACGACTAACATTGAGTCTACCTACTTAACATAGTCAAGGCCATAACAGACAGTGGCTATTTCAGGGTCTTGTGTTTGGGGCACTACATCAACCTGTTTGTTCAAGAGTTTCTAAAAAAAAGAAAACAGGGTCAGCAACATACTGACCACCTGCAGACGAATCTTCATTCATTTCAGCTATTCTTTTAAAGCCCGAAAGCCGTTGCTGATTATTCAGCATGCTAATAGAATAGCAATTAAAGCCCTGATACAGGAGGTGCCAACACGTTGGAACTCAACCTCTTATATGTTGCAACATCTGTTTGAGCAGTACAGACAGATCAATTACTATGTCATTCAAAGAGGAGGAGACACAAATGCTGCTCTCTTTTGAGATTTTCACACGGGAAGTTAGCAAGTAGGACAGTACGATGGGTGAAGCTATCTTGTTGTTGTATCTGATACAGGACCAGCTAAAGAAGGTATCTGAAAGGTTCACACTCAGATGTGTGTATGAGAACCCAGAAGTGCATGCCTTAGTTGAGAGCTTAAGCTATCGCTTGACTTGTATTGCAAGGCTGCAAAATGACATTATCTTGTCAAAAGAGTACATCTGTTCCACCTTACTTGATCCACTCTACAAAAACAATCTTCCCACTTTTATTCATTTTTCTGAAGGGGATTTTTCAAAATACAAGAGGTGAATTGATGAGCAAGCCAGAGACCTGGAAGACGAATGATTGGAACTTGGAGTCCCACTCCACAGTTCTGGAGTACCATTTTCAACTTTCAGAGAGGGCAGTCTTGTCACATAGCAGCCAACACCAGCAACAAGAACACCTGCAACAACAGCAACAGAAGAGTCGGACCCAACCTCTTCATTGACTTGGTTTCAAATTGCAGGTCTTAAGTCCAGTGCAAAGGTGAAGGCAAAAGAGGTTGAGCAAGTGGCAGCACCAATGACCAAAAAGAGGTATAGGCAGATTAAAACCCATTGGTGTTTTGGTATGGGAAGATGTGCCAACACCACCACAGCAGGCTGGCAATAAAGTATCTGGCTTGTCCTGTAGCCAGTGTGCTTGCTGAGTATGTGTTCAGTGCAGCTGGCACAGTTGTTACAGTGAGAAGAATCAGTCTGTTACCTCAAAATAAGGAGAGATTAACCATGATTAAAATGAATCGACCTTCCATACCACCATTCCCAAAACACCATAGGAGACAGAGGTGGATAACTGGTCAGAAACAAGTGTGTTAGCTGATCAACGTCTGGGTGAACCACATGGGTTTGAGGGCAAACTGTACTCGGCAGACTAAGTATGTCAGTGCCTCCATGGAACTTTTTAATTATTTCTCATTGAACATTTTTCTTTGGAAAAAAAGAGCTAGTGGAACATTATTTTTGTTTCAGATTTAATTTTATGCCAACCCACCATTGAAGTTGGACCCGTCTACAGTGAAGAAGCCTCCACAACAATACCTTCATGCCATTGGTGAAAGTGCCCGCCTCCCTTGCATTCCTATCCTTTTTCTGCATCACTTAGCAGGGCTTCCCAACAAGATCATTTATTTACGAGAGTGACAATACCAAATTCCAATGTGTTGAATGCATCAAAGATCCAGTTGTGTACTTAACCTACCCGTGCTTGTATTGGAAGAGGTAACTATAACTTAGTACAACTATTGCAATAATGAGTGAGTGATTGTGAGTGATGATTGATGATTTATGTGGTAGCAGACAGTGATTGAGGTTGTTTAATTAATAGTAAACCTGAATTTGGTGAATTGCAATGTTAGGTGCCTGATGGATGATCATTTTTCCTGAAGGTAATTGGCTTTTACAAACTTACTAAGTAAAATGTATCTCTACGGTCTACTCCTTTTTACTGGTTCTTGAGAGATCAGACCAGTCACTTTAGGTAACAAACACACATCTATACAACATTTGGCAATTCAGATTCTCTACATGTTCTTAAACTGCAATGCACAACACATCTATCTTGGTGGTGTTGGGAGAGGGGCAGAGTTATTCAGAGTCAGGAGCTGGAGGGTGGGAGGATTCAGGGTAGGACTACCTCATCAACAACAGGTAGAAGAAGGGAGGTATCAACTTCAAATGGAGACCATGAATCTGAGACATAGTACTCAGCTATGTGGAATGGAGAGAGGTGTGTTGATTTGCGAAATGCTTATGAGTGTGTGTCTTTCACTGGTGGCAAAAGTGAAACTCTGAGATTCTTTTTTCTCTACCTCTTAGTCTTCTTGGTACACACCTCATGAAAATTACCTTCCTTTTGTCCTTCTCCTTGACTCTCCTATACAATTGATTGCTTTACCATCCGCAGGACTTCTTCTCTCCTGCCCAAATTAAAGGCAAAACATGAGTTCAGAACTACTGCTTACCTACTGGACTGGTCTTGAAACAGGCACTCAGGGGTGATGAACATATTGAGGAGAAGTGCCAATTTGGCAATAGAGTATTATTTATTTTCGTTTAACAATCACATTTTGTTAAGAATTAGGTGGGTTCAATTTACTCTTCCATTTCAAACCTAGATGACAGAACATTTGCATATCTAATAATTTGGGTCTCTAGGGCAGAAGTAATGTTTCCAGTGCATTTAATTGAACTGTGTCATACTCATCCCTTTATTCATTTCCTTCCAGAACTGATTGATGATGATGATGTGCTGCTCATCGCCCTGATGAATACTGTTGTTGTGTTTGTCTTTTTCACACTTTTCCCCAAATCCCATTTCCCATCCATTCATCAAAACCCCAGCCCTCTTCCCCCAGACTGTGTGATTTATTGAGATGTGACTTAAGCTAATTTACACCAAATAGATCCCACACTTGGTGGGGGGGATGTGGTTAAATGCAACACCAACACCTCAGCTTTCCTAAAGCTATAATATATATATATATATATATATATATATATATATATATATATATATATATATATATATATATATACAAATATATATATAACCTACTAACCCTCAGTTTTTCTTTCAATTTAGTTGCCTGTGAGCCTTTTGATTAATCCTACAGTTGGAGATCAGATCACCTTGGTGGGAGTAAGTAATATTTATGATTCTGTTGGCTAAATAGGGGATGGCATCATACCCTCCTAACTGACATATACCTAGAGAAATATAGATAAAAAGGCAGGCTGCGCGAAAAGGCATCACTGCAAAGTTAAAAGTAAAACACAAAACCACTTCAGACATGATGTGGATAGCAAAACATTCTGCTGTATTAACATATAAAAAATAAATATTCAACTGCAAAACCCACCCTCTCCACCTACAACAGGCCAACTCTTCTCTGACATCTTTATCCATCCCCAACCAATGACCAAAATAAATGTTTTAAAACGCCCTTTCCAAACTCCTACTCTCTCTACCCACAACAACTTCCTCTCCAAGAAAAAAATAAAAAAAGGGCTGAAGAGAGAATTTTAAATGAGGGTCTCAAGATGTTTAATGAGGCCCTCAAGGCATGCCATATGACAGCTCACTTATGCCAGCTCACACAGCATGCCTCAATGGTATAGCCAGTCTGAAAGGTGGGGGGGTGGCACTGGCACCAGGTCTAGGAACAGGGGCATGTGCTGGGCCCTCCTCATTCACCAGCCGTCAGTAATGTTGCATGGTGGCCTCCAGCCTCTGCTGCCGGAGATTGACTGCAATCTCCTGACAGGTCGGTGGACCGGGTGGAGTAGCTATATCAAGAAAAAAAAAAGACAAATTGTAAAGAACGTTCTGTGCTGTGTCATTACATAGTGACCCAGTGTTAGTACATTGCTGCTGGTCCCCTAGGGCCATTGGAATTGTTTGATATGATGGTTTTGAAAGCCAGTCACAGGGAGGGTCATGATTCCATCACATGATTCAGAAAACCACTAACTGGCTGAAAGGAGGCAGCATAATATATATATATTTTTAAACGTGTTTTTTATGGCAAACGATCTCCTAAAAAATTAAACCACACAGACACTTTCAGCTTGATTATGAGTTTGGTGGAAGGTTTACACTGTCTGCCAAACTTCCGACGCGGAGGTTGCCACCATACTGGCTACCTCCGCGCCGAGCCCAATAAGAGTTTCCTGCTAGGTTAGTGGGTAGAAACCTGAGTTTCTGCCCACTGGCCTAGTAGACAACAGTCTACAGTATTGTCTCCAGATCATAATCGAATAACCCCAAACTCTCTAAATCAGGCCCTTAGTCTGCAACAGAAGGATAGGGTACAGGAAAAAGTCCGGATAGGCACAGTAGGGGTTTTGCTTAGCGCACAAGGATGGCGGTTTACTGATGATGCAGCTTAGGCTTAGTCAGTCTCTGTAGCTGAAACTGATAGTTGATGAATATTGAACAGGTGTAAACCCATTAAGGAAGTCATGTGAAGTATGACCTACTTGTCCAGGCTGTAATAGTTAGCACATGCCAAAAATGTTTTTTCTCAGTGTGGACAGAAGTTAGGGAAATGTGTATGGCTGGTACTGGGGTAGGTGATTGAGTGGGCACTGGGAGGGAAGAGAAAGACATCTTGTTTTTGTGTTTGTTTGCAATCCATTGAAAGCTTTGTAAATGCTACATTAACCCTTTGGGTACGGGCGTTGGCCACTGGCCGACACCAGACGCACCCGAGGATTTCTTTTTTTATACCCCGGGAGACACAGAAGCTTTTCCGTGTCTCCCACCCCCGCGGACGTCACTTTGTTGATTTCCCCATCGGAGCAGGAAGCGGCTGCAGCCCCAAACGGCCTTCCCCATGTTCGGGAAGGCCTTGTAAGAAAGTGGAGACTCTCCCCTTCTTACGAGGCCTTCCTGAAAGTGTTTCCTGGTCCCCGATCGCAGCACAGCTTGGGCCAGGAAACACCACTAGACACCAGGGATCTCACTTGGGGGGGTCAGCCCCCTCGGAAAACGGGCCAGTCCCCCCCCCCCCCGGGGGCATATTTTTTTTTAAAAAAGGTAGGTGACCCCTGGGGGGGTGCGATCGCTTGCGATCGCGCCCCCAGGGGCTAATTTTTTTTTTTAAATAACAAAATACAATAAAAAGAAATGGACAGGGGGACCCGTGAGCAGGGCGACCCCCTGTGAAGGCAATATTTTTTTTAGTTGTTGTAGGGTTTCCATGGGGGGCATTTTGGCCCCCAAGGAAACCATACAACTACTAAAAATAATATAGATCTATATATATAGATATATATCTATGTAGATATATCTATCTACAAGGATGTATCTATATATATATATATATACATATATATATATATATATATATATATATATATATATATATATATATAGAGAGAGAGAGAGAGAGAGAGAGAGATCTCTCTATCTATAGATTTATCTATGTATATATATATATATATGTATATATATATATATATACATAAATCACTTTTGTCAATACATGTGTGGTTTCCCTGGGGGCTGCGATCGGCCCCCAGGAAAACCAGACCCACATATAAAAGTGATCTATATATATATATATATATATATATTTGCCACCAGTTGTCTTGCAGTTGCAGCTTGCGTCTTCAAAGCAATGCACATACTTCAACTGACGCATTTCAACTGTAGCTTTTAGGCAGCAATAAAAAAGTCAAGTAAGTACTGTGATTATGTTTCTGCTACAAAAGGGTCAGACTTTTGTCTAGTGGCAGTTTTAGTGCCATAAAGAAGCGCAGAAGATTTATATGCCTACTGCAAAGAGCAAATCTGTATTTTATGTAAATAGCTGAGTACATTAGTAAAGTCAGCCATTACCTGCGCTATAATACAAATGAAATGTATGTGCGGGGTGGAGGGCGGCTATGGAGAGATGAAGGGCACTTTTGCTGAGTGGTAATGAGGGAATCCGAGGAGGAGGGAGTGGGAGCACCAATAATGATTGTTGAACTGGGCGCAGGAGATGCTAAAGACTGTGACGAATGGTATGTGACAAGGTGTTTTTTGAGTGTCTTGAAAGAACGTGCTGATTCAGGGAAGAAGCGCAGGTAAGGTGGCCTCTACTGTTGCACATATTTCACACACACCATCGATTTTGTGACTGTCTACGTAGGCTAGTGTTTTAGAGCAACAGTTTAGCCAATAGCAGAGATGGCATCTTGATGGATGACTGCTGCCGTCACTCAGGTTATAGAGGACAGCTCTGACATAGGATTAGAGACTGAGACATCAGATACTGAGACAGCATCTGAGGGATAGGACAATAGAGCAGACTCTGGGAGTGATGTTTCAGTCGGAGGAGTCCCATTCGATAACTCCTCTTCCAGTAAATTATGAGGGAGGTGATGAGGACAGTCCTGCTGTCCCTTCGCAAGCACAGTCTGTGCAACGGGGTAATAGTGGGTTAGCCCAACCCAAAGAGCAGGTGAATGCGGCGGCAAGCAGAGAAAGAGAGTGCTTTCTTGGGAGCTCCCCAATTTAGTTCAGCCCCAAATTCCACCGCCCAAATCGTATTGTGGAGACATCAAAATTATCTATCACAAAACGAACTGGTTTTGTAAGGCAGGCACCTGTGTTTTTGGTCCTGGGTTCGGCGGCCATATAGAGAAACACACTAAACCCAAACATTTCTGGAAACTAGACATTTGGGGGAGTCCACAGAGGTGTGACTTGTGTGGATTCCCCAAAGCTTTCTTACCCAGAATACCCTGCAAAGCTGAAATGTTGAATAAAACTCTATTTTTCTCGCATTTCTGTCACACAAACTACAGGAATATGCTGGGATCCACAAAATTCCTACCACCCAGTGATTCCTCACCTGTCTTGATAAAAACACTACCCCACTTGAGTGCCTACACCTAGTGCCTGCGTCAGGAATGGATCACCCCAGGGTCAACAGCTGCCTCATGTAAGGACCAACATTGACCATTGTGTGATATATTCCTGTCGCGGGCACCAGGCCTACCCACACAAGTGAGGTACCATTTTTATCGGGAGACTTGGGGGAACGCTGGGTGGAAGGAAATTTGTGGCTCCTCTCAGATTCCAGAACTTTCTGTCACCGAAATGTGAGGAAAAAGTGTTTTTTTAGCCACATTTTGAGGTTTGCAAAGGATTCTGGGTAACAGAACCTGGTCAGAGCCCCACAAGTCACCCATCTTGGAGTCGCCTATGTCTCTAGTTTTAATAAATGCACAGGTTTGGTAGGTTTCCCTTGGTGCCGGCTGAGCTAGAGGCCAAAATCTACAGGTAGGCACTTTGCAAAAAACACCTCTGTTTTCTGTCAAAAAATGTGATGTGTCCATGTTGTGTTTTGGGGCATTTCCTGTCGCGGGTGCTAGGCCTACCCACACAAGTGAGGTATCAATTTTATCGGGAGACTTGGGGGAACGCTGGGTGGAAGGAAATTTGTGGATCCTCTCAGATTCTAGAACTTTCTGTCACCGAAATGTAAGGAAAATGTGTTTTTTTAGCCAACTTTTGAGGTTAGCAAAGGATTCTGTTTAACAGAACCTGGTCAGAGCCCCACAAGTCACCCCATCTTCGATTCCCCTAGGTCTCTAGTTTTCACAAATGCACAGGTTTGGTAGGTTTCCCTGGGTGCCGACTGATTTAGAGGCCAAAATCTACAGGTAGGCACTCTGCAAAAAACACCTCTGTTCTCTGTCAAAAAATGGGTTCGTCCACATTGTGTTTTGGAGCATTTCCTGTCGTGGGCGCTAGGCCTACCCACACAAGTGAGGTATCAATTTTATCAGGAGACTTGGGGGAACGCTGGGTGAAAGGAAATTTGTGGCTCCTCTCAGATTCCAGAACTTTCTGTCACCGAAATTTGAGGAAAATGTGTTTTTTAGCCACATTTTGAGGTTTGCAAAAGATTCTGGGTAACAGAACCTGGTCAGAGCCCCACAAGTCACCCCATCTTGGATTCCCCTAGGTCACTAGTTTTCAAAAATGCACAGGTTTGGTAGGTTTCCCTAGGTGCCGGCTGAGCTAGAGGCCACAATCTACAGGTAGGCACTTTACAAAAAACACCTCTGTTTTCTGTCAAAAAATGGGATGTGTCCACGTTGTGTTTGGGGCATTTCCTGTTGCGGGCGCTAGGCCTACCCACACAAGTGAGGTATCAATTTTATCGGGAAACTTGGGGGAACGCTGGGTGGAAGGAAATTTGTGGCTCCTCTCAGATTCCAGAACTTTCTGTCACCAAAATGAGAGGAAAATGTGTTTTTTTAGCCAAAGTTTGAGCTTTGCTAATGATTCTGGGTAACAGAACCTGGTCAGAGCCCCACAAGTCACCCCATCTTGGATTCCCCTAGGTGTCTAGTTTTCAAAAATTCCAAGGTTTGCTAGGTTTCCCTAGGTGCCGACTGAGCTAGAGGCCAAAATCTACAGCTAGGCACTTTGAAAAAACACATCAGATTTCAATGTAAAAATGTGATGTGTCCATGTTGCGTTTCCTGACGCAAGCATTAGGCCTACCCACGCAAGTGAGGTACCATTTTTATCGGGAGACTTGGGGGAACACAGACTAGCAAAACAAGTGTTATTGCCCCTTGTCTTTCTCTACATTTTCTCCTTCCAAATGTAAGACAATGTGTAAAAAAGACGTCTATTTGAGAAATGGCCTGTAATTCACATGCTAGTATGGGCACCCTGGAATTCAGAGATGTGCAAATAACCACTGCTTCTCAACACCTTATCTTATGCCCATTTTGGAAATACAAAGGTTTTCTTGATAGCTATTTTTCACTCTTTATATTTCAGCAAATGAATTGCTGTATACCCGGTATA
The DNA here is from genome assembly GCF_031143425.1 of Pleurodeles waltl. Lineage (NCBI taxonomy): Eukaryota > Metazoa > Chordata > Amphibia > Caudata > Salamandridae > Pleurodeles > Pleurodeles waltl. The sequence goes on from NC_090449.1 coordinate 721,590,140, forward strand.
GAATAAAAACCCATTGCAAGGTGCACCTCATTTATTGGCTCTGGGTACCTAGGGATCTTGATGAACCTACAAGCCCTATATATCCTCGCAGCCGGAAGAGTCCAGCACACGTAACGGTATATTGCTTTAAAAAATCTGACATTGCAGGAAAAAGTTACAGAGTAAAACGTGGAGAAAAATAGCTGTTTTTTTGGCTCACTTTCAATATTTTTTTCATTTCAGCTGTTATTTTCTGTAGGAAAACCTTGTAGGATCTACACAAATGACCCCTTGCTGAATTCAGAATTTTGTCTACTTTTCAGAAATGTTTAGCTTTCCGGGATCCAGCATTGGTTTCACACTCATTCCTGTCACTAACTGGAAGGAGGCTGAAAGCACCAAAAATAGTAAAAATGGGGGATGTCCCAGTAAAATGCCAAAATTGTGTTGAAAAATTTGGTTTTCTGATTCAAGTCTGCCCGTTCCTGAAAGGTGGGAAGATGGTGATTTTAGCACCAGAAACCCTTTGTTGATGCCATTTTCAGGGAAAAAACCACAAGCCTTCTTCGGCAACCCTTTTTTCCCATTTCTTTGAAAAAAACAAAATTTTCACTGTATTTTGGCTAATTTCTTATTCTCCTCCAGGGGAAACCACAAACTCTGGGTACCATTAGAATCCCTAGGATGTTGGAAAACAAGGACGCAAATTTGGCGTGGATAGCTTATGTGGACAAAAAGTTATGAAGGCCTCAGCGCGAACTACCGCAAATAGCCAAAAAAGGGCTCAGCACTGGGGGGGGGGGGGAAGGCCCAGCAGCTAAGAGGTTAAAAGAAACAGATACACATTACACAGACAACACTGCAGTGCCAGGTTGAACCATGCTGCAGTTGGGTGGAATCATCATCACATCATGGCCCATGAGTCGAACTCGCCATTTGCAAAGTGCCATGGACAGTGAGGTCATGGATGATCATGGTTGGGTGGGATCTGCCTGATTTAACAAATATGGTGAGTATACTAGTATTTGTCAATAACAAAGCATTTTGACTTACCATCACTCATCCCTGCCAACGCAGAGACTCCCCTTTCAGGTGCTGCAACTGACACACTGGTGCTGGCCCCAAAGCTAGAAAAAACAACATTACACATTTTAGATGCCACATACATATAAACATCCCCCTTTTTTAAACAAAATACAACCACAACACATGACTTCAGATTAGTTCGGAGTATCTCCTCCCCCATCTAAAATATCACTTTGGACATTTTGCTAATTGACAATGTTAGAAACTACAGCCAGTAATCAAGCCAACCATAATGGAGAGGCAACGATAGGGTGATGACTGTGAGTCATTTCAAGAGCAATGAGAATAAATTGGTCAATGACGGACATATGGTTCCGTTTTGGTTGGCAATTTTGGCAAATGCAGTGGGACATCCTCATACTACTTTGCACTGTGATCGAAACTGCTGGAATAATATAACACAGCATTAGAGCATGAGCAAGAAATAGCCTTTTTAACAAACAAGCATAGGACAGTTTGCTTGGGTCTGCAGACTGCAATGGTCACAGTAGACAACAAAATCTAGTGTTTTACTCTTACAGTACCAATCCACGGGGTATAATAAAGGTTAGAGGAGAGGGATGGCATGACCAAGCAGGAGAAAGCTTAAGCTACAGATTACAAAAACAGAAGGAAGTCAGCTAAAGAAACAAACAGAAATAGAAATAGAGAAAAAAGGATAATGCAAGGTGGGCTAACATGAATAGATATTAAATAAAAGGAAGAGCATTTGAAAAAAGAGTCACAGCATAAGAGAAAGGTGGACAAATTAATCTATTTAGAGAGAGAGAAAAGTTAGAGAAATAAATATTAACAAGAACTTACTGGGGTCAGCAGAGCCATCTGTCCCTGTTGCGGAGCTAGTGGTGGCCGTGGAACTTTCACCCACTGCATAATTGGTGGTGGGACCCTCCTTGGCCCGACCCTCCAATGCCCTCTTGTTACCATTGGGTGCTGATGTAAGAAATAAAGAAGATTAAAAAAAATAGATTATTGGTACGGTTAACCTCCTGGAAAATATTTTGACGGGCAAAGGTAAAGAGTAACATATTGCCATTGTACTTTATTACTTTTCTGGATCAGATTGCCTAATACTATAAGATCCAGTTGACCTATTTGTAATTTTCGACACCTTACCTAAGGCCTATTCCAAATTCCTCAAACTACATTTGGAAATAATAATGCATTGAAATGAATGATCTTTGCTTTGTAAATCACATTCATAAACTCCCTTTCATGGGCCAATTCAGTCAGTTTAACTTTTTTTTTGTGCATAGCTGCATGCCTATATCACTGGAAGAATGCTTGTGACTGTAGGAGCTGCATAAAAAGAAAGACACAGAGAACGTTAACTCATTGATATATATATTACTTACTACTACTACCACACTACCACTGACTTACTGACAGGAGGACAGAGGAGTCAGCATAACCAGCATAACCAGCATAATGACCCGAAGCAAGTGCTTACAGCAACAAGCAGAACAAGGTAGCACCAAATACCTGGCTTGCTCAAATTCCATTTGATAGTGTTTGTAACGTTACATGAACTTCATTTACATCTGAGTGTGAGCAGCATGCTATTTGAAAAAAATAGCATTATTGGACAGGACACAACAAAATTAGTAATGATGAATTATTAGTACTCACCAAGCCCCGCAACCTGGACGCCCAGCTGGTCGAGCAGGTCCCTCTCCCAGTCAATGCTATGGGCCCAGTGGTGCATCAGCTGGTTCTGGGTGCACCGAACTCCAGTGCATCGTTGGACACTACAGCGCACCCTTGCTTACAGCTTCTGATGCTTCCACAGGCCGTACCCTCTGTCGCCTGATGTCAGTTTAGAGGGGAGGTGGCGCTGCACAAAAAAAAAGGTGTGGGCACCTCCTCCTCACTAAAGATGGCACAATACTGCACCCCTTGGCAACGTCGGCGTGTAACTTGCACCAATCATCGGTAACGGCCGAATAACTCCGTCTTCTCGCGCGTGGTGTTCCACATAGCGATCTCTGCAAACTCTGGAAACATCCGTCCGCCAAACTCCAGACGAGCAGACTGCCACGGTGCTGGCGATCTCCCTAATACCCCCATGAAAACTTTCCTACTGGGCTGGCTGGTGGAAACCAAGGTTTCCGCCAGTCAGCCCAGTGGGAAAGGTGCAGCAGCATTGTTCATGGCTCATAATGGAGCTGGCGGTAATGATGCTGGACGCAACGCTGACAGTGGGTATTTGAAGGGTGCTGGGCAGTGGGCCCCCTGCACTGCGAATGCCATGCCCATGGCTAATGCAGGGGCCCCCTGTGCCCGCCTGCACTTGTTTTCTGCCAGCCTTTTCATGGTGGAAACCGCCATGAAAAGGCTGACAGAGAACAAGTTTGTACTCAGCAGGGCGGTGCTGAGCTTCAGGCCCCTCGTGAAACGTGAAATCATTCTTTATCTATCTATCTATCTATCTATCTATCTATCTATCTATCTATCTATCTATCTATCTATCTATCTATCTATCTATCTATCTATCTATCTATCTAGTTATCTCTCTATACATAATTGTTGTAACTGAAAATTCTATTTATATAGCACTTGCTATCCCTAACAAGACATCCAAGTGATTTGGGATGTGTACCACACTACTCCACCACCCAACATTACAGGTTAATAATTAGTAGATTAGTATTGTATTTATTTCTTTGTACATTAGTTGTGGTAGGTTTGTGCTTTTGATTTCTTGTGTGTTTAGTAGAGTTAAAGTAAGGAATGATGGGAATGAATTTGAAAGGGGAAAAGAAAAGTAGTGAGTTATTTTTGTAAGTAGTGGTTGTGTGTGCCTGTTATTTGGGTGGCATGCCTAAAAAAGGAGAGCAATGTAAAAAGGAGAGGAATGTTTAAGAGAGATGTTCAGGGATTCATAGTAGTAAGAAATGTTTGGGATGAGTCAGAGAGAGGAGTGATGAGACAAAGGTTCAAATGTACATGGCACTTGGTAAGGTTATATTGTTTGGAGAAAAAAAACCTCTATATAATATATATAAATATTCACATGTGCATGTAGCAGCAATATTTACGTGGTCTAGTCTGCACATTTATATTGTGATGAAGTATGCATATTTTTCATAACATACCTTAACCATTTAGCAGCAGACTTACATCTAAATGTGCACCTATATCTATATAGAAAAGGCAATTTTATGACTTTGTCTGATATACACATGCATCTTGGTATATTATATACATTTTCCCTTAAATAAATGCATCTGCTTATAACTGGAAGCTTAGTTCAGTATACAACGTGTAACTGCAACTTCATTTCTATTATGTGAGAACTATAGTTTGTCATGTCAGAGTTTTCTGAAGCTAAGGTATTTGTCAGTGGATTTTAAGGGAGTGGGTAGCGAATTTCATAGTTTGGCTGCTTGAGCAGAAAAAGCGGTTCCACCCATGTTTTTTTCTAATATGTAGGAGTGTTGAGGTGAGGAGTCATTCTTGAGTGTGGTTCCTTTAATGTATGTGTTTATTTATTTTGTTCCTGATGAAGATGATTTATTTGCATTGTATTTCTTTGTGTGTAATACAAAGCAGCTTGAAGGTGGATCTTCTCTCAACTGAAAATCAGTGTAGGGCCCTCAAGGAAGGGGAGATCTGTGCTTGTGGTTTTACATGTAGGGGGGTATAGTGCAGCCTTCTGAATTCTTTGTAATCTTATAGTTGACAAAGGTGAGCCATGATACAGACCATTGGCTTAATCCTGTTTTGATATGCCAAGAGAAATGGTAGCTTGAACTTTGAGAGGGAATCCTAGGTGCAGGAAGATGTGTGGCATTGTTTAATCATGACTGAGATTGATTTGACCTTATCCCATTGTGCATTCATTGGCAGCTTATTGTAGATGGGTATTCAGACACCTCTTACCTCCTTACATTTTCTGATGGTGATTCTACATTGTCTGACCACATGCAGAAATGTTGATAGGTTTCCAGTAACCACAAGTGGGTATTTCAGTTTTGAAGATATTCAGTTTGATGTGACTCCAAGAAATCAATTAGTTTATGGCCCAGAGGCAACTGAAGATTTTTGATGTTCCAATGTCCTTTGTGTTTTTCAATAACAAAATTATATGTGTGTCATTGGCATAGGTATTGCAGGTGAAGTTAAAACCATTGATCTGATATCATAATATCTTCATATGGACGTTGAAAATCATGGGTGAGATGATTGAGCCTTGAGGGACCCCACTTTAATGCTGTGTGGTTTAGAAACGAAAGGAGGATTGTGTATAATATTTGTTCTATTGTGCAGGTACTATGGGCCAGATGTAGCAAACCGTTTCACCCATTCTGTGTCTATGGGAAAATGTGTTCGTACATATGGCTCCATGTGATCTAAGTTAGAGGTGTGCCCTCTCTTTCAGCTTCCTCAATTCTGTGGATTGGTATGTCATGATCCACTGTGTCAAAGGCTGCCAAAAGGCCCAAGATAAGAATGGCAGCAACTCCGTTCTCGTCTACTGTGCTTTTAAGGTCAATCCAGATAGAGGTTAGAGCCTATTCAGTGCCTCTTCCAGGACTCAAACAAGTTTAGAATTGGGATTGGAAACTATGGATTGTGACATCCTACAACAGGCTACAACAAAGCTAGCCCAACCATCGCCCCCATACTCTACAACATAATCCACTCCTCTTTCGACTCCGCCACCTACCCAGACCCCTGGAAGCACGCGGAAATCACTGCTCTCCTAAAATAAAAAAAAGCCAACCCGGAGGTCCTCTCCAACTACCGCCCCATCTCCCTCCTCCCTTTCCCCGCCAAGGTTGCAGAGAAATTAGTCATCGCCCACCTATCCCACTTCCTCGAAGCAAACAACACTCTTGACCCCTCACAATCTGGGTTCCGCAAAAACCACAGCAACGAAACCGCCCTCATCACATGCACTGACGACATCAGGACCAAAGTCGACAAAGGCGAGACCGTCGCACTCATCCTCCTAGACCTCTCCGCAGCCTTTAACACCGTCTGCCACCACACACTCTGCACACACCTCCACAACATAGGAATTTGCTACAAAGTCTTAGACTGGCTTACCTCCTTCCTCACCGACCGGACCCAGAGAGTCCACCTTCCACCCTTCCACTCCAACACTACCAAGATCACCTGCGGAGTCCCCCAAGGGTCCTCCCTCAGCCCCACACTCTTCAACTCCACATGATCCCCCTAGCCAACATCCTCCGAGCACACAGAATCACTATCCTCTCCTATGCAAATGACACCCAACTCATCCTCTCCCTCACCCGCAACCCCACCACCGCCAAAACCAACCTACACGCCGCTCTCCTCGACACCCCCAACTGGATGACCACTAACCACCTCAAGCTCAACTCAAACAAAACCGAGATCATCATCTTCGGCCCCAACAAAGCCACATGGGATGACTCCTGGTGGCCCACTGCCCTAGGCCCCGCACCCACCCCCGCAAACCGCGCACGCAACCTCTGCATCATCCTTGACCCCTCCCTCTCCATGACACAGCAAATCAAAGCTCTAACCTCCTCCTGCTTCCACACACTCTGCACTCTAAAAAAATCCTTCAAATGGATTTCCCCAGAAACCAGAAAGACAGTCACCCACGCACTCATCAGCAGCAGACTGGACTACGGTAACGCCCTCTACACCGGCACCATACTCAAACTCAAACGCAAACTCCAAAGAATTCAGAACACAGCCGCACGCCTCGTCCTTGGCCTCCCCCGCCACAAACGAATCTCACCACACCTCAAATCCCTTCACTGGCTCCCCATAGACAAGAGAATCACATTCAAGATCCTCATCCACGTACACAAATCCCTCCACAACACCGGCCCAACCTACCTCAACGATAGAGTGAACTTCCAAACTCCCACATGCAACCTCCGATCAGCCGACCTCGCCCTAGCCACAGTCCCCCGCATCCACCGCACCACCACAGGAGGCAGGTCCTTCTCCTACCTCGCCCCCAAAACCTAGAATTCCCTCCCCACGACCTTCACAAAACCAAGGACCTCCTGGTCTTCAGAAAGAAGCTCAAGACATGGTTGTTCGATCAGTGACCCTCCCTGCCCTCCCTGCACCCCCCCCCTCAGCGCCTTATGACCCTCATGGGTGAGTAGCGCGCGCTACAAAATTTTTTGATTGATTGATTGACATCGGGGTGAAAACTGTTCATTCTATAAGTTAGCCCAGGATGGTCCATTTTCTTTTGGTCTGATTGTCTAGCTTATTTTTTTTAGCAGGCATATGTATGCATTTTTAAGCATTCTGGGAAAACCTCTGTTGTTAAGGAGTTGTTGATGAGTGTTCTCACTAAAATGGCCACTGAAGTTTATAGTAGAAAGTTTTTGAAGTTTTGAGGTGGACAAGGGACAGAGAGCCAGCCTGCAGGTTTTGACAAGATGCAGAAATTCAGCTGGTGATAGTTTTTTGAAGAAGCATAGAGGCTGTCATTGCCCTTTCCTGAAGGGTTTTGTAGGAAGTGGGTTGGGGCTGTTGTCTTTTTGTTGCTTAAATAAGAATCCAACATGTTTGTTTTAGTTGTGTAATGATTTGCCAGTTTGTTATCAAATTCTTGAAAAAAAGAGGTTGGTACCGTCCATGCATTTTGGCTGATGGAATTCTCTGGGTATTCTACAGAACTATTTATTAGCACACTTTGCAATGTGGATTCGGTTGGAATGGATTAGGTTTCTGCCTTTTTGGTTGTTAACTTATCTTGTCTTTCGAGTTGTTCATTTTGAGCCAGTTGTGATGAGGTTTAGCAATATATTGTTTTCATCTCTTTTAATTTTGCATTCATCCAAAAGGTGTAGATGTTTTCAGAGGAATTAGGAGGTCAAAAACATTCTGTAGTGTGTTTGTATAGAATTGATTGGGACCAGATCTGTGTTTGAGGTAAGACAATTTTCTAGTTCCTCTTACATTAGCTTATTCCAAAGTCGATATTTAGTTAAAAGCATAATTATTTTAGTTGAGGTGATTTTGGTGTTACGTGTTGTAATGTAATTATATAGTGAACTGACCATGTGACTGGAGTAATTCTTTAGAACGTGACTAGGTTTTGTTTGGAGAAGGTGATAGCTAATGTATATCCAGAAATTGTAGGTTGTGTGTGCCTAGGCCAGTGAGGATGGTTGTGGGGTGTGGCATATTAGTTTTGTCAAACCATATGTTGAGGTCACACAGGGGTGCATGTGTTTGAGTATATTGTAAAACGTTTAAAGATTTAGAAATGTATCTGGAAATAATGCAGTGCTAGGTGGTGGTCCATAGAGAAAGTACCATGTAAAGGTTGGGCTGCATTTGATAAGGAGGCCCGCAAATCCTTGTAGCGAAACTTCCTCAGCTTTGGTGAGATTTTTTTTTTTTTTAATAGGACAGGTAAGCTGGCTCCTTTTTAGTCTATGCAATTTATAGATGTTACAGTTTTCCTGGTGGAATAGCTTTGTGCAATTCCAGTGCCAAATCTTCCTCTAGTCATGATTCATGGTAGAAATTTGATGTCTAGTTGGCAGAGGTATACACCCTTGTCCAAGTAGGGACCACAATCCTAGTCAGGGTAAGTCACAGCACATCCAAATTATCCTGCGCTCACCCTCTGGTAGCTTGGTACAGAGCGGGCAGGCTTAACTTAGAAGGCAATGTGTAAATTATTTGTGCAATACCTCATACAGTAACACAGTGAAAGTACCACTGAAAGTACTTCACTCCAGATTAGGAAAATAGATAATATTTATCTGAATAAAATAATATCATAATGACAAAAATCCAATATGCACAAGTGGAGACATCACTTTCTAAAGGTTTAAAAGAGTCTCAATCCTTGAGATTGTGGTGTATCCTTGTAACACACAGTACCTGGGAAGCCTAAAAAAAACCATATACAGGGGCCGTGCGGGGAATGCATTGAAAAATAGGGTGCTGTGTCAGATTTTCGGGTGCAGCACAAATGAATTGTTGTTTCTTCCCGTGCTACAAGGTGATGCATTGATTTCCAGGAGCGCAGCCTTGGTTTCTCACTGTGATGTGGGGATATTTTGACACCCAGGGACGATTTGTTGAAAATCCTTGACAGGCTGGCAAGAAGGAGTAGGTGCTGTGTCGATCCAGTAGGTGGTGCAGCAAATTTCTTCGACACACAGGGAGGGTCATGGCAAAAGGATTTGGGAGTGGAGGGAGAGGGAGTGGTTGTAAGTGGTGTTTTGGTGGATGCCTTGGGTGCATGTGTGTGCGAGATATGCATGAGTGTGCTGGGTGTCTGTTGGGTGGGTAAGTGTGGGCATTTATGTGTCTTGGGAGGAGAGGGGTGGAGGTGCTGGGAGATGACGTTTTGGATGGGTGACTGTCTGTTGGGGTGGCGACTGCATGTATGGTGGATTTGCTGCCCGTAGGCGTGTCTGTGGTGTCTGCGGATGTGGTAACTTCGGTGGATGTCTGCGGGTCTGCTATTGTGACTGTGGGTAGGACAGGAGTTGTGGCTTGTTTGATGAATGTTAGTGTAGTGTCTGCAGGTGAGTGTATGTGAAGGTGGAGTTGTGGGGGAGTCAGTGCAGGAAGTGAGTGTTGGTATGTCTGCAGGTGGGTGTTGTTTGTGTGCATGCTGGTTGTGCTTGTGTTTGTCAGTGGTACCCTTGGATGTTGAGGTGGATTCATGCTTGTTTGTCTGTGTGCTTTGGCTGGGACAGGGAAGAGGGGTTTGGGATTTGGAAAAGGAAGGTGGAGGGGGGCAGAAGACAAAGGGAGACTGGCTGCCGTCAGTGTGTAGGTCAGAGCCTGAAAGGATCTCTGTAGACCAGCCAGTGCACCGTGAATGCCCTCCAGCAACGCATTACTCTGTTGGATTTGAGTTGCTACATTCACGATGGTCGACTGAACCACAGAGATCGACCTCAGGCAGTCAATAGCTTCCTCACTGAGGGCAGATGGGCTGACAGGGGCAGAAGTGCCTGCAGCAAAGGAAACGCCAACCCTCCTGGGTGAGTGGGCATGGACAACTGGGTGGGGAGCTACAAAGAGGGCAGTGGTAGTAAGGGGGGGTGGGAGACAGAGATGGTGCTGGAGTGGCCCCAGAAGGATCTGTCACTGCCAGGGAGTGTCCACTGGAGGAGGATTCTGAGGATGATGATGTGATCCTGTCTCTCCCGTGGCACTCTCACCATCCAGGTCACTGGGTTCGCTTGATGTCGGTGGTATCAGCACTCCAGGTGCCACTGCCAGCAGCATCCCCACTTGCATGTGCCCATCTCCTTCACCTGCTAATGCTGACAGATAGAGAAAGAGGGAGGGAGAGATAGAGAGGTAGAGAGAGGGTCATCACATTCTTCACATACACACATTACAACATGGACAACTGTAGGTATACATCTCCTGGCTGGGCTATCTCATATAGAAACCCACATATCCTACATCATGTCACAACATGTTACTTTTATCCACCCCTTTATGTCATCTCTTTCACCGACATAATCCACGGAAGGTGTAACAACTGGAGCATTCCAATAAATCACCTGTAAAGCTATGTCAGCATGCTCACTATGCCCTGACTGAAGCTGAAATTCTGTCCTAATCCTGATCATAACTCTTCATACCCATATCATCTTTAGGAAAAGCAGTTGGCTGATCACAACATATCATGCATGTTCTGATTCTACACCTGACCAGTCCATGCCTGTCTGAACCCTCTGTACATATATGCCATAATGGATACAATCAGTGATGTCACCAAAATAAGTGGCACTCCCGTAGAGGTGACATCTGATGTGTAGAATACATGTCTGGAGAACATCCATGTCACTACATGTACCAAATCCCAGAGGAATATCTGCAGACACTGTACACATATACACCACATCACTTCATACGTGCATGTGCAGCTACAGTGGCCTAAATGGCACACATGAGACATCCACTGACAATCACCGAGTGTAGTGTAAGGACAACTAAACATTAGCCAGCCACACCATACATCATAGGGCACATAACATTCCACATGACTTGCAGATACAGTTCCATGACATGACAGCATGAGTAAACCCACATCATCCACACCATTCCTGACATGTGATTACCTGTACCTAAGTCCATGGGTTCTCTGCCAGGTGTGGACCCCCAGGGTCCGCACTTGCTTGGTGACGGCACGCCAGATTCCCTTGCACCATACCAATAGGAGTGGTCACTACCCATCAGTCAAAGCACGTAGGCACATATACCCATCGTCTCTGCTCACACGCCTTCACAATATGCCATCTGCGTACATCTACACCCTCACCAGTTCACATGCCCGAATCTACGTCACACACAACACCTATCACACATGGCTGGGGCATTGGATTCACCTGCTCCTCTGGTGCCCCATATAGCTGTCCCTACAGGTGTAGGACCTCCTCCACTAGCTTCTCCAGCTCTTCCGGGCTGAAGGCAGGGGCTCTATCACCTGCAGGACGTGGCATGATGTGGCATGATGGCTCCCTGAGACAGTACACAGCAGCTCACATTGTGGAGGTCTTGCTGGCCACAGTGTCAGAAGTCAACTGAACAAAACTGCAGAAAATGGTGGTTATGGCAGCCACGTGTAGGACCGTCACCGCTGGCGGTCATACTCATTGGCCCTAGTCTGTCAAAGGCAGCAATGTTAACCGATGACAAGTAGCACGGCGATTGCGACCACCTTGACGACTTCTGCCAGCGGACTTAGGTCACTTCCAAGTGTCCACTAGAGTAGGGCAGGCACCTGCCATGTTGGGCACATGTAACCAATGGATGTGCTTAATTATCAGCGTCAGTCACTTAATCCCCCAAAAATCTGTGTAACCGTATTTTGTGCCATCATGGTTGTGCAACATATTGTGACAATCTTTACACAATGACTTGTTCATGCTGTATCTATGTTGAGAACTATGTTAAGGTACGAGGTGGTACGTAGGCCATGGTTAGATATTGGTAGATTCCAAAACATATGTGCAATTAGTGCAGGATAGCTAAGTCTCGCACACATGTACAATTACATATGTTTCATATGTAGAATCCAATTTACATGTTACCCAATATGCAGCTCTGGGGGTGAAATAGGTGTATATCTATAGTCTGCATTGCATATGTCAGAAGTGCTACTCATCCTCTACAGATGTTAGGTGTCAGGTAATATACAATGTGTTCATGATGTGTACATACTGCATAACTCATTGTGCATTCTCTCCTCTCAAAATAGTTATCCTGCCATGAAGAGAGTGAGACAAACGCTAGTGTACCGTCCACTAGTAGATCTGGCAAACATGGAGGACAGGCATGTCATCCTGACATATCATCTGAATCGTCATACCATCATGGATTTATGTACACAGATGGAGCCAGATCTGATGCCAGCCATTCACAATCCCTATTGCATACCTTCCATCATTCAAGTATTGTCAGTGCTACACTTCCTGGCCACAGGGTCATTTAAGGATACTGTTGCCTTAACAGCAGGGATGTCTCAGCCCATGTTCATTCTGGTATCGGAGGATGTATTGTGTGCATTGTTGAAACACCTGGACAGCTACATCAGGTTCTCCCAAAGAGCAGATGTGGCCTATATGAAGGCAGACTTTTATGAGATAGGACACATTCCTCATGTGGTATGAGCCATTGACGGCAACCATGTAGCCCTGGTCCCTCCCAGTGCCAATGACGAGGTGTATAGGAACAAGAATAACGACCACTCAATCAATGTACAGGTGGTGTGTCTGGCAGACCAGTACATCTCACAAGTCACAGACAAGTTTCCTGGATCAGTGCATGATTCCTACATAATGTGGGACAGCAGTATCCCACATCTGATGGCACAACCACAAACAGAGGGCCTGGCTGCTTGGTAAGTATGCATTGTAGTGTGTGTTCAGTGTTATGTCAACTGTCATCACAAGTTAGCCAATCGCAGAACCTATTTATGAATTGTTCTACCATGGTGTTCACAGATCACTCTGGCTACCCAAACCTTCCTTTGCTGTTGACACTAGTGAGATACCCAGCCATGTCAGGGGAACTCCGTTTAAATGAGACCCATGGGAGGGCAAGGCGTGTAATCAAGCAAGCATTCGGGCTCCTGAAGGCAAGATTCAGGTGCCTGGACCTATCTGGAGGTGACCTCCTCTACTCGCCCCATCAGGTATGCTAAATAATCATTGCCTGCTGCATGCTCCACAATCTAGCCCTCAGACATCAGATACCATTGATAGCAGATGGGAGTGAGGAAGCTGGACCAGTGGCTGGTAATGCTGATATGGTGAGTGATGAAGAGCCAGAAGAAGAAGGAGCAGCTGACTCTAGGACAGAGCTCATCAATCAGTAGTTCCACTGACATACAGGTATGACATTCCTACAATGGGGCTTACATCAAGTTCAAACCCCACCCAACCTGCCAAACCTAGCACATCTTCACTGTCTAGAGGGCAACACGCTGAACCCATCAGGGCGGAAGTCTACGAGGAGCCCTGGCAGGTCCCTGAGGACCAATGGTGGGCTTTCCTTCATCAAAGTAACACCTACCAAAATCGTTCAACGCTACATGGAAAGGAAGCTGCTCAGCCCACGCCCTTTAAAGAGGAGAGCCAACCATCCACAGACATCCAGGTCATGACACTGGACTCCGACCCTGCCACCCAAGAAAATCCAACGAACGCTGCAACTCAGGCCCCCAGCTTGCCAACCCTCCCACCAAAACTAAAAACAGAGGGGGTCAGCTTAGCAGTGGATGAAAAAACATTATCTTACCTAGACATGCAAGAATGGGAGGACATGCTAATCGCAGACTCCCATGACCCTTTTTCAGCCACTCGAATTACTCCCATCCAGATCCAAGCCAACTGTCCCCTAAGGATGGTGCAATGATCAATGCTAGCACTGACATGAGTATTGGAACACCAATTGATCAAGATCTTGTCGAGATCTCTCGCAAATTACACACAGACGGCGCTTGGGCCTTCCTACTCAAAACCATTCAGCTCCTAGTTGAAGCACTCCAATACCAGTTAGACAAAATGGATGTTCAGCTAACCCTGCTTAGCACATTGGCAGTTTTTGTAGCAGGAATAGACTGGAAACTAGATGACCTAAAATCCCTCCTCACACAGCCACAAGAAAAACCCACGGGTGGTCGTACCAACTGCTCATGTAGACCAACAATAGACAAACTGCCTACGCTGCCCTTCATGCTTACCCATCTCTGTGCGTCTCTAAAAAGCAGGAGATCCCAGTCACTTTACAAGCTCCTGCATCGAAACCGACCCTATGGCTCATGACTCAGCAAAAATCAACCAGGACTCATCCGAGAGCATAACGCATCAACTAGGAACAATGAGCGAGGAACTGAAATATGGGCCTCACCAGACGTTGCCTACAACAGTAGCCCTCCCCTCCTCAGTTCTAATAACAACCACCATCCAACCTCCTGGGAATGGGCAATCACCTGGCAGCTCCATGGACGGCAACTCCACTGTGAAAGCTAACGCCAAGCGAAGATGCCCAAAGGAGGAAAGGACGCAAGAAGGAACTTGTAGGGAACGGAAAGATCGGCACTTGGGCATCCACACTGGCAACAGATCCCAAACTGGGAACATCAGCAAATGTGTCCTTCAAAGAAGTCATATCTCCCCGGCCTGCTGGTTCAAAGGTGAACTCAGAGTATCCAGCTTCAAATGTGGCCATCGATTGGGGGATCTCGGGCATAAACAATCCCTCTCTGCTGGGAGAGGGGGTGGCCACTGCTGCAACAGTCAAAATTCCACAGTTTTCGCAAACTCCAGCAAATCCAATACACGGAAATCATAGTCAACCTACACGTTCGACCTCCTTGAACCCTTCACTTGTGCTGTCAACAGTCTCTCACCCATTGGATCACAGGAAAGGTCAGGGAGTGATCAGTATACCAGCTAGCCCTTCACAAAATGCACAAGCAGGGAATAACTGCTAGAGTCAGGACAGGGGAGGACCGCCAAACCAACCACTGCAGAAACTGGACCCAGAGGCTACAAATACCATCATGCTTACTTTTCATCCACATTACAACTCTAAGGGCACTGGCGACATCCTGAATAGGGGAAACATTCTCCACCTTCTATCACATATTCCTTTTATAAGCAGCCTGAGCACAACTGACCTCCTGGCAGTAGAATTCATCCGCCCAACCACCACATCTGCCCTTGAAGCAAATAAGACCACATGGAAGACAAGATCAATTGGCCAAACAATTTTAGCTGAAAGAGCAACGTTTGAAAGCTGGGGCATCAGTATCACCATGCACTGTGAGGTTGGCTACCGGACTCCTCTACTAACATCAGGACCTAAACCAGACCCCCCGATCAGGGAAACATGCTCTATACTCAAGAGCACCCAGGGCTGTTCACCACTGTCCTCAAGTGCTTCCACCACCATTACGGGCGAGTCCCGGAGCCACATGGTGCACACATCAATAGACCATATTCAACCCTACAACGACTTAAGGTGGATCTAAAAAAATTATCAATAACTGCAACTTGTCCCAGTGACAAACTCCAGACAAAAGGTAGGGCCCCACACCACCAAAGGAGTCCCTCAGCCTTTGTTCTTGGAATGTGAATGGCCTACTTTCCAAAGCCTCAGACCACCATTTTATTCAATACATCAGCACCTTTGACATAATACTAATGCAGGAAACTTGGCTGGATGAACCATTTTGTTTAGAAGAGTACACATGCTTCTTTACCCCAGCAACCAGAAAGGCAAAGAACGGTCACCTCCAGGGTGGCCTGGCCACCTACGTCTCTCTAGCACTGTCTGTCACAGCCACCCCTCTGGTCTCCACCCTCTCTTTTACTAACATTGTAACAATCACTACCTCACTGGACGTGCCCACAGCAAAAATAGTTCTTGTAAACACCTAACTTCACCCGAAGCTCAAATCTAACAAAGCCACCAAATCAATGGAACAGCTTGAGACCTATATAAGCAGTGGAGATAACGGTGAAAGGGCAGACATTATCATCTCATGCGACTTCAATCTGCATCCACAGAAGAAGCCCCGATTGCTTTCTCCAGTGCTTGGGGCCTCCGAACACAAGTGGCCAACAAACACGGGAGTCCCACGTTGACAAGCAGGACATTGCTCAAAGGCTTAGAACAACTACAGTTAAGAGCCCTGAACTCACCACAGGACGCAACATATGTCTCTACCACAGCCTCTACAACAATTGACTACACATTTGTCACTCTGCCACTATTTGACCAAGTAGCCACTTATCACCTAGGAGACAGGAGTGACAGTGATCACTGCCCGCAGGAACTAAACATTAACCTGATGATCTCCAAAATGGAAAAAGCAAGTATCTCACTCATCTTTTCCTACATCACAAATTACAAGTGGGTTAAATGCGGGCAAGCAAATGTTAATCTCATATCCAAAGCAGCAATCGATCTGGCAGTTGAACTAGAAGGGAATGCCAGCAGTGAGGTGCTGAAGTGGGAACAACTAACTAATAGGCTAAACATCAATTTTACAGAATCAATCACCACCAGACAACCGTCAGCACCGTCAGCACCGTCAGCAACAACTCACTTGCCACAGGTCCACAGAACTGCACTTCGAGATACAAAAAGGAAAATCAACTCCACCATAATGAATCTCTGTGGCAGGCCTGGGGACACAGACCTGCGCAAAGCATTAAGGCACCACAAGTAGTCACTAAAATGGGCAATCAACAGGAATCGTGGCAAAGTCTTATGGGACAAGCTACACTCAGACGCAATGAGTAACAACAGCGCACACTTCTGGCACACTATATGTAATCCTACATACCCTTCACACTGTTGTATTACATCATATATACCAGAAGCTGTCTGGGCGCAATATCTTGGAGTCCACTTCAACTGCCAGCCTTCAGTCCAGGCACCACACAGTCCATCAACACAAAGAAACTTTACAGAATCTCACCTTCCCCTTAAGTCTCCGGAGAAGACTCCATTCTCAGAATTCACTGACTCTGTCACGGTAAAGGACCAGATAGCCAAAGGAAGGAGAGAAGGTGCCCCGGGCCCCAACAGTCTTCCCCCTGCAATTTTCAAGCACAACAGCTCCTTCTGGCAAAAGATCCTCGAACCTCTCTACCTGGGAATAAGCTAGACCGGCATGATTCCACAGTACTGGAAAGGGTCCATAACCTCACCTATATTTAAAAGCGGGGACAGGTCGCTCCCAAATAGCTATTGCCTGATTGCCCTAATAGACAACAAAGCAAAGTATTTTGCAGGTTTGCTGTTGGAGCACCTGTCTGCATGGATTGTTGAAAAAGGAATAATTCCCAAGACCCAAACAGGCTTCTCTAAGCAAACTGGCACCATTACAAACATAATGGCCATTGGTCTCTTAATCGACAAAGCTAAGACACAGAAACTGCAGCTTCACCTATGTTTTGTCGACTTTAAGGCCGCATTTGATCATGTGGAAAGGAACTTGCTGTGGAAGAAGCTATTAAACTGGGAACTTCCACATCCGCTTTTACACCTGATAATAGCTCTTCATACGGACACAGGGGTCCAAATAAAACTGGGAACAGGCACTCCTCTCTCAAGGAAAATTCCAACAAGAAAAAGTCTAAAACAGGGCTGTGTTCTAGCCCCCACACTTTTCAATTTATACTTAGCAGACCTGGTGGGCTCACTCGCTCTTACAAACTCACACGCCCCGAAACCTGGAGCTACCGTGCCGCATATATGCAGATGACCTCGTGCTGATTAGCACACAAAAATAGGGCTCCAGAGACTGATAATGCCACTCAACACTACTCGGCCAACACCATGACTGCAAACTTCTAAAAAACACGCACAGTTTTCAATCAGAACCAAGGGGCCTCCAAGTGCGAGGTACTGGGGTACGACACAGCCTGTACAAACAGAAAGTTACAAACACCTTAGTGTCACCATTGACAAATCAGGGAACTTTGTCCATCAAAGAGGGTGTATAATGGGGAAAGGCCTAGCGATAGCACTATGTTTAAAAAGGATAAAAGTACACTTCAATGGTCCCTCACACATCCCCCTCCTACAAGTACTAAAAGACAGAGACACAGAAATCCTAAATCACGCAGTAAGCAAAGTATTCAGGATGAACTTCAATCTTCCCAAATTTAACTCCCCCGCCCAATCAATACTGGAATTCGGCCTAATGGATCAATCTTTGGCAAGACGTGGTGCATACATCAACTTCTGGAGTAAACCCGAGGCACCACTTCGGAGTCCCTCAACCACCATCTGTGGCAGGACCTCGAATGCAAGAACACTTCTCCGTTCAGGATCCATTCGGATGACTCACAAAGGGTGACAGGCTTACCGACCTCTGGAGGACCTCAATCCCGCACAGTGCCTTCAAAAAAGCAGCTGGGAAATCATTTCAGGCTCCAGTCCCTGCTGGAAGACAACGCAGCCTTCTCAAGGAGATCTCACGTGTAAATGACTCTGTACGCCTACGCGTCTCTGGTACCACAGCCATACCTAGGTCTCGGTTTCTCAAGGCAAACATAGGAGCAATTCTTAAAGTATTGGCTAGGGCTTCTACCATGTGCTCTAAATGCAGCCCCCTGGCTGAGAGACGTGACAGACACTACCTGCAGCTTATGCGGTAAAGGCACAGAAGATCTCCTACATGTCACCTTGTATCAGAAAGAAAAGCCTTATTAAAAAAACAAATTTAATGGAAGAGGCCTATGGACAAGGAGGCAAACAGTGATGGCGTGTTTTGCACCTGGGGACCTGCAACTGAACTGCGCCATAGTGAAATTTCTCTCCTTAGTAACACCAAAGCAGCATTCAACACAGCAGCACCATCCTCCTCCATCCTCTTATACGGTCCCCAAGGTATAAGACCTCTGCCACTGTGACTAACTGGGCCGACACAAGTCCTCAAATCAACTAACTAGAAGGAACTAATGACTGCTAAAAAATCTTAGATGACTTTAGAGAAAATTGTTTCATGCAAGGCTGTGCCAACTGTTCATGCAATGGGCAACTATGTAAACAAATAACAATAATAACACATCAGGAAAGGGGTGGGACACTAGGAAGACTGGGGGACACTATAAGATGACATTCTTTCCTAAACGCTTGACATCAGCATTCAATGGTACTAAGAAATGTTTTAACTACAAATAGAATGAGTTATGTTTTAAGAAGCAAATTAATTGGTATGAGAATCAGACAGCACAATTGAGTTATCACAATGTGTTTTACATGCATCAGGAAGAAGTTTACAAATAAGCAATATGGCTACGTGTAAATTAACAAACTGCTAATGACGGCTTATTAACAATTTGAATGTATCCTAAAATGTCTTTCTTTTTTTTTTTTACATTGTTATGGTCTTAAGTGACTAAACAATAAATCTTTACCTACTTACTTACAGTAATAGAGGGTCAGCTCAAACATGCATTGTTACATCTGATCCTTCTGGAATGGAATAATCAGTATTTAGCTATGTTTTTTGCATTCTCCTATCCTCTTTTCCTCCCACTCACTGAAATTGCAATTTCGTGTTTGGCTCTGCAACCTATGGCGAGAGGTATTTATTGTCAGTAGCCAATGGTAATAGATGACAGACATGAGAGGTGTACATGACAGATACCGGTGAAATGAATATAGTTACAGTGGGAAGGAAACCTGTTCGCAGTTCCTTCGTACAAGTGGAATTGTGACTGCTAAGTCCTTTCCTATTACCAGTGGGGCTGGGGGGCGGTGCGAAATGGTGTATTACATGTCAGTTGAAGTTTGTGGCCAATGTGTGAAGATTGGATCATGGCCTCTTGCTACACAGTTGGTGGACTATTTTGTTATGACTATGGGGCCTAGCTGTGTTTTTATTCTGACGTTGCTGTCCAAGGTGCACAAAACTGTTTAGTGACAAAGGTGAGTAAAACTCCTGAAGGTATAGGCCCTATGTTTGTGTATGGTCAATGTGCTGGTTCCTCAGTGATGTCATGTGTGTGTTCCATGGGATGTGTGATCATGTAGCTGCGCTATGTGTATGTGAAGAGTCTGTACCTGGTGATATATAGGTCCAATCTGGGTGTCCCTGCTTTGTAGGTGGGTTACCATGGACATGCCTTCTGTTACCTGTATTTGTGCATTGTGTGCCACCATGCCTTCCATCCTGATAGTACCCTCTGTCATGCTCTATTCGCAGGTTGGAATACTGACTATACTATGGTGTTGGCCTGGACTGCAACCTCTCTGACATCTGTACTGTGACATTTCTGTTGTTATGTGTCTCATGCTGTGAGAGCCCTCTTCTGAAGACCATTACACTGGCTGTTCGATGCAGGGGGCATGACATCCCCACAGTTGGCAAGCATGGCAATTGTTGATGGATTATAAAACACATATATACAGTAGCTGTGTTCAATTGTGATTTATTGTGAATATCAATATAATAAAGGTCAAAATCAAAGTGCTTAAAAGAAAAATAGGGTGATGAGTTAGGTCATGGTAGATGGATTCATCAGAGTAGCACCAATACCAATTGGTTTGATAGGTCCAGTGTCCAGTGTCCTTGTACCATGGGAAAATTGAGTCATGTCTCAGGACAGTCTACAAGGTTTCCCAGTGGTATACAAGCGTGACAGGAGAGGTTAACTTCCTGGCATTGGGTTTAGTCTTAGCATCTGCTCTAGTCGGATGTCTAGGTGGAAGTCCACATTTGCAGGGGGTTCCTCAGCTACAGAGGGAGGGGTGTCTGAGGCATATGGCTCCCCTGGCAGGGCCTCCATTCCACTAGCTGCCACAGATGTACATGGGGCAGATGTTGCAATGCTAGTGGAAGGGTCGTGATGGTGTGTAGAGGAACCAATGAGGATGGTATTGATATCCCTCAGCATCCCTGCAATAGAAGCCCTGGTGGTACTATGTGCCTTCCACTGTTGCACTGTCCTGGTGGTATTCCCTCTGCAGCCTTTGATTCTCCCCCAACATGGTAATTATTTGGCCCATCTTGCCATGGGAACTTTGGTATGCTCCCAGGACTTGAGAGATGGTTTTCTGGTCAGTGGTGTGCATTTGAGGCCCCATCGTCTGGCCCACAGCACCCCTCCCACACACCCTACCCCCAGCCGCCTCTACCCCGGCACGATATGCCTATTCCCAGTTGTAGCAGGGCCTTCATTGTCAGGGATGTCAAGGTTCGACTCAGGTCTCTTTACTGTGGGGCACACAATAGATTGAACAGGCCTTGGGACACAGGTTGGGGAGGGGTGAATGCTTGCTTGTGATGTAGTTGCACCAGGGGTGGGGGGGTGTTGATGTGGGAAGGGTGAGGCAGGAAATCGTTGACTGACCAGGTGTCTCAGAAGGGCCAGGTTGTTCATCATTGTCTAGACATCGAGGTGTGTTGTTCTCACTGGGGCCTTCAACCTGAGAGGGACTGGCAGTCTTAGGTATCGTCTCCATGGTGGCAATGGCTGGGTTTCCTGTGGAGGGAGTGAGACACAGAGTTCAGGTTGAAATGTGTGTCTGATTACCTCTTTATGAGATGGAGACAGTGGCTTTATATGATTCCCTGCAATGACGCTGACAGATGCTGCACAGCATACCTTTGTTGTACATACCTCTCTGTGACTTGATTGCCATACTTTATGTTGGGAGCTGCCTTACAAGTTTGGTACAGATTGCACTGCCGATGGGTTCTGTTTTTGTCTGATAATTGACATCACTGTCACCTCTGTTACCTAGTGATTTATGAGGCTTGCTAGATGTCACAAATTAAAGCTGTACAGTGCACAAGTGTGTCCTAGTGGGAACACAATATGTGAGTATGCAAGGTTGATAGTCCTGTATCTAGATGTTGTGCATGTCCATCGACTCAGCTATCTTACTTTCCAACCCAGGCAGGTCTATTTCTGGTTTGGGCAATTTGATCTGTGGTCATTAGGAATGGTCACTCAGCTGTAGCTGTATGATGTTTTGTATGCTATTGTGAGTGTGCCTTTGCATTGCTGTCATTGCCATGTACTAGTCCTCACTAGGGCAATCTAGATGGTGTAGCTAGTACTTTAGTTGCTCATGCATGAAATATGATGTGTTGTGCACATTCAAGGTTTTCAGAAAATTGTGTTAGTGCATTCTGGGAGTCTTAGTGATTTGATTTCCCAGCAGTTAACATACCATTGCCAAGGGCTGTGGGGCAGTTGGGCTGGGTGGAGTGGTGGCATGCAGGAGAGGGGCATTAGCTGAATAGGTGGGAGGTACAGTGGGAATTTAGTTAATTAGGGGGAATGTGGGTGGTAAGGAAGCATGCAGGACAATACAGTTGTATGGCATGACTGTTGTGGGTACTTACCAGACTCCAGTCCCCCAGATATTCCAGTCAGGCCCTCGGGATGTAGTATGTTCATGACCTTCTCCTCCCATGATGTGAACTGTGGGGAAGGAGGTGGGGACCCACCGACAGCATTGTGCACAGCTATCTGGTGGCGTGATGCCATGGAACGCACCTTCCCAGCATGTGGTTCCACCTCTTCCTGATGTCGTTCCTTGTACGTGGATGGATACCTACTGAGTTGACCATGTCGACTATCCTTTGCCTCAACTCCATTTTCCTGGCAATCGATATTTGTTGGACCTGTGCTCCAAACAGTTTTGGCTCTACCCTAACAATTTCATCCACCATGACTCTCTACTCCTCATCAGTGAAACATAGGTGTTTTTGTGGAGACATGGTAGTGCTCGTGTTTTGACAGTGTGTGGGGGTGTTGTGAGTGTAAGGGTGCAGTGTTGGGTAATTGGTGAGGTGTGAATGCTGCAATGTGAGGGTGTGATGGTTGTCGCAATTTGTTTGTGCTTGTGATGTGTGTTTTGTGTTAGTTGTGGTGATGTGGGGGGTATGCTGAGTGTAATATGTATGTTTGCCTATGGTGTGAAGATGCTATTTAACTTATTTTCTCCTACTCTCTGGGTATCTGAATGGCCTTTCTATTGCAAAACATTGTGGGTTGTGTAGAGGTGTGTTAATACAGTGCAGTGAGTAGGTGTGTCAGGTGTGTGGATGTGTGCCAGGTGTAGGGGATTCAAACTATCAAATGTGGTGTGGTGTTCTTACAAAAGTCAGGCACACATCTGTCTATTAATCCAATCGGTGTAGTGAGTCTCTGTTCCACTTGATAACTTATACAAATCCACATTCAGCCTGATCTCAGTTGGTGTAATGAGTCTCTTTATTCCACTTAATAATGCATGTGATTCCACATTCAGCCTGGCCAACACGTGTTGAGTCCGGGACCATCACCCAAAGACTTTTTCAAGGCTTGTTATGGCTTGTGTGTACATCTCCTTTATTCCTAAAGGTATTCACTTTTCATAAGTTTGCTTACTAACGTGGCTTCTAATTGTATTTCCCTTCGTCAGGATAATCCGAAAATAAGTGTCATATACATTAGTCTAGTAATCATCCAGCCCCTTAATTGTTGTCTATTTCCACGAGTACGCCAACCTGCCAGTCCTCCATCGGCAACACAAGTATTCTGCCTGATGTGAGTTTTGGCCGCAGTGGTTCACACTGCCAATGGTTTTCTGCCATGGAAGAACCGCTGTGGTGATTTGTGGCTTGTAATCTGGTGGGTGGAATTGTGTTGGGCTGGCGGTGCTGGTGGTGGTACTGCCTCTTTCCCACCCTCCAGTGTCCATGTGGTTTAGTTTTTTTGGCTGTCTTTTGGTGGCCTTCACATTGTGACTCTTAATACGGCAGTCAGATTACCACCAACATAGCGGTCTTTTGTTGCCGCCACTGCAGCGGTCTTCCAAAAAGACTGCCAAAGTCGTAATGAGGCCCTTTATTTTTCAGGAAACTCAATTACCTTATAATACTTCTTCATCACCCCTTAGATGGCGCACCTGTTATCGGATCTCTTTGAGGTTCACTATCAGGCCCATCGATATGCAGTTTGCATGATGTCCACAAATCAGTCTGAAGCACAATGTCAAACAACGCATTAAAATCTTCAGAATGATTTGTGAATGACAATATATCACTCCTACTCCAAGGTACGTGGATATATCCTCCACCTGTTATTTCTCTCATGGACATCATTTTCACGCTGTCTTCTGCTTGATTTGCTTCTGCCTGAGGCACATTTAGCTTTGCTTTCTTCTGATCTCTTTTCTTCACCCATCTACCTTCTCACTTATGAAAGGCTTCCCATATCTGAGTGTATATAATTTATTCTTTAATATCCAATTTCATTCCAGAAGATCTCATTTTAACAATGTCCTTTGTGCTGAACTCTAATCTGTAATTCCTCTTTAGGGGCTTTCGTTTTTCTAAATCCACATCATATTTCTCGGCTACTTCAGCTAGCCTCCTATAAGCCTGTCCTGCACATTGTACTATCCTTGCACATGAGCAGTAGTTCATCTTCTGTATATGTCTCTAATTGAGCTGTATTTAATGTTCCTAAAATCATTCAATTTAATTTCAATTTCAATCTGGACACATTCACTGATCTATCTCTCTCAGGTGTCTCTTCTGTTCTGCCATTGCAACTTGTCACATCTGTTGCACCTTGAGGACTGAAAGTATTTAAACAGTCTGTCAATTGTTTTGCTGTGAACCCTTGCAAACTGATATTATTTCTCTGTGGTACTTCTTCTCTTACTTGTCCTATATTCTGCTGATTCACGGCATTAAAGTTTGACATATTCTCTGGCGAGCTAAAGGGTACTCCTCCTTGTGGAGTGCTGCAATGTACATTTGGGATCTGGTCATGTCTGGGTATAAAAAAAGATGAGTTCCCTGAGGAAACCTTGCATCAGGAATAAGTGCTACTTGGTTTAACATCAGGTTAGGATCTACTGTTCCAGTAGGGGTCAAAGGTTGAACAAGAGAAGCTGTTCTCTCCATCTCTGAATTGTTGAAATAGACAGATCTCTGCATAGCAATCATTGATATCCCAGCAGATGTAACTGGTGTTTCAGGAATAGTCTGAACATTTAATGAATGGGCATTACAACCAGATGTACCTGAAGCATACAAGGGAAAAACTGGACCTATAGTCACAGGAACTTTTAATGCATCTGGACCCATAAGAGTTGTCAGATTCTGAGGAACTGTCATTCTCTACATTCTGCCCTATTAAGATAGTACTGAAACGTTGTCCTGTATGACGTGGGGTAACATTTGGCATTGACTAAACTGGACTAAACATTGGCCAGGTTAATTCAGGGTACAGTTTGTACAGGCGGATTCACATAAGGTGACTGCATCATTTGACTCACATTAGGACTTGGCACAACTTGGTTTGCAATTGGTCTTGGTACAGGCTGAACTGTAATAACAGTCAGAACTGGTGGAACTACGGGAACTTGTGTAACTGAATTTGCAGGTATACCTGGAACTATGAGTCATTGTCTGTATAACTGGAGCAGTTGACACTTTCAGGGTTACAGTTTGTGGTGTTTCACTTCTCGCTCCCACTTTAACTGAGTGGTACAGAGGAAAATGATTCATTAGGATCTGATTTACAAACTCATTGTCTGAATCACACTCATATGTTACTGTCTTTTTATTCTCAGTTTCTGTTGTTTGTTCTGCCTTTTCTGCCTTTTTTCCAGTCTTTGGTTCACTACTTTCACCTTCTTCCTTTGAAATAGCTGGAAACGTTCTGACTTCCTCAAATATGTCTGAGCTCCACATTTTCTGCTCTGCACCCATCTAGTCTCAGCATGTGTCTTAATTGCTTTCTGCATTCTGTTCTCATAGTTTTTTGCCATTCTCACTTGTGTTATTAGTTCCCAGCGACTAAGGGCCTCAGATTGTGCGGGTCTTGGAGGAGGCTGCATCTCATAAATACTTGCATCAAATTACCTGGAATTCTCAAATTAAATGTTCCATAATGTGGAAATGCTAAGGCACTTTCTTGCTCAGTAATCTTGCACCACTGTTCAAGCCACACACCTGCATGAAGTTCTTTGACAGATGACACATAATAACCTGGAGTTCCTTCGGTGGGATCTCTATACCCTCTCTAACTGGAATGAACACATCTCTTCTTAATGCACTTGTCAATGCTTTAAAGATTTGAATTTTCAGTTAATTTCAATTAATCACAATAACTTTGAATTGAATCAGGAAGTAATTTCAATCCCAAAATCCTTTTCTCATGATGTTCTCAACCAATAGCAATGCAGCGCTATCCACCAATACCAGTGCGTCTTCACATCAACCGACCTATACCTGCATGGCACAAAATAGCATCATCATCACTTCTTTCAGCAATGCAGCTGCTTCACAATTGTATCTCACACAATCGTTCACACACACCTAATGCAAAATATTGCAAGCAAAAACTGACAACCTGTCTGCACACTATGAAAAGGAACTCAAAATACTTCAAAGCTAAACGGAGAAACACTTTCTGGCTGTAGCTTTCACAATTACACAGCAAGTGAAACTTGACCAGCAATTCTCACTCAAGGTGGATACGGATCCTCCATGTGCACTCAAGATTCACTTAATACCAACCGCAATTCAAACTCATTCAAGGAAAACTATTGGCACTGTCAATGACGTCTGATGGAAAGTACCTCACTGCAGAAAATAAATTAACCAAATGCCTTCTGCACTTGGGCGTTATCCCAGGATCTTAGGCTACGCCGGACCCTCCAACAACAAGCACCACAATCACTTTTAGTACAGCGACTCTGCAAAACACTTCACAACATCACACTTTGCTACCATCTTCAACCAAAATAATACAGGTGCAAAACCCCATTAATACACACACATCAATCACTTGTAGGGACGACGCTCGAACTTCAACATTCTTCATTATGAACCATGGGACAGAATTTGGGGTAGACAAATTGTAGACTGTACAATCGCATGGCACCGACCCTTATCTCTGTAACGCTACAATAAAATGGTTCTCCCCCTTGTGGGACAAACCATACCTTAGCTACCAGATCTGCTGAAGAATTTTCATACTTCACAGGAATCAATGCTCATCAAGGCAGATGGATCTTTGGATCCTGCAACATGGTGTGGTAGAACCACTAACGCAATTTCAATATAAACCCAATTAAATGGCACACCATGACAAAGGTGGCCATGGAAGGAAAATTCAAGTCAAAATAAAGTGTAGGGATTTATTACAAACTCAAATTCAAAGCCATGTAGACAATTTGCAAGACACAATTATAAAGATACAAAATCACTAAGGGTTGCCCAAGGTGACAAAATAAATTCCGATGGACTAACATTAACAATACTAAGCATTCAAGAAGAATAATACATATTAACAAAAGAAATATTTCAGATACAGAAATAAAGCATTGCTCATGATTAGCAACTATCAGTCAATTAAATTCAGGAGAGTCATAATTTAGCTGGACACAGAGGAAAACCTACAGGTGAACAAATCAGGGAACAAAATGTGTGGGATGGAACACATGCGGGCAAAAGCCAAAAATTATGAAAAGGGCTAAAAGAAATAAAACAAAGATGATCTTGGACAGTAAACTACTAGCCAAGGTGGGCAAAAGATAGGTAAAAAGGGAAAGCATCAGAAGTCAGAAGCTCGATCAAGAGTCTTCTAAAAAGTGTTCAGGGAAAATTCACTAATTCTCGCCAGGTATCTCAAAGGGGCAAAGGCAGAGAGGAAGATACCTCTTCAAGGGGCACAGCATGCGGGGCACAGGAACAGAGGCTTCGCTTCTCACTTTCAGGAATCTGGATGGGATCTCTGACAGCATCAGAGTGGGGAACCTGAAAAAGGATTTGAAACATCTGACCAAAGTCCAAATGGTCATCAAATACATCAAAGTTCATATGACATTCTAATTCATCAAAGGTGACAGTCCATTTTATACTGAAGGGGCATCGTTGAATAGAAATCGATCACAAAGCGCCAAGCTGCAATATCAAGAAATCTTTCCAAGTCTGTCATGGGAACCTCATCCATCCATGTAGCTCCACATAGGATTGAAACATTTGTATAATTTGTTAGTCCACTGCTCAGGATGTTTCAAACTCAAATCAAGGACACTGTTACACTTTTCTCTCTATGTCTAAACACCAGGATCTGTTACTAAAGTTAGTCTTCTCATGAGAACGAAGTCTGAAAAAAAGCTGTTGTAAACGAATGAATCAGCATTTCCTACACAGTCACAAAATGCAAGCTTAGCAGGCCTCACTTAGGCAAACATAAGTGAATTACAGCAATACATTTAATTAATGTGTTTTAATACACAGTTCTTAATTTGCAAATTTATGAATTCAATATTAATACTATTTAATTCATATATGTGTTACATTCATGTTGTATGGACAAAAGACTCTGTTAATGCCTTTCAATAAGTATAATAGGAAACTAAGGGGCAGATTTATCAAAAGTGACATTGTGCCTAGTGCAGCTCTACTTTTCTTGCATCCCTTAGCGCCCCCCAATGTGTGTGTGCGCTGTATTTAAAATACTGCGCACCATGGTGGTAGTCAGGGGAACCAGCGTCATACTTTTTTATGCTAGTCTTGAGCTTTGCAGGATTAGCATAAAAAATGTTGATGCTAATCCTGCAAAGCACCCAGAGGCCCATTCAAAACAATGGGAGCCTCTTTTTAATGCCTGCTCTTAGAAGGCCTTAAAAATGCCTATAACAATGATGCAAAGTAATCTCTGAGATTTCTTTGTGTCATTTTTTGTCCCCCCAGCACAGGCCTAATGTGGTGTAAAGGGTCACAAAGTGGCACAATGCAAGCATTACACCACTTTGTAATTATGGTGCAGCGTTTTGGGCCTTCCAACGCCACATTAGCGTAAAGAAATTTAGCCTAGAGTCTAAATTACATCATAATATCAGTTTAATCCTTCTAATATTTATTTTAGTTCAAATACCACCTATTTCAAACTCAACAATATGCATGAATGCACATTTACAAAGACGTGTCAGTGCAGCTTCTTCATTCGAAGCATTAGTACTATGATTATCGTAAGGCACAAACTGCCACATATAGATGACTTCTGTGACATGAGGAACACCACTAAAACCTAGACTACGTCAAATTCAGTGACCAAAACAGTGTACATTCCAGTACAATTAACAGTTGTCACTAGATGGAATAAGCACAGGCAGAAGCCTTTGTTTAAAATGCACGAGTGGTTACCCATTCTCCATCTTGGAAAGCAAGATCTCGATGTGATGCATGCCTGATGAGGCACAGCCTGTGCTGCAGATGGTGTACCTTGAACGTGACCGGCATCTTGGAGTAACTTGACATCAACACATTGACTTTTACTGGTGTAATGTTTCCCCATGGACACGCCTCAACTGATCATACCCATAGCAGTTTCCAAAACAAAAGCTTTTGTGAAGAATTTTCAATGTTTTCTCCGTGTTATTCCATTCTTTAGTTTTTGGCTCTTGTTTGAAAAATAATGTTGGAGGGATATTTACAAACATATTCTATATTTCCGAACATTTTCACGAACAGAGGCCACTCTGACATTCATCTATACAATAATGATCGGTTGTTTGTACTTGTGGTTATTTTCATAGAGCTTGGGCAACACAACTCTTGTTCAATGAGCAAATTGTCTATATATAAGATTCTCAGAAGATGCGGAGACACCGAAACGTAGTATGAACCATAAAAATTGGCCACTTGGGTGGCCCAGCATTGAATCAAGATTAATAATTGATGTGATTGTACCGCTTTTGGATGAGAGCTTTTTGCCAGAAGAGGGGAAAAATGCTTGCTTTAAATGACCATGCTCCTGCAGGTGTCCCAGCCACCTTGCTGCTGCCTCCTTTGCGGAAATCTCTGGACCTGTTAAAACTTTATCTCCTGCCCTTGGCACTTTAAACATGGTTGGGTGTGCAACAAACATAAGAGAAAACTGTGGCTGTGTGCTCTCACTGTGGGAGTCCTTGCCCATGCCAAGTTGAAATGTCTATAGATCCAGGTTAGTGTTACACAGCTCAAAGCAATATGGAAAAGCTATACTACCTAATGGAAGCATGTCCATTGTTCATTTCTGTATAAACGTGTCCTCTCTTTATTACCATTTTTTCTATTATCTTACTTAACCAAATGCCCAAACTGCGCCTGCACCATTTATATTTTTCTACAAATGCGTATTTGCCAAAATCAGACTTTTTTGAAGACTCGGAGAAGGCTGTCATTCATTCTCAGTTCCATTACACTTTTCAGAATGCACAAGCTGCAAATATGACCTAAGCAGGTGTTCTTGCTGTCACTTGTGATAAGATCCATAAATTGAACATACTGGCAGAGGAAAAACCTTTGGGAGCAATCCTCCCGATATAAAGTTACTTTAGTCTTCAGAAAGTTGTAATGCCTAGGGCGACAGGCTCCAGCACGAAGAACTCCACCCCTCACCACTTTATTATGCTGAAAAACAAGCATGGCTCATGCAAGGTAAGAAATCTAAAATACAACACAAAATCGTGCCTAAAACTGAGGACATTAATAAATAGTCTGAGGATACTTTGTTTTCATTCTCTATAATACTTTTTCACTGATGATGGCTTTGTTTTTGAGTTTTTAGTTTGCAATCTGACAATAAAGGGAAATAATCAATTCACTAAAATATTTCAAGAAACAGAGACACTTACCTTTAATGAAAACAATGAGTGAAATTTCAATTGTATGGCCAGACTAGAAGAGCATGTTAAAAGTAGAGCTTGTCAAATAATCTGCCTCTTTCGGAATGTTAGCTCGGTCCTCTCCAGAACAGAAGCCATGATAAACCTTATGGAATGGCCACTAAAGAATCAGCTATCTGCTTCCCTCTTGTATGATCCAGTGCAGTCAACAAGCTAGGAATGGGAATGATATGGCTTGAAATGTTTTCTTGAAGAAGCCTGCTTTATCATCCCTCTTGTATTCTGTGACACAAAACTCCTTCCGATTGAAAAAACGAAACAATATGTCTTTTGCATAACAATGGCATCCTTGAATTGGAATAACGTTTCGCTACGCAAGTGTAAACTGGCTTTACCCATTCAAGAGGCTATCAGGGGAAGTGTCTGAGTTACAGCACTAAATACATGCAGTTCATTCAATTGAACCACCCCTCACATCATGGTATCATGGTGGCTTTGTAACAGCAGTGTCTACTGGAATAATGCAAATGTAGTACAGACGTCTTTGAGATCTGTTTGTCCACAAGACAGATGTTTAATTAATCTCTGTATGCTTTTAATTCGTTACATACCTTAGAAGCCTAGAAAAACATTTAAATGGTTAATCTGTTGACCAATGAGTGCCCCCCTTAATTGAGAAGCATGCATGTATGAATTATTCAAAATGACAACATTAGTTGGAATAAGTTGCAAACCCCAACTGAGTGTGATGATGTAGATTTCCTATTCCTTTCCTAGCACCAGCATGCCAAGTGGCCCAAACTAAATAGTATCCCTTTCTCATTTCCACAGACCAGAGTTTGTGGACAAGTTTTTGAATTTGCACCAGTAGACCTCAGACACACCAAGATCCAACGCTACACTAGAAGAAGTCTCCACAAGGTATCATGATAGTACCATAGTGTCAGATTGCAAGAGACTGACCATGTTTTCAGTTGGATTGCTGCAACATATGGACAGAGGTCAAGGTGATTCGCAACAATCTGGGCATAATAGAATTCCACACATTCTTCAGTCTGACCAGAGTTGCCACAAATAGGGGAATTTGTCATGTCTGAATATTACAGCACTGCTTATATAACTGAAAATTCCAAAGAGGTAGACATTGTCAATTTGTGTGATCAATTGTCCAGAAAGGCAGTATCTGCGTGGACCTCGTTATCAGGCCTCCACCTGTAGTAAATGATATTGTGGGTAGCCATATGGGATGTAAAGAGTTCTTCATCATTTCCTGAATGTCCCATTCCCCAAAGAGTCCCTTCTTGCCTGAATATGGTTAGGCATCTGAGTATGTATTTCCACGTTGGAGATACCAATATTTGCCAAGGAATTACATCACTGGTCATATTTGTCAGTCTTATGAGATGTATGCCATGTATAATATGTATATCTCAGAGAATCAGTGCCAAAGGTCCTTAGTCAGCTACGTTGGTCAATAGATGTTCATCCCTTGTAGGGAATTATGTGTCAATCCACCAGTGCATTTACCTTCTGAAGCTGTGTGATTCATTTCTCACAGGAATGATCACTATCCTATATAGCAAAAATATAACAGAAGCAATAAGTGGTTCATGAATTTGGTGGGAATAGTTTTCTATTCAATGCCTTTAATTGATTATAAGCCATAAAAGAGTGTATACATAAAATACACAGAATATAAAAGAACAAAAAGTGGTTAAAAACCCCAAGGTATCAATCTAACAACTGAGCCTATACCACCAACATGGATCACAAATCAGGGCCCAATAAACAATCAAAATACGATGTGAGGCAAACTTATGACAGAAGTAAGAACAGATAAAATGTCAATAGCATTATCACATGCAAAAGTTAGGACATGTACCTCAATTGTTAATTTGAAATTATTAGTTGTTTTTCCCCTCCTTATCTTTTCCTGGTGGTTAACAACGATCTCATGTAATTACTGGGTAAATATCTAAGTAACCCATCTGCTGTAAATAAAGCATGCCAGCACCTTCATTACTAATATTGCCTTCATGTAAGATTGCAACAATAAAACGACTACTAATGAACTACAAAAAGTGTTAAAACCACAAAGTGTTCTGTACCCTGGGGAGATAAGTTAGAGCATGGGCAGTTTTGGAAGGACGAGAACCAAGGGTCTGCACTGGGAAAGCTAACGTGAAGTGCAACGTGCTTAATCGTAAATGCCTAAGGTAACATTTATACTGCGTATTATATAATAAAAGGTACGGTTCCACCCTTAAATTGGTATTTAAAGCAGAGTAGGCTACAGCTGCCTGCTTTGGTAATGCTTCCTTTTAGCGTAGTGTCGCTAGTGCTCTTGTTTGTTGTTAGTGTCCATTGACTCAGGCTTGGAAAAGAACTCTGGGACATGTAACTACTGAAGAGAGTGTTTACATAGGAGAGCCATGGGATCTCGGTCATATTATCTAGCGATATACACTCCCTAAGTATTTATTTAGGCAGACCTGCCTCCGAATGGTTCTAAACTTTCATCCATACTATCAGAAGGGCCATACTGATAGGTCTTCTAGATGACTCACTGCTACCTCAGCGTGACCGATGTGGGTTGCTGTCTTGCGTACCCCCCAATGGAGATTCTCCACTTTAATGTAAAACCAGACTTCAGTCTCAAAAAGCCCCGTCGGGATACATTTATTCGTATATAGCTATTTTACCTCTTTTACAGGCCTTTGGCCTAAGTTGGAGCAAAACGAAAAATTGGGTCCATTACTCTAGGGAGTGAATAAGCCCAATTTTTTGCTGAATCAAACTGAATTCTTATGTTGTTAAAATTACTAACCTTAGCCAAGGCACTCCCCTTATCAGATGAGACTCGGATTTAGTGTTTTTCAGACTGCAAATCATTATAGATGATTTAGAATAGTTTACTCTTACATCCAGATCCTGCATAAATGAAGGGAACAATCCAACAATATTTGCAGCCCATTAACAGTTCTTGCTTTAAGAATTGAGTCATCCTCCTACTGGAGCTTTAGCATTGGGCGTTTTACAAAATGTGACATATCCTTGGCCTGAAGCAAAAGATAATTCTCAAGCCCGTTGGTGTATACAAGAAATAGAGAGGGGGCTAGAATACAGGAGTTGTCAACTATCAGATGTCTGTCTGAAGGCAGCTCAAGGTGTGTCTTCGAGCGACTGTGTGTGCATGTTTGCGTGAGTGCCTTTTTTCGTGTCTGTAAAGAGCGCTAGCTATGAAAAACGCTTTCCATTGCAATGCAGATCCATATTTAGACATGGAAAGTAATGCAGCATTTAATAAAAAAGGCATAATTCACAGGAAATAAACACAGCAGAAAGTGCACACAAACGGACTTTATTAACTGCATTTCCTACTGCTGAGATGATTTGCAACAATAACCTAACTTGGGCTCCAAAGACACACCATGATAGTGTTGCAGCCAAGCTCCTTGCCTTCATTAGTCTCTGGAGTCCCGGGAACTGCTTTGAATAATTTATAAACGGGAAGCTTGGAAACGTGCTGTCCTAGTGACATGGAGCTAGTTTGCTATTGTAAGTGAATAGGTAGCAGCACAATTTATCACAATTACACAAAAAGTGGGCATGTATTTTTTGTAGAAGTTTTATATAGCTCTTCGAGTCGCCTTTAGAGTACTCCGGAGCGCTAATATGGCAAATGTCTTTGGTAAGGTTCAATGAATAGGTGGCACTGCCAAACGGCACTCATCAGTACTAAGGTCCCTTGAAATACATATTCCTTATCTGCCGATAATACATCTTCATAATGAAGCAGTCAACCACTGTCCATAAGTAGTGAAATGACTAGTTCTGGATATTGTCCTACAATAAAACACCAGCTCAGCACCTAACCCACGGTCATAATAGAGATCTAGCAAAATAAACGCAAAATTACTCTTTGAAAATGAATTAGTATTTCCTTGTATTTAATATGGCATATATCCTTCTCAATCGAAAGCTGATAATCATTGGCAAACACTGAAATACAGTTCCGTTCCACATTGTCATGGTTGCATGGATATTTCTCTTGTTTGAAAAGTACCCACTTGTGCTTACACATTAAGGCAGAATTTATGAGAAAGGAACAGTAAGCCCTGTTTAAACAAGCACCTGGTATGACTTTTTTTTCCTTTTTACAACATAAATGGTGCTTAATACAGTCACTGAATCTACATCTAATTGTGCATTTATGGGCAATCGCATGGTATAAATTCAGCTAATTATCTCATCACTAATGATACAATATAAAATTGAATGATGGTGTATAAAAATGACTTTACAGTTGTGAAAGGTCTACAGGGCCCAGAAGTACTTAGTTGAAGGAGATGCAGGCCGAATGATTGAGACAAGTGAAAGAGGAAGCTTCTACAGGTAATTAGAGCTTAGCAGATTCTTGCTCTCAGACACATTTTAGAAAGTTTCAGTTCCATGTTTCGCTTAATACTCATTTCAAACATGGCAGCAGAATAACATGCATTGGCAAAGCCAGTAGATCTAATTCTGGCTGGCAGCATTTGACTTTGTCAAGGCTTGTTTGGCTTTGGCAATGCTTGTTTGGATTTGGCATGGTTTTTGTAAAGCATGCTTTTTTGGGTGAGGTGCCGAGTATATTGTAGAAGAAGGTGGAAAAGAAATGTTAGACAACTATGGAACAATTGATGACTGAAAGCTGTTTCATTATATTACAATCTCCCCCTCTTTCTCTCTCTCGCTCTCTCTCTCTCTCTCTCTATATATATATATATATATATATATATATATATATATATATATAGGATATATATATGATATGTGACATACAAACCAAAATACAGCACTCACATGGAGGAAATTGAAAAAGGTGTTTTATTTCCACACCACACAACATTTGTGTGGGGTGGAAATAAAACACAGTTTTTCACTTTCCCCATATGTGAGCATTGTATTTTGGTTGGGACATCATTGGATGTTTGGATGGTTTGCTGCTCCAGCCATCATGCTCCTCTCCTGAGTGGTATGGGCATTGCAGGAGCTTGTTTAATACGCACACACACACACACACATACACACACACACACATATACAGATTTATATGTAGAGAGATAGATAGATAGATAGATAGATAGATAGATAGATAGATAGATAGATAGATAGATAGAAAGATAGATAGATAAAAAGAGCCAACAGAAAAACCAGCCCGGTTCTTGACTCCCAGATCACCGGTAACCCAACCAGTCTTATGTACAGATAGAAATTGATAACCACAGAACACAGTGGGATGCAGACCATCCCACGGAGATGGTGCAAGAAAAATTTACAAAGGAACAGGATAGCGTTATCCCTGTCACTAAAACTAAATATACAATCACATCAAGATATCCCACTCCACTATATAGTCACAGAGTAGTATTTTTGTTAGACCCTGACCCACACTAATAGTGGGTAGTGGTATGCTTACACACACACACATATATATATATATATATATATATATATATATATATATATATATATATATATAGACATAAATCATTACACAGCATCCGAGAGGCAATATTTACCAGCTTCTCATGGCAGGAATGACGCCGGCATCATCCATCAGCTCAAGAGGTAATTTATTTTCTTATTTCATGTAGAGTACAAAGTGCATAGTGCTATTCAAACAGATATGGCAACGCGTTTCGGCCTGAGCCTTCGACTGGCCATAGAGTTGATTGTGAAGTTAGTGTACTTAAGTCATGTGATCACCCAACATCCACCAATTAAAATCCATAACCATTACATATCACTGAAATGGCATTTTATAATCAACTTTTTTAACCCAAAA
Source organism: Pleurodeles waltl (assembly GCF_031143425.1). Classification (NCBI taxonomy): domain Eukaryota; kingdom Metazoa; phylum Chordata; class Amphibia; order Caudata; family Salamandridae; genus Pleurodeles; species Pleurodeles waltl. The sequence continues at coordinate 721,626,636 of NC_090449.1, forward strand.
TAGAAAAGAGGTCTGTTTTTAACATAAATGTTTCTTATTAAATCAAAATGTACATTTAATATGATTCAGAAACTGTTGTTTATATATATAAAGTTACAATGACATGCATCCCCCGTCCCATATATTTAAGACAGTCCCCTCCTTAAGCCTATATGGCATCCACACCCATGTCAGCTCCCCAAATACATTTATCCTGGGTGCTGTGGGAGACAGCATTGCTCTCGCCTGGCAAGAGCTACCATTTCTCCTTGCTCCCACTGGGCAAGAGCAATCTAAGTTTCCCTTCCCGCATGTGAGCACACATGCTTTCCCTACTTCTGCAGGACCCACAGGACCTAGTGAGGTAGCTTATCCACCTGCCCCTTTTATTATTTTTTATAATTCAACTCAGGACAGGGTATTAAGTCCCCGTGTCCTGTAATGGCTGCCTGAAAAACTTTTTTCAGGTTGCATGCAGCCGATTCAGAACCCACAATCCCTTAGGACAGTGTCTCCTATAGGAGTGAATTAGCCCAGGGGAGAAAAAAGTCCCCTGGGCCAATCAGAAAGCTCTACGTTTTAAAACTGGTTTTGAGGGACTGAAGTGAGAGTCCCTCGAACCCAACTGTCCATAAATGTGAATATTTTTGATTCCTAATATCTCAAAAACTACTGAATGGATTTACACTAAGCCACAAAAGCTGTGCCTGGACCAAGATCTAACTTCCTGCCAAATTTGATGTAATTCAGTTCAGCAGTTTTTTCAGTAGCTCTGTTAAAAAAGCTATGGAAAATGCATGTTTTGCGACTCGCAATTTGCAGTTCATCTGTGAGTCACAAAACCAAATGCACAACAGTGTAACTCACACTGTTTCTGATTACCAAGGGTGGTTGAAAATGAACTACCTCATCAATATTCATGAGGTAGGTTGCAATTTGTGACCTGATTGGGAATGACTGAACTCACAGGGATGGTGGCCTGCTGGGGACAGTAGACCACCATGTCTGTGACTGCTTTTTAAATAAAGCAGTTTAAAAAAAAATGAAGATCTGTTTTCCTCAAAGGAAAAGGGCATGCATTTCAAAAATTAAAATGAAATGTTTCAGATTCATTTTTAGGGTCAAGTGGGCAAGCGCTCTGGCCCCTGTTGTAATCTCTCTGTGGGCTTTTAACCATGCCCATGTCAAGCCCATCAATTTTGTTGGTTCGTGGGCTTGCTTTCTAAAATATGCATGATTTCATTTGTGAAAGACTTGCATACGTCATGCCTTTTTCAGGGTTTAGCCCTCCTTGACAGCACCGGTAAACTACTGAAAACATATGAGGCTCCATGTTTTCCACATAGCTTCTAGTCTACTTTTTTTTTTATTCCCTATGCAGTGCAATCTCGCTGGGCAGTAGTCGAGCGCTTTGCATGACATCAACCCTGTTACATAGATAATTGCATAACTGCCAGTACATTTGGCAGCGAGCGAACTTCTGTTCATGCTCATGAGTGGTGCTTTAAATCATCTCGCTTATGTGAAACTATTACTTTTCATTTTCAATTTATGTGGCAAGAAAAGTCTGGTTAGGACTTTACAATGCTAATAGCTCTAAGTCAAACAAATGCAAAACTATTGCATTGTAGATGCTTATTTCAGAGCAGGCAGTGGTCTGTGGGACCACCGTCTGCTCTGAAAAAATATTTTTGCATCCATTTACAAAGGGGAAGGGGCTCCCATGGGGACCCTTTCCCGTTTGCGAATAGGTTACCACCAATTTGAAATTGGTTGCAACCGCAATTGAGGTCACCAAACAATCATACATCCCTCTGTGAATCGCGATTTGGAAGGGACGCACTCAGCACGTTCCTTACAAATAGTGACTCGCAAATCTATTTTGGGATTCGGTAAATAGATTACTGAATTTCAAAACAGGATTTGTACGTAGCAAAATGCATTTTTCTGGTCGCAAATGTCCAGATTCTGCAAATCGGGCCATTTGAGAGAAGAAAAAAGCTACGTACATCTGGCCCTTAGTGTTTTGGCACCTCCCACCCCTTTTTCGCGCCCTCGCCTAATGGCTCACCTTAAGACTTATTATGCAAAAACTAGTATGAAAAGAGCACTGTTTTTTGTATGTCTGGCAATGTATTCCTTTTTTAAATTGTATGAATGGATTTCTTTACACTGTTGCTTTGTCAATGATGCTTTAATCTTACTTGGATGCTGATCTTTGTCCCATCAAGGCTAGGTGTGCACTAAGAAACATTACAAATAATTACAATGGAGGAGAGAAGAGACTGAGACATGTCTTCGAGAGAGGAGGATCTTAGATGACTGTGTGAGAAAGAGATGAGAAAGATATTTGAATTAAGAATGCAAATTGACAAAGGACAGCCGTAAAGAGGGAGGGGTGTGAGAGCTGGGAAGGAGCAGGGTACATGCTGTGGGTGAACACCAAGTGGGGGTCATTCGCCAAGTATTTATAGGGAGGCAACACCAATATGATGACAATGGTGGTCATTACAACCCTGGCGGACGGTGTTAAAGCGGCGGTAAGACCGCCAACAGGCCGGCGGTAAACAAATTGAAATTACGACTGTGGCGGAAACCGCCAACAAAGACAGCCACTTTAACACTCCGACCGCCACAGTGGTACAAACAAACAGCTTGGCGGTCACCGCCAACAGACAGGGGGGAGACAATGTACCGCCCACACTATTATGACAGGCCAATCCGCCACCTTTTCCGGGGCAGATTCACCACGGATAAAAACACGGCGGAAACAGGAATTCCGAAGGGAAAACGCTCACCTTTACAAACCCCACGAGGAACGAGGACACCATGGAACCAGAACTCCAAATTCTACCTGCGATAGTCTTCCTGCTCCTCTACCAGGGGCACGAACGCCGGTGCAGAAGACCACAGTGAGTACTGCACCTACGACACAGAGGAGGGGGAGGGAAAAAACAGGGACAACACACACACTAATACATGTTGATACATTACAGTTACACCCCTCAAGCTCCCCAGAAGAATGCAAAGACAAAAGGAAATTATTGTAACGATTGTAATCCATTAAATTCCAGTACTCCAAAATATATATACACTATAACAAATATATACACCAATAATACAAGTCCAGGTATTGCACCATTTATAGACTGTGGACCACTAGGCTCAAAATGCATGGGCGAGGCCCACACTCAGTACCCGATCAAAACAAAGAGAGCACTGCAGGGGCATCAGATAGAAATACAACAGGCACCTCAGGGGAAGGGAAGGGGGGGCACCTCAGCCAGATCCACAAGGGGGCTCAATGCCCACTGTTCAATCCTGGGGAGTGCAAAGCCACAGTCTCTCAAGTCTCTACAGTGGGTGGTTTGCCCACTGCCATATCCTGGGGAGGGCAAAGCCACAGTCTCTCAAGTCTCTACAGTGGGTGGTTTGCCCACTGCCATATCCTGGGGAGTGCAAAGCCACAGTCTCTCAAGTCTCTCCAGTGGGTGTGTTGCCCACTGTTCAATCCTGTGGGAATGCAAAGCCACAGTCTCTCAAGTCTCTACAGTGGGTGGTCTGCCCACTGTTCAATCCTGGGGAGTGCAAAGCCACAGTCTCGCAAGTCTCTACAGTGGGTGGGTTGCCCACTGTTCAATCCTGGGGAGTGCAAAGCCACAGTCTCTCAAGACTCTCCAGTGGGTGGGTTGCCCACTGCTTATCCTGGGGAGTGCAAAGCCACAGTCTCTCAAGTGGATAACAGTCTCCACTGGTTCTGGAGTGGGACTGGTGCTCAGAGTGCTTCATCCTGTGAAGGACAGAGGTAGTGGATGGATCTCTCCACTGGTTCTGGAGGGGGACTGGTGCCCAGAGTGCTTCATCCTGTGAAGGACAGAGGTAGTGGATGGATCTCTCCACTGGTTCTGGAGGGGGACTGGTGCTCCACTGGTTCTGGAGGGGGACTGGTGCCCAGAGTGCTTCATCCTGTGAAGGACAGAGGTAGTGGATGGATCTCTCCACTGGTTCTGGAGGGGGACTGGTGCCCAGAGTGCTTCATCCTGTGAAGGACAGAGGTAGTGGATGACAGTCTCCACTGATTCTGGAGGGGGACTGTTGCCCAGAGTGCATCACTCACCCCGTGACGGACCCAGTTGCGTCAGTGCCCCTGCCGCTCATGGGCTAGCGGTGCTTCAGATGGCGGTGCCCTGTTCAGCGGTGCTTGTGGTGGCGGTGCCCTGTTCAGAGGGGCTTGATTTGGCAGTGCCTGGCCCAGCGGTGCTTGAGTTGGTGGTGCCCTGTTCAGCGGTGCTTGTGATGGCGGTGCCCTGTTCAGCGGTGCTTGAGTTGGCGGTGCCCTGTTCAGCGGTGCTTGAGTTGGCGGTGCCCGGCCCAGCGGTGCTTGAGTTGGCGGTGCCCTGTTCAGCGGTGCTTGTGATGTCAGTGCCCTGTTCAGCGGTGCTTGATTTGGCGGTGCCCGGCCCAGCGGTGCCTGTGCTGGCGGTCCTTCATGGCCCAGCGGTGCTTGAGTTGGCGGTGCCCTGTTCAGCGGTGCTTGTGATGCCGGTGCCCTGTTCAGCGGTGCTTGAGTTGGCGGTGCCCTGTTCAGTGGTGCTTGTGATGGCGGTGCCCTGTTCAGCGGTGCTTGAGTTGGCGGTGCCCTCTTCAGCGATGCTTGAGTTTATGGTGCCCTGTTCAGCGGTGCTTGAGTTGGCGGTGCCTGGCCCAGCGGTGCTTGAGTTGGCGGTGCCCTGTTCAGCGGCGCTTGTGATGGCGGTGCCCTGTTCAGCGGTGCTTGATTTGGCGGTGCCCGGCCCAGCGATGCCTGTGTTGGCGGTCCTTCATGGCCCAGCGGTGCTTGTGCTGGCGGTTTTCATGGCCCAGCGGTGCTTGTGCTGGCGGTCCTTCATGGCCCAGCGGTGCCTGTGCTGGTGGTCCTTCATGGCCCAGCGGTGCTTGTGCTTGCGGTCCTTCATGGCCCAGCGGGGCTTGTGCTGGCGGTCCTTCATGGCCCAGCGGGGCTTGTGCTGGCGGTCCTTCATGGCCCAGCGGGGCTTGTGCTGGCGGTCCTTCATGGCCCAGCGGTGCTTGTGCTGGCGGTCCTTCATGGCCCAGCGGGGCTTGTGCTGGCGGTGGCCTCCTGGGCAGCTGGGCTGGGGCTGGTGGTGGCCTCCTGGGCAGCTGGGCTGGGGCTGGCGGGGCCCTCCTGGGCAGCTGGGCAGCTGGGCTGAGGCTGGTGGTGGCCTCCTGGGCAGCTCGGATGGGGCTGGCGGGGCCCTCCTGGGCAGCTGGGCTGGGGCTGGTGGGGCCCTCCTGGGCAGCTGGGCTGGCGGTGGCCTCCTGGGCAGCTGGGCTGGGGCTGGCGGGCCCTCCTGGGCAGCTGGGCTGGGGCAGGCGGGGCCCTCCTGGGCCGGTGAGATGAGGCTGGCGGGGCCCTCCTGGGCAGCTGGGATGGGGCTGGCAGGGTCCTCCTGGGCAGCTGTGATGATGGCGGTCTTCTCCGCCGTGCAGCTCTTCCCAGACTTGCTGGGTTTCTTGTGGCCCTTCCCCACCTTAGGAGGTGTAACAGCTGACTCCACACTCTCACCGGGACCCCTGGGAGCGGCTTTGGTGGCTGGAGTCTTCCCCCTCTCCCGCCGGGCACTGGCCAACTTCTGATGCTTCACAGGGGGGGGACTGGCTGTGCTGTAGCTCCGTGCCACACTGGCTGTCCTGGTGGCCGGTGCACTCCACATACCTGTGACAACAGGCACCACTGGTCCCGTAGATGTTGTGGCTGAGGTGCTACTTCGGGACCTATGAGATGGACGGGGTGAGGGAGGTGTGGGAAAAAGGTCAAGGCTGGACAGGAAAATTATTTTGTACACACTGGGACAGGTAGCTGGAGGGGGTTTGGGAGTGGAGGAAGAGGTGGTGGTAGTAGGAGGTGTACGTTTGGTGACTTTGGGTGCAGGTGCATGCGCTGGAGGCTGTCGTGAGGTGGATGGCTGTGCGGGGGGGGGTGCCTGCGTTTGTGTATCTTCGGAGGGGGCGTCACAGACACACTGAGAGAGGACACAGGGACGTGTGAATGGTATTGGGGTGGTGACTGCACGTGAGCGGGTTGTGCTGGTGGGTGTGCTGGTGAGGGACATAGTGGCTGTAGAGGTAATGCATGCAGGTGTGAGTGTAGACGAGACTGGGAGGGAGGAGGGAGATGACGGAGAGGGGAACACAGTGGAGGCAGTGGATGTTGGTGTGTCTGCATGTGTGTGATGCTTGCGTGAGTGCCTGTGGGATGTGTGGTGCTTATGTTTGCCTGAGCTTCCCTTGTGTGGTGAGGTGTGTGCAGGCTGGTCTGATGGTGTTCTTGGGATAGGCAGAGGTACAGGGGATTGGGTCTGGGTGGAGGAAGTTGGAGGGGGGAGGCTAGAGATGGGGACAATGGCTGCCATCAGTGCTGAGGCCAGAGTTTGAAAAGCTAGGTGAAGGGCCGCCTGACCAGAATGAATGGCCTCCAGGAATGCATTAGTTTGTTGCAACTGCCTTTCTATACCCTGGATTGCATTCAAAATGGTAGACTGCCCAACAGTGAGTGACCTGAGGAGGTCAATGGCCTCCTCACTGAGGGCAGCAGGGGTGACTGGGGCAGGGCCTGAGGTGCCTGGGACGAAGGTGATGCCCACCCTCCTGGGTGAGCGGGCATGGGGCGAAGGCTGAGGGGTTGCTGGGAGGGCGGTGCTGGTAGTGGGGGTGGCGGCTGTACCTGTAGATGCGGGGGCACAGATGTTGCCGCCACCACAAGGGAGCTCCCATCAGAGGACTAGTCTTTGTCGCTGGTGTCAGCTCCTGTCCCTGCCGTGGAGCTCCCCTCGCCCTCCGTCCCACTGGTGAATTCCGAGTCCGTAGTCTCGCCCTCCAAGGCCATGTGGGATGCAGCTCCCTCGTGCTCTGGTGCCACTGCTCCTCCGCCTGATGATGCTAATGCACACAAGAACAGGAAGACCACAAAAAGGGGGGGGGAGACAGAAGAAAGACATATTCAGTGCATGGATTACCGCTACCGTTGGCGGACAAGACAGACACAGAGGCCCCCTGCACTACGCTGCGCTGTTGGTCTCCACAGTGCAATTCCTGGGAAATGGCCTACAAGGCTATGGATGACATTTGCACACATAGATGACACAGGGGCATGAATAGCTGTACTTGGCACTCTACAGAGGTGGGGTGGGGGGCCACAGGGCCATGCCTTATGGAGGGGCCTAGCCTACAGAACTCGCCCTGGCCTAGGGAAACCCATAGCCCTCCTCCCCCACCCAGACAAATCCACTGTGCGCAAAGTCAGCAGAATGAGAGTGTACTCACCCCCTTGTGTCTGCTGTGATGCCCTCAAGCGCCCATCCAACTCCGGGTAGGCCACCGTCAGGATCCTGAACATCAGTGGGGTCATGGTTCGACGGGCACCCATCCCACGTTGGGAGGCCATCCCCAGCTGAGCCACTGCCGTCTTCTTGCTCCAGCGGCGAATGTCCTCCCATCTTTTCCGGCAGTGGGTATTCCGTCTGTGGTAGACCCCGAGGGTCCGGACGCCCTTGGCGATGGCACACCAAATATCTTTCTTCTGGTGGGTGTTGACCTACATGAAATGTACAGAGGAAGAAGAGAAGTCATTACCAACTGCACCGTCAAAGTGAGTGGCCCCCATCCCTACCCTTGCCATGTGGCACATGCACTCACCGTCTTACATGCACGCAGCACTCTGCCCCCTTTCTTCTTACATCCAGCCCTCTCCACACAGGCATAGCCCATACAACATGCTCCCTGTGTACTTACCTGTTTGTCTGGAGGACCATAGAGTACCGTGTACTGGGGGAGGGACCCATCAACGAGCTTCTCCAACTCCTCCAATGTGAAGGCAGGGGCCCTTTCCACAGACGCACGAGCCATTGTCTCTTCCAGACTGAGGTCACAGCAGCACTTGCAGTGTAGGTCCTCTCCTGTCGAAGATCAGGTATCGAGTGATTGAAGTGATAGAAAATGGCGGTCACGTCCACGGCGGTCACGTCTGCAGCAGTGCGTACCATCACCGCCGGCGTACATCGTCATTGGCTCATGGGACCCATAGGGTCCAATGTTAACCAATGCAGCATTGCGCCGCGGACTCCGACCGCCTACCACGATGGTGTACAATGCCAGCGCAGTTACCTCACATCCCATTGTCCCACTTTAGAGGTCAGGCAGCCACCATTTCAGGGGCCCACATGGCCTCATTTTCAACTGCGTCACACATACCTAGGCCTAGTCTCAACACACATACAGGCCACCTTTTGTGTATGATTGGTGTTCTGGGTAAACTGTGGGTACGTACCTCTGAGTTGTTTAACTCTGTGGTCGCTGTTGTCCTTCATAGGCACCGTCCGCTGGGACATGTGAGGAGATGGCGGCATCCTCCGGTGTACCGACCGTTGGTGGACCTATCGACAATGGAGGAACGACACTTGATAATCACCTACAGGTTTGACCGTGCCACAATCCAGGAACTGTGTACCCAGTTGGAGCCAGACCTGATGTCAGCAATCCGCCATCCCACAGGAATCCCCCTCAAGTGCAGGTGCTGTCAGTGCTCCATTTCCTTGCAAGTGGGTATTTTCAAACAACTGTGGCCATGACATCAGGGATGTCCCAGCCTATGTTTTCCAACGTATTGTCCAGAGTGTTGTCTGCCCTTCTGAAACACTTATGGAGTTACATCGTTTTCCCTCAGGTGGAGGATTTGCCTACAGTGAAAGGTGATTTCTATGCCCTGGGACATATCCCCAACATCATAGGTGCCATTGATGGGACCCATGTGGCTTTGGTCCCCCCCCCACAGGGGTGAACAGGTGTACAGAAACCGGAAGAGTTATCATTCTATGAATGTACAGATGGTATGTTTGGCCGACCAGTACATCTCCCATGTGAATGCCATGTTCCCTAGCTCAGTGCATGACGCCTACATCCTGGGTAATAGCAGCATCCCTTATGTTATGGGTCAACTCCAGAGGCACCGTGTGTGGCTATTAGGTGAGCCCCTGGAAGCAAGACAGTGGGAATGGTTGTCTGGGGTTATCCCTACAGGTTAGTGTGTGTCTAACAGTTGTCCCTCGCCATTTGCAGGTGACTCTTGTTACCCCAACCTGTCATGACTACTGACCCCAGTGAGGAATCCCAGGACAAGGGCAGAGGAACGCTACAATGAGGCCCATGGGTGAACTAGGAGGGTGATCGAGCGGACCTTCGGCCTCCTGAAGGCCAGGTTCAGGTGCCTCCACATGACAGGTGGATCCCTATTCTACTCACCAAAGAAGGTGTGCCAGATCATCGTGGCCTGCTGTATGCTTCACAACTTGGCTTTGCGATGACAGGTGCCTTTTCTGCAGGAGGATGGTCCAGGTGGCGGTGTTGTGGCAGCTGTGGAGCCTGTGGATAGTGATGAGGATGAAGCAGAGGAAGAAGACATGCAGAACAGGGACTCAGTGATCCAGCAATATTTCCAGTGAAACACAGGTGAGAATACAATCCTGCCTACTACATGTACTTTTACACTACTACCTCTATCCTGTCTGTCGTTTTCACCCAGTGTATGGTCACTGAGTTGTCACTTTCCCTTACGGTTTCACAGATGTGGGTCCCACTGTGTGTCATCTGCTCAAATTCCTCATGGACCAGAGCTATGTGACATAGGTATGTTGACATTACTTTTTCAAAAACATTTTGTCACTGTAATTGCAAATACACTATTTCGAAATCACAGACTCCAGATCATTTTGTGCTTTAGGTGTGTTTATTTAAATGCAAAATATTGGAGGGGGAAGTTAAATGGTGAGGGGTGATGGCTGAGGAGTGTCCATGGCAGAGTCCAGTCTATTAGTCTCACAGGTGCTTTGCCCATATGGGCGTAGGAAGTGGAGCTGGGGCAGTTTAAATATGGACAGGGTGACAAAGTGGGACAGTAGGATGACAATCAGGGTGGTCTCATTTCTTGGCGGCGGTCTTGGCATCGTTCTCTGTCTTGTTCCTGGATCTCAGGGACCGTTTGTGGGGTGGTTCTCCGTCTGCAGGGGATGGGATGCTGGTGTGGTGGTCCTGTGGAGGGGCGTCCTGTCCACTAGCGCCGGCGGAGGTGGTGGGCAGTTCATCGTCCATGCTAGGGTCAGGGGACCCTTGTAGTGCCACTGTGTCCCTCCTGGTGTTGAGTACTTCCTTCAGCACCCCTATGATGGTGCCCAAGGTGGAGCTGATGGTTCTGAGTTCCTCCCTGAAGCCCAAATACTGTTCCTCCTGCATGCGCTGGGTCTCCTGAAACTTGGCCAGTACCATTGCCATCGTCTCCTGGGAGTGGTGGTATGCTCCCATGATGGAGGAGAGGGCCTCGTGGAGAGTGGGTTCCCTTGGCCTGTCCGCCCCCTGTCGCACGGCAGCCCTCCCAGTTCCCCTGTGTTCCTGGGCCTCCGTCCCCTGGACCGTGCGCCCACTGCCACTGCCCCTAGGGCCCTGTTGTTGTTGGGGTGGTGGGTTATCCTGGGTTCCCTGTAGTGGTGGACACACAGCTGATTGACGTGTCCTGGGGATGGAGGTATGGGCCCGCAGGGTGGGTGCTGTGCTGGTGTTTCCAGAGGGGGGAAGGTCTGTAGTGGCCTGTGCCTGTGTGAGGGGAACCGACTGTCCAGAGGTCCCCGATGGTCCAGGCTGGTCATCTAGATCCAGTTGGACAGAGCTGCTGTCATCCCTGTGGGCCTCTTCTGTGGGTGGAGTGGACATGACTGGACCCTCCTGTCTGGTGACGTACGGTAGGGGTCCTGCAGGGGTGGAAAGGCATGATTATTGCATATGTGTGTGCCATGTTGTGCAATGGGTGGGTGACCCTGTACCCCAGTGCTGGCATTCCTGTGTGGGAGCTTGTGTGATGATGGTTTAGGGGGGTGTATGACTATGTGCAGTGTGCATGCTTTGGTGATGGGTGTCCATGCTTTGGTGTTGGATGCAGGGCTTGGTGTTGGGATGGGTGGTTTGTGATATTGGGACATTTATGAGGAGTTGGTGTGATGGGGGTGAGGGCGAGCGTGGGGGTATGTGATAGCATGCAGGTCGGGTGGGGGATGTAATAGTAAAGCTTTGACTTACCAGAGTCCATTCCTCCAGCTACTCCTGCGAGGCCCTCAGGATGCAGAATCGCCAAGACCTGCTCCTCCCATGTTGTTAGTTGTGGGGGAGGAGATGGGGGTCCGCCGCCAGTCGGCTGAACCGCCAGGTGGTGTCTTGAGACCACGGAACGCACCTTCCCCGGTAGGTCGTTCCACCATTTCCTGATGTCCTCCTGATTTCTTGGGTGTTGTCCCACTGCGTTGACCCTGTCCACTATTCTTTGCCATAGCTCCATCTTCCTTGCAATTGAGGTGTGCTGCACCTGTGCTCCGAATAACTGTGGCTCTACCTGGACGATTTCCTCCACCATGACCCTGAGCTTCTCCTCCGAGAACCTGGGGTGTCTTTGCCGTTCCATGGGGTGGTGTAGGTGATGTGTGGGGTAGAGTGTGTGGTGTTAAGTGTGGTGATATGTAGTGGTGTGTTGTGTGAGGTGCGTGGAAGTTGTGTGGGTGATGGTGTTATGTGCCTGTGGATGCTGTTGTACTTGCTGGTGGTGTCTCTCTCTGGCCTTCTTTCTGTATTTTTTGATGTGAGGGTTGTGGGTGATGTGGGTGTGTGTTTTATATTGTAATGGGTGTGTGGGAGTGGTGTGTGTATGTGTGTCAGGTGTATGTATTTTGAATCGTCCAATGTGGGGATGTTTTGTAAGAGTGTGTTTATTTTGAACGCGGCGGTGTGTACCGCCAATGGAATACCGCGGTTGAAAGACCGCTGCGTGGATTCGTGTGTCATGATAGTGTGGGCGTATTTCTGTTGGCGTGATGGTGGAGGTTTTGTTTTCGCCAGTTTATCACTGACCTTTGGTGTGGCGGACTTGTGTGGGTGTCTGAATTTTGGCGGATTCAGAGATGTGGGTCATAATAGCTGTGGCGGAATTCCGCAGCCGCGGCGGTGTGTTGGCGGTCTTCTGCACGGCAGTAAGCGGCTTTTACTGCCAATGTTGTAATGAGGGCCAATGTCTCCTATAGGGTGAAAGAGATGCTTCTATATTTTGGGAATGGTTAAAAAAAACAGCAGCAAAAAAAAAAAAGCAGCTTTAGAACATACATCCACCACTTTTGATTTAAAAATACGAATGGAAGTTTCCAAATGTAACTACTAAGCCGAAGCTTTTTTTTAAATGTTGCCAGTCTAATTAATTTCCAATTTTGATTACTCTCCTACATGTCAAACTCATGCAGTTGATAAAAAAAATAGAAATAAAATTTTAAAAAAACACATTTCTGTGTGTAATCACATACATATTAGATCTTCAATAACGTTCATGCAGTCAGGAGTCAATTTAAAAGAGCATACATTATCCCAAACCTCATTCACCATGTTATATTTTGTAATGTTTCACAACTAATTGTCAATCTCAATGTCAACTTGATACAATCGTTACGTAGATAACAGGTTAAAGAGTGTGTAACCTCTTAAAATAATCTCTGCAGTACTTAATTATGTTTAATTGCACAGCAGGTATGTGCATTTGCTAATGTGTTCATACTGTGCAAATCATTAAATGTTTATAGATGCATAAGTTATTCTTTATGGTTTAAATCTTTTTATTATTAGTATGGTAAATGTATACAACTATTATGAACAAACACATTGATATAATGAGGATAAAAGGAATCAAGAAAATCTAAATGTACTGGTAATTAAACTAACCCTCCCTTCCTTCCTCTCTTCTCCCTCCCCACAGGGACACTCAGACATGCTTTAGGAAGTGGGTACAGTGTCAACTGTGTATTCCTAATCGATGTTGGCTAGTATTGGCATTAGGGGGTCATTTCTAGGAGACGTAACAACCTCAGGTATTGAAGGCACGTCAGTTCCAGGAACTCTTGGGAAAAAAGCACCATAAATGGTTACCATAGTTTGCCGTTAGAGTCCCCTTGTGATTACAAGACTAAGGAAAGCTTTTCTATAACCAGAATATGCCAAAGTCTGTGGAGCCAAGTCTGTGGGCGCTGTGCACGTGCCCCAGTATGCTATAGGATCATTTGATGTGCTTCTCTTAAGGCTAGGCCAATGCATTGACCATTACGGGATTTAAGCGGGAATGTGAACACATTGGGTAGGTCAAGAATTGTGGAGGCAGGGAATCTGGGTAGTTGCGTTTCCAGGTGGGTATCTATGTCTCATAATACCTAGTCCCAAAACTGGGAGAGCTTAGGGCATTCCCATAGAATGTGGAGCAATGTGCCTGGCTGGCCACATTGCACCAGAAATCAGCCATGCACGTGGGGTAGCATCTTTGTAAACAATAGGGTGTGTGATACCAATAGGTGGTGATTTTTATTGCTTTTTCTATACTCACAGTGTTGCAAGTGGTACGCCAGGCTCTATATTGTATGCCCCCCCACTCTCCAGGGTTCACTTCCCGCTCCCACTGTGTCTGCCCCGGGGTGTAGAGGTCTGATATCATGCCCTTATACGTGAGCTTTGTGAGGAGCGATTGTACGAAAGCTGTTAAGAGTCTCTGGACCCCGGGTTTTATTGTATAATGCGTTACCCAGTGCCTGAGCTCGAGCTAGAGGAGTCTTTCTATCTCTGGCTTCCCAAAGTCCTCTCAAAGCCATTCAAATGAGAGGACACCCTACTCCCCAAATAGATGTCCTATGGAATGGCAGCCTCTTGCCTGCCATCGGTGAAATGCATGGTGATCAAGGCCAGGCGTGAAGTCTGAGTTATCAAGTATGGGCATCAGGGGTGAGCAAGTTCATGGTCGTTGCTACTCTGTCCCACACCTCAGGCATTGACCTGGTTATCCAGAAGGAGTAAAGTCTTCAGGCTCATTTTGGTCTGGTGAGGAAGGGCACCTACCATAGATGTATGCCTGTGATCGCTCTGTCCATGAAAAGCCATGGTTTTTCAGACTCTGCTCTTGACCATTCAACAAAGTGGCAAAGATGGACAGCTTGCTAGTATAGCTTAAGGATTGGGACTCCTAATCTGCCTTCTTTAGAGGACCTACAGCTAAGCACATGGTTCAGTAGAGGGCATTTATCTACCCACACAAAACAGGACATTTTCTTTTGGAGAGATTCAATCATGCCTGGCGGTGGTTCCACTGGAAGGGTTTGGAACAAAAAGAGAATTTGAGGGCGAGCAGTCATTTTGACCGCCTCTATTCGGCCAAGCCAGGAAAGCATGTACAAGCACCACCGGGCAAAGCCATGCATGATTTGCCTATGTAGGGTGTGATATTTCAATATTGCGGTTCAGCAGCCTTCAGGGCCAGTTGGATCCCTAGATAGGGAATGGCAGTTGTGGTCCACTGGATTGGGAGGCTTTGGGAGAATTGTGCTGCCGTCTGTGTGGAGAACGAGATGTTTAGGGCCTGGGATTAGTGGATATTTATCTGCTTCGCTAAAGTGCCCTGATTCCTCCCCACCAAAATGGACCTCAGAGATGTATCCATGTAGAGCGCAAATAACAGAGGTAACTGCGGACACCTCTGTCGGGTTTCCCTACCAACAGGGAAGGAAGTTGATGTTATCCCGTTCACCCTAACTGTGGCCCTCGGGTGACAGTAATTTCTCAGTATCCAGTTACGGAATGTGGGTACGAAGCAAAAGCAAGTGAGTGTGGCTGCCAGGTAGAGCCAGTGTACATGGTTGAATGCCTTTTCAGCAGCGACTTCTAGGAGCAGTACCTCAAGCTTGGAGAATCTGGCTTTGTCGATGATGTGAAGGATTTGCTTGGTGTTGTCACTGCATTTCCTCGAGGGAATGAATCCTGCCTGGTTGGGGCTGATCAGCCCAGCCATCAGCGGGATGCCAGGCTACCAGTTAGCAACTTGGCATCGACATTGAGGAGGGAAATCTGCTGGTAGGACTCACATTTTTGAGTGTCCTTTCTAGGCTTGGGAATTACTACTATCAACACGTCTCTCATGGACGTGTAGCATATGAGGGCTGTCTATAGAATTAAATACCCCAGCCAAGACAGGTACCTGCTAGTGGCAGAATTCTTGTAAAAGCTTACTGTGAAGCCATCCAGTCCCAGTGATTTATGGAGTTTCAGGCAAGCAATGGCTGCTATGACCTCCTCTATGCAGATAGGTCTGTCGAGCTCATCTGCCTGCATCGAGGTCAGGCAAGATGTGTTTGCTCTCTTTAAGTACTCCTCAATAATGTCCCCGGGTATGGGCTGTGCTGAATAAAGGTTTCTATAGAAATCCCTGAGCCAGGCAGCAATAAGTTCATCATTTCTGAGCCATCCTTTTGGGCCAGTACTTCGATGCCCGTAGCCTGACGCTGGGCACAGACCCAGACGGGCAGTAGTCGCCCACATTTGGTACCTCCCACATAAAAGGCATGATTTAGATGAAGGAGACAATATTCTGCCATGTTGAGGTCTGGATGCACCAGCTATTTTTCACACTGTCACTAGCTGCATCCATACCCTGGGGACCCCTGTACACTGGTAAATGTGCTCAAATTCCTTGGCTTGCTTCTGTAGTTGCTCACTCTTCTCCAGGCACAACTAGCTGTTACCAGCAGAAATTTCTATAAAGGTTCCTCTAATCACTGCTTTGAATGCATCTGATAGGACTGAAACAGTGGTGTCAACTGTGCCGTTGGTCAGTAGGTAGGAACGGATGGCTTGTTCAACTTGTTTGACAAAGTCAGGTTTGTGTTGGAGTGTCTTAGTTGCCATGACTGAGGTGCCCTGTTCAATGGAGGGAATGTAATGGCAACCATTACTGCAGACACTTTGACAAAGAGCGGGCTATCTCAATGGTGGTGACTAAATTCTGCAGTTCCCTTGTGCCTAGAAAATGAACAGGTTTAGCCTACGTTTGTGTGTGGGAGTGGAATGTGTAGTCCAGGGTCTGATGATGGCCCACCCTCTACAGCCCCATCTCATGTAGCCAGCAGGCCAGCAGGCGCCTTCCTTCGAAATCTCTCCTGTCACGCCCACCGGGTTGCTGATTGGTCTAGGTTATCCTGAAATACCATGTTGAGGTCTCTCCCCAGTAAGACCAGCTTCTCCCTAGAGGTCATTGTTTCCTTGACTGCTTTGCAGATGAATGGCTCTTGGCCTTAGTTAAGGGTGTAGATAGAGCCAAGTGCATGATCCCGCTCCCCTATATGTATGTGCAGTACCACTAACCACCCCTTAATCTCCATTATCCTATCCTCCACCCACCTCAAAGGATTTAGAAATTAGGATGGTCAATCCTGCTGTTTTATTGTTTGCAGATAAGTGAAATTGTTGTGGGAAAGCCATGGATTTCAGACAGTGCCAGTCTGTTGCTAGGTGTGTCTCCTGTAGGAGGCATATGTCTGCCTTTGTGTGTATGAGAGAATGGCCCTCCTTTCCACAGGATTATTGAGGCCTTTTTCATTGAGTGTTACTATCTGTATTGGATCATGTGTAATGGGCAGGCTGTATAGGTATAGCAATTGTCCCCATGCCATGACCTTTATATTCCTGATGCATGTTATTTCTGTGTGTTTCCCCTGGTAGTGAATAGGTTCCTTTCAGATAATCTAAAAAGCCATCATGAGTGTCACCACCCTTTATTCCCAATAGTAAATGTGAACAAGAACAATGTCCAGGAGCAAGAGTGGACCCCTATCTGAGCCATCTTTCTTCCCCTTAGAGTATGTGATCCGTGTCCATGGTCCGGCAGCTCCCCTTCCTCCTGTTTCTCCCCCCTTTCTGCACAGGTGCTTGACTGTTAGCCTCGCTTATCTCAGGCTGTTTCCAGTAGATCCGGCTTGTTCGCAAGTGTCTCCAGCACCACCTGTTTTTGAGGTCTTCTGTGTGAGCTTGGAGGTCCACGTGCTGTTCCTTGATGCGGATTACCTCTTGTTGAAGATACTCGAGTTCTTCGTCTCTGCCGGACACGTTGTCTTCCATTGTGGAGACCCTATCTGCCAGGTCCTTTTGGGCCTATTTCAGGTCTTGAGATAGCTCCCTCTTGACGGATTGGAGATCGTCTTTTAGTGATGCAAATAAGGCTTCAAGGAAGGAATGAGTCACAGGGGCCTCTGCTTCATCCTTCTCTAGTTGTGTGCCCAGGGTTGCCTGGAGGGAGCGATCAGGAGTGGCCATTTTAATGAGCATGTCTTTGAGGATACGTTTCTTCTTGCTGTGAGTGGCTGCCATGGTAGAGTGTCAAAGCGTGGGGTTGATCGGATTCCCCCCAGTGCTAGGAGAAGCCCTGAGTCTCTGCTCCATTCCCCAACTTCTTCCAGGTGTTAGGAGCGGGCCCTTGGTAGCTGGTGCCACTATGGGGCTAGAGTAATCTGATGGTGTTCCTTCGGTGCACTGACACCATCTCTGAGGCCACTCCTCTCTGGGCCTCTCCTCCTCTGCCAGACCAGGCGAGTCCCACCTGCCCATCAGTGCCTGTTGTTATCCCTGTTGAGTTGAACCTTCTTTGTTCGGGGACCCGCACATGTTAAACGGTCCGTGTGATACATAGGTGAGGGGGAGTTGTGTCCAACCAGCCCTACAGTGAGGGGTGGATGGCGTATTAATCAGCTGTAGAAGTCTGTCTCCGCTGCAGTGGCCTGGTGAGTTGCCATTTAGTGGCACCCTTGTGGAGGGTAGTTCAGACCTCATCAGGCTCAGCAGTGTTCAGTGGGGCTATGGGTTGTAGGTATCGGTAGACTTCATGGTGTAGACTCTGGTCTGTCCCGAGGGCAGCTGCTGCTGAGACGACACCAGCCCTGGTAAGAGCCATTTGTATTATGTGTGGCTCCTGAGCCTCAGTTTCAGCTACCAGTTTAGCTCCAGATTCCTGCTGCTAGTAGTAGCTATGATGTCCCCTCTCCCTTTCCCGGGTCAGCACTGCTCGTGCCTGTGTGTGGCTGTGTGTTGGGCGATACGTCCTGTGGTGATCTGTGCTAGCCCCCGGGGAACACGCTGGTCAGACGGCTATCCTTCCCCCACAGAGGCTGTGTCAGTGGGTAATTGAGCTCTCAAAGTGGCATACCTGTAGCTGGCCTATCACTGGGCCTCAGCCGCCTCCACCAGTGCACGTTACCTCTCATGCCCTGGGTGCTGTGGGCTCACCTCCAAATCTTGTCCCTCTGTCCCAAATTTGGCAGCCTGGAATTAGGCCCTGTTGTCGTGTGCCTGCAGCTGGCCTGTTCCTGGGTCTCAGCCATGCTGGCCAGTATGCATTATCTCTGAGGCTTCCAAGCATTTTCCCCGGTCTCAGGTTCGATGGCCCCGCTATGGCAGACGAGGCAGGTGAAGTCAAGGCATCCACTCCACCTCAGATCGCCAAACGGGGGATCGTACCCACCAACTTGAAGTGTGGGTGGCGATTCGTCAGCAACAGGCGCATGTCCAGGCAGGTGACCTGCTATCTTAAAGTGTGGGTTGCTCCAGGATGTGCTTTGGTAGGAGCCCCGAGGGGCTGGACTGGTCTTTCAACTGGGCTCAGCGGGTGGCCGTACGGAGAACAGGGAAACACGTCTAAGCCCACCTCCATCTTGGTCACGCCCCACCATAAGTTATTCTTTAAGTCGATATTCATGTACTAGCTAAAACATCTACTGCTTTGCATTCACTGACAACCATAAATATATGTGTGTTTGAGATACATCTACCTACATTGCATACATTTCTTAACATGCATAAATATATGTGTAATTGAGGTACATCTACATTCAGTGCACGCACAATAAATGTCCCAAACTTTGTATCCCAATATTACCTATAAAATATGCCACTTTCCTTTAAGTGAACCTCTTGTACAGCTGTGACATGAATTCATGTCACATTACTCCAGGTAATGTCATGCTCATTAGTGCCCAGCCATTTTACTTGTGGCCTGAAAAGGAGGGACATAGAG
Organism: Pleurodeles waltl; assembly: GCF_031143425.1. NCBI lineage: Eukaryota > Metazoa > Chordata > Amphibia > Caudata > Salamandridae > Pleurodeles > Pleurodeles waltl. The sequence goes on from NC_090449.1 coordinate 721,645,567, forward strand.
TGTGACAAAGGAGTGGGTGAACAAGTGGAGGTTAAGAATAGAAGGAGAGCTCAGGAGAGGACAGAAAAGGGAGGAGAAACGTTTTATGTAATGTTATCATCATTTCTACAACATTTAGGTGGTCATTCTGACCTCGGCGGTAAAAGGCGCCTACCGCCGGTCAGAAATCCTCCATAATTCCGCCGCGGTCGCGGTAACCCGCCACGGTCATTCTGACCCGCAGCAGCCAAACCTCCGAAAATCCGACAGCCACAACAGACCGCCAGTCCAGCGGTCGGCGGAAAAGTGGAGGCGACCAAACCTCCACCGTCACGCCAACAGAAATACGCCCATGCCATTACGACCCACGAATCCACGCGGCGGTCTTTCAAACGCGGTTTTCCATTGGCGGTACACACCGCCGCGGTCAGAATACACACAAACGAACAAAACTCAGCCACATTGGCCGATTTGAATTCCACACACCTGATACACATACACACACCACTCCCACACACACAATACAATATAAAACACACACCCACATCACCCACAAACCCCTACGACCACAAATTAGTCACGAAGGCCAGAGAGACAGCACAGATTAGACAATCCTACCACACAGAGGCACACAACACCATCACCCACACAATATCTACACACAAAACAACACACACCACCACACTCAACACACTTAACTACACATACTCCACCCCACACATCATACACACCACTCCATGGCACCCCAAAGACACCCCCGCTTCTCAGACGAAGAACTCAGGGTCATGGTGGAGGAAATCGTTTGGGTAGAGCCCCAGCTATTCGGCACACAGGTCCAATACACCAGCATTGCCCGGAGGACGGAGCTATGGCAGAGGATTGTCGACAGGGTCAACGCTGTGGGACAGCACCCCAGAAATCGGGAAGACATCAGGAAGCGATGGAACGACCTACGGGGGAAGGTGCGTTCCATGGTATCCAGGCACAACATCGCCGTGCAGAAGACTGGCGGAGGACCCCCACCTCAACCCCCACAATTTACAACATGGGAGGAGGAAGTCTTGAACATCCTGCATCCTGACGGCCTCGCAGGAGTCGGCGGAGGAATGGATACTGGTAAGTTGAAGCTTCACTACTGCTTCCCCCCCACCTGCATGCCAAATCATACCCCAACCCTCACCCCCATCCTCGAACCCCACCCTCACCCCCACCCCCATCCTCACCCCCACCACCATCCTCACCCCCACCCCCAGCACACCTATTCCCTGCCAATGTCTCACCATCACAACCCACACATCCCAAAACCTAGGCCTGCATGCGTCCACTAAGCATGGACACCCATCACCAAAGCATGCCCAATGCATATACACATCCCCCCACAAGCCACCCTCACCAAAGCCCCCACACACGAATGCCAGCACTTGGGGACACGGGAACCCACAGATACACCCATATGCCACACATTGAAACTATAACCATACCTCTATACCCCTGCAGGACCCGACCGTCAACACACCGCCACGGAGGGCCCAGAATTCTCCACACCCCCCACCCAAGAGGCCGTCAGCGATGACAGCAGCTCTGTCGACCTGGACACTGATGACCAGCCCGGACCATCGGGGACCTCTGGACAGTCGGTTCCCCTCACACAGGCACAGGCCACTACAGACCCAAACCCCTCTGGGAACACCAGCACAGCTCCCACCCAGCGGGCCCAAGCCTCTGTCTCCAGGGCGCGTCAATCTGCGGTGTGTCTACCACTACAGGGCACCCAGGATAACCCACCACCCCAACAACAACAGGGACCTGGGGGCAGTGGTAGTGGGCACACCGGCCAGGGGGCAGAGGCCCAGGGAAACAGGGCAACTCGGAGTGCAGCTGTGCGACAGGGGGGGGACGGGCCCAGGGAACCCACTCTCCATGAGGCCCTCACCACCATCATGGGAGCATACAACCGCTCCCAGGAGACGATGGCGACGGTACTGGCCCGGTTCCAGGAGATCCAGGTACTGCAGGAGGAACACTATCGGGGGTACAGGGAGGACATCAGAGCCCTCACCTCCACCCTGGTTACCATGGTAGGGCTGCTGCAGGACCTCATCAACACCAGGACGGACACTCAACAACAACAAAGGGCCCCTGCCACTAGCCTGGACCAAGAACAGCCAACCACCTCCGCCGGCGCTAGTGGACAGGAGGCCCCGCACAACAGCAGCCCACCAGACCCCCACCTCCTGCAGGAGAAGAACCACCCCGCAAGAGGGCCCTGAGATCTCGCAAGAAGACAGAGTAGGATGTCAAGACCCCCGCCAGCAAAGGATACCACCTGATGTCAGCCCACTGTCCCACATTGTCACCCTGTCCATCCTTGAACTGCCCATGCTCCATCTCTCCACAGGCCTCTGGACAATGCACCTGTGTGACTGTTACTCTGGACTCTGCCATGGACATTCCTTCACCATAGCCCCCACCCACTTGAAACCACCCATCCCATTTTGAGCACTGAAATAAACACCCATTTTGCACAAAACTATCTGGAGTCTGGCTGTGATTTCAAAATATTGTAATTGACATGACAGTGCAAATATGTCCTTGTACATAGTGAAGTCAACAAACAGCTGCCACAAAGCTGTAGTCCATGGGGAAACGAAGCACAGGACTCGTAGTGGGGACCCCAGATCTGAAATAGGGAGGGAAAAGCCACAACTCAGTCATCATACACTGGGGCAAATAGACAGGCAGCAGAGATGCAGGAGAGTAGTTCACATTTACTAAATTATGTTTGAATTGTTACCTGTGTCCTATTGGAAGTACTGTTCAATGATTCTGTCCCTGTTGTCTGTTTCAGCCCCGTTGTCTTCCTCCTCGTCACTCTCCACAGGTTCCACAGCTGCCACTACACCACCGTCTCGACCATCCTCCTGCAGGAAAGGCACCTGGCGGCGCAAAGCCAGGTTGTGAAGCATGCAGCAGGCCACGATGATGTGACACACCTTCTTAGGTGAGTACATTAGGGATCCACCTGTCATATGCAGGCACCTAAACCTGGCCTTTAGGAGGCCAAAGGTGCGTTCGATCACCCTCCTAGTACGCCCATGGGCCTCATTGTACCGTTCCTCTGCCCTGGTCCGGGGATTCCTTACTGGGGTCAGTAGCCACGACAGGTTGGGGTACCCAGAGTCCCCCAATAGCCATACACGGTGTCTCTCTAGCTGTTCCATCACGTAAGGGATGCTGCTATTCCTCAGGATGTAGGCGTCATGCACTGACCCAGGGAACTTGGCATTTACATGCGAGATGTACTGGTCAGCCAAACACACCACCTGGATGTTCATGGAATGGTAACTTTTTCTGTTCCTGTACTCCTGCTCCCTGTCTCTTGGGGGAACCAAAGCCACATGGGTCCCATCAATGGCACCAATGATGTTGGGAATATGTCCAAGGGCGTAGAAATCACCCTTCACTGTAGCCAATTCGCCCACCTCAGGGAAAATGATGTAGCTCCTCACGTATTTCATCAGGGCAGACAACACTCTGGATAACACCTTCGAAAACATGGGCTGAGACATCCCAGAAGCAATTCCCACTGTTGTCTGAAATGACCCACTTGCCAAGAAATGGAGTACTGACAGGACCTGCACCAGAGGGGGAATCCCTGTGGGTTGGCGGATGGGGGACATCAGGTCGGGCTCCAGCTGGGCACACAGTTCATGTATATTGGCACGGTCAAGCCGGTAGGTCAGGATAATGTGGCGTTCTTCCATTGTCGACAGGTCCACCAGCGGTCGGTACACGCGAGGATTCATCCGTCTCCTCGCCAAACCCAGCGGACGGTGCCTAGGAAGCACAACATGGAGCACACAGTCAAGCAACCCACAGGTACGTACTCACAGCTTGCACAGTAAACGATTCTCTATGCAGTGAATGGCGTGTCTGAGTGGCTATGCAAGGCCTAGGCCTGTGTGACGCAGTTGAAATTGAGCCATGTGGACCCTCGAAATGGCGGCTGCCTGACCTGTGAAGTGTGACAATGGGATGTGAGGTCAATGCGCTGGCGTGGCACACCGCGGCGGTCGGAGGTCGAAGACCGCGGCGCGAAGCCGCATTGGTTAACATTGAAGCCTATGGGTTTCAGGAGCCAATGGCGAAGGGCGCCGGCGGTGGCGGTACGCACTGCCGCGGTACGCACCGCCGCGGGCGTGACCGCCATTTTCTATCTACTTATCCACTTGCGACTTGAACTTTCACAGGAGAGGACCTATACTGCAAGTGTTGCTGTGACCTCGGTCTGGAAGGGACAATGGCTGCTGCGACTGGGGAAAGGGCCCCTGCCTTCACTGGAGAGGAGTTGGAGAAACTTGTGGATGGGGTCCTCCCCCAGTATGCGCTACTCTACGGTCCTCCAGACCAACAAGTGAGTTTAATTCAATATGGATTTGGGGCCACTGGCTGGCTTGGGGGCATGGCGGGGGGCCTGGCGGGGATGGGGGGCATGTTGGGCCTGGCGGGGGGCATGGCGGGGGGCCTGGCGGGGATGGGGGGCATGTTGGGCCTGGCGGGGGGCATGGCGGGGGGCCTGGCGGGGATGGGGGGCATGTTGGGCCTGGCGGGGGGCATGGCGGGGGGCCTGGCGGGGATGGGGGGCATGTTGGGCCTGGCGGGGGGCATGGCGGGGGGCCTGGCGGGGATGGGGGGCATGTTGGGCCTGGCGGGGGGCATGGCGGGGGGCCTGGCGGGGATGGGGGGCATGTTGGGCCTGGCGGGGGCATGGCGGGGGGCCTGGCGGGGATGGGGGGCATGTTGGGCCTGGCGGGGGCCTGGCGGGGGGCCTGGCGGGGATGGGGGGCATGTTGGGCCTGGCGGGGATGGTGGGCGTTGGGCCACTGGCAACGAAAATGCAGACAAACTTGAACGTGGTATTTCTCCCTCCCTGTACGTGTCACATAGGTCCGCGCCCATGAGAAGATCGGGATTTGGCGTGCCATCGCCAAGGAAGTCCGGACCCTGGGGGTCCACCATCGACGGGGCACCCACTGCCGAAAGAGGTGGGAGGACATCCGCCGCGGGACCAAGAAGACCGCCGAGTCTCTGCTGGGGATGGCCTCCCAACGTAGGCGGGGTGCCTGCCGTCAACTGACCCCCCTGATGTTCCGGATCCTGGCGGTGGCCTACCCTGATTTGGATGGGCGCGTGAGGGCAGCACAGCAGACACAAGGGGGTGAGTACAAGCATTATCTACTCTGTTGTCGCGCAGTGGAGGTGTCTGGGTGGGGGAGGAGGGCTGTGGGTCCCCCTAGGCCAGGGCGAGATCTGTAGGCTGGGCACCCCCGTAAGCCCCTGTGTCCCCAGCCACCACCCTCAGTAGTGTGTCAGTACAGCCATCCCTGGGCCGTGTCATCCATGGGTGCAGTTGTCAACTCTAGGCGTGTAGGGCATGTTCCACGGAATGCGTAGCGGACCCCAAGTGCGCAACTTAGTGCAGGGGGCATCTGTGTCTGTCATGTCCGCTAACTGTACCGGTGATCCATGTACTCAAAATCTCTTTATTTCTCTCTCCCCCCCCCCTTTTTGTTTGTCTTTCTGTGCTTGTGTGCATCAGCATCATCAGGCGGAGGAGAAGTGGCATCGGGGCAGGAAGGAGCTGCATCTCACATGGCCCAGGAGGGCCATGCCACAGAGTCTGACTGGACCAGTGAGACGGAGGGCGAGGGGAGCTCCACAACGGGGACGACTGGAGCCTGCAGCGACACGGACACGTCCTCGGAAGGGAGCTCCCTTGCGGGGGTGGCACCATCCGTGCCCCCCGCCATTGCAGGTACAGCCGCCACCCAGCGCACCATCTCCGCCCTCCCAGCAGCCCCTCAGCGTTCGCCCCGTGCCCGCTCTGCCAGGAAGCCGGGCATCTCCTTCGCCCCAGGCACCTCAGGCCCTGCCCCTGTTACCCCCGCTGCCCTCAGTGAGGAGGTCATTGACCTCCTCCGAACGCTCATTGTTGGGCAGACTACCCTTTTGAATGCCATCCAGGGGGTGGAGAGGGAGGTTCATCGCAGCAATGCGTACCTGGAGGGCATTCATTCGGGTCAGGCTGCCCATCAGCGATCGTTCCAGGCTCTGGCCTCAGCACTGACGGCAGCCATTGTCCCTGTCTCCTGCCTCCCTCTACTAACTCCCTCCTCCCAGTCTCCTGTTCCTCTGCCTGTCCCACCCACACCATCAGACCAGCCTGCACACACCTCAACACCCAAGAGCAGCTCATCCAAACACAAGCACCACAGATCACGCAGACATTCACACAAGCAACATTCCGATGCAGACATGCCAACAGTCACTTCCACCTCTGTGACCCCCACCTCCTCGTCTCCCTCCTCCCTCCCTGTGACGTCTACACTCACACCTTCATTCACCTCACCATCAGCCAGTGTTTCCATCACCAGCACACTCTCCAGTACAGTCCGCACACGTGCAGTCACCACCCCCACTGCCATTTACACGTCCCCTGTGTCCTCTCCCACTGTGTCTGTCACCCCCTCTTCCACACCACACAAACGCAGCCACCCACCCACCCAACAGCCATCCACCTCACGACAGCCTCCCGCTCCTGCACCTGCACCCAAAGACAGCAAACTTGTCTCGCCTACAACCACATCCTCTCCCTCCACTCCCATACCCACTGTACCTACCACTATCCATTGTCCCAAGAAAATCTATCTCTCTACTGCTACCTTCTTTCCGGACCCTGAGCCCCCCCCTCCTTCTCGTCGGGGTAAAAAGAGCACCTCAGCCACCACCAGCCCTGCAGCCCCCTTGACAAGGGTGCAGGGGTATTGGAGCCCACCAGCCCGCAGGTCTGGATCTTCGCCCAGCAGCAAGGGGACAGCCAGCCCACCCCCTGGGAAGAGGAGCAGAAGGCGGAAGGGCCGCCGCCGGAGCCCGGATTCGATATCCCCCCAGGACACTAGCCAGCCACCGTCAACAGCCACAGCTCCAAAGGGAGGAAAGGGCCACAGACTCCCGACTAAGGAGGGCAAGGGCAGCAAGGCGGAGAAGTCAGGCAGCAGGCCTGCTGCCCATGGAGGACCCGTCACAGCTGCCCCGGGAGAGCCCACCACCCCCATAGCCGCTGCCCCGGGAGGAACCGGCACAGCTGCCCCGGGAGAGCCCACCACCCCCATAGCCGCTGCCCAGGGAGGACCCAGCCCAGCTGGCCAGGAGGGCCCCACCACCCACAGCCCAGGTGGGCATTGAAGGAGCACCATCCCCGCTGCCCAGGAGGGCACCACCAGGCAATGAGCAGTTGGCCATAGAATGGCCGCCGTCTCCAGCACTGCTCCGCTGGGGACCGCCGTCTCAAGAACCGCTGAACTGGGCCCTTCAAGGCAAGAACCGCTGAACTGGGCCCCGCCGTCTCCAGCACCGCTCCGCTGGGGACCGCTGTCTCAAGAACCGCTGAACTGGGCCCTTCAAGGCAAGAACCGCTGAACTGGGCCCTTCAAGGCAAGGACCGCTGAACTGGGCCCCGCCGTCTCCAGCACCGCTCCGCTGGGGACCGCCGTCTCAAGAACCGCTGAACTGGGCCCTTCAAGGCAAGAACCGCTGAACTGGGCCCTTCAAGGCAAGGACCGCTGAACTGGGCCCCGCCGTCTCCAGCACCGCTCCGCTGGGGACCGCCGTCTCAAGAACCGCTGAACTGGGCCCTTCAAGGCAAGAACCGCTGAACTGGGCCCTTCAAGGCAAGGACCGCTGAACTGGGCCCCGCCGTCTCCAGCACCGCTCCGCTGGGGACCGCCGTCTCAAGAACCGCTGAACTGGGCCCTTCAAGGCAAGAACCGCTGAACTGGGCCCTTCAAGGCAAGGACCGCTGAACTGGGCCCCGCCGTCTCCAGCACCGCTCCGCTGGGGACCGCCGTCTCAAGAACCGCTGAACTGGGCCCTTCAAGGCAAGAACCGCTGAACTGGGCCCTTCAAGGCAAGGACCGCTGAACTGGTCCCTTCCAGGCAGGAACCGCTGGCCCTTTGGCAGACGTGGCAGGGCAGGATCTGGCTCGGGCAGGGCTGCAGGATGTCCTCTGGCCAACATGCCTCCTCCAGTGGCAGTGGAGTCTGTTATGGACTGTATGGACTGTGGCTTTGCTCTCCCCAGGATGGCCCAGTGGGCAGGCCACCCACTGTATGGACTGTATGGACTGTGGCTTTGCTCTCCCCAGGATGGCCCAGTGGGCAGGCCACCCACTGTATGGACTGTATGGACTGTGGCTTTGCTCTCCCCAGGATGGCCCTGTGGTCATGGAGTCCCCTCGTGGATCTGGCGTCGTGTACTCAAGTGGCTGAGGTGCCCCCCCCTTCCCTTCCCCCTGAGGTGCCTGTCCTTTTTTCTTTCTGATGCCCCTGCAGTGTTCTCTCCGTGGAGTTCTTGTCGTGGGACTGGGCCTTGCCCCTTTGCTCAGGACCCCTGTGGTCCACGGACAGTGGTTGGACTACATTTAGTAGCTGTATATATTTTGTACATAGTTTATTTATTTATTGGGATTACTGCTGTCCATATTTCAATATATCTGCCCGTTTAAGATCTCTTCTTTTGGTCTTTGCATTATTTCGGAGGGGGGGGTTTGTGGGTTGTGACAGTGATCTGTGGGAATGCATTGATGTGTGTGTTGTAGTGGGTGTGGGTGGGTGGGTGTGTGCCAGTAATCTTTTCCCTCCCCTGTGTCGTAGGTGCAGTACTCACCGATGTCTTCCGCGCCGCCGGGCGTGCTCCTGGTACAGGAGCAGGTATAGGAGTGCGGGGATGACCTGCAACTCGGGTTCCATACTGCCGGAATCTCGCGTGGAGTATGTGGAGGTGAGCGTTTTCCCGTTCGTAGTCTGTTTCCGCCGTGTTTTTATCGGCGGTGCTCCCGCCCCGGAAAAGGTGGCGGATTGGTGGGTCGTGATAGGGTGGGCGGTACATTGTCTGCCGCCTGGCTGTTGGCGGGGACCGCCGCGCTGTTTGTTTGTTCCGCCGTGGCGGGCGGAGTGTTAATGCGGCGGGCTGTGTTGGCGGTTCCCGCCAGGGTCAGAATTGCATATTTTGGACCGCCGGCCTGTTGGCGGGTTGGCCGCCGCTTTATCACCGACCGCCAGGGTCAGAATGAGGGCCCTAATCTGGTCACCCCTTTATGTGGAAATGGGAATGTCATTGTCTGTCTGAGAATGTTGATTGCTAGTATTTGCTTGTATGAAGTTCATCATGAGTTGTCTTATGTGGTAGGTGTGCTTTAGGACTTTATTATAAGTTCTCTGAATTGAGTGGTGCTTTTCCATTGCTCAATCAGTTCAAAATGATTTGTATATGCGCTTGGCAAACTGGATAGGTGACCATGATGCAATCTTGTTCATGTGAGTGTCACCGGGTCAGGGGGTCACCACTGAGGGATTTAGGACACATTGCAGTAAGGACAGGCAGAAACCAACTCACAGTCTCAATCAAAAGTGCTTTTATTGTAGTAATCTTCTTTGATGAAGTGCTTGCTTATTCCTAAGTTCTTTGGTATATGTGTCACATCACTCCATCTTCCCACGTGTAGCCAGTCTATCATTGTTTACTCCTCTCTTTCTCTTCTAGGTTGCTGCTGGCATGTCACCTTGGCTCGCTTCTGGGATGATGTACCTCAGGAGTATATGTCACAAAAGAGGTACTCAAGCAAGGTCCTCTATGTCTGGGGTTTTATGAAGGAGAGGGACTGTTTGTGAGGGGTGTGTCCAGGAATCACCAGTAGTCATGTTTCCATGCATATTCAGCATCTAGGGACAGAAGGCTGTTCCAGTTCTCATTAATAAAAAACAGCCCTCTCCCCACGACCAAAACAGTGATGTGTTTACCCCACTTATGGGAAATTAGTGCTTCTCTATGTGCCTCTTCCCCAATTCACCGCATGCGTCCATTCTCACCACTTACCTCATGCCTCCTCCCTCTCATTGAACCATCGCCCCTTCAGTGGGGACCCTACCAGTGAAAGCCACGTTCCTCCTGGAACATGGTGGGTACAGACGTCTTCTTGCCATCCTTGGCATTCCACACCTTGCTCTGCTGGGTTTTCAATGTCTTCCTCACGCCCTGTGGTTCTGTGTCTTCCTCTGCTGGACTCCACAACGTCTTACTCGCCTCCTCTGGTTCCTTGCCTCCCGCTGCTGAACCTCCCGGGTTCCTTCTCTCTTCCTCTCTGGGCTCCACTCACACCGTCTCCCTCACAACATACTTAGGCCACATCATAGCACATCAAGGCCGGCTTAGGGTGATACTGACTGGGGGGTTCTGTGTCATCAGTGTTGACATAATGTATTGTAGGGGATGCACTGTTAGATGCCCTGTATCAGGAAGTGGTGTCAGAAGGTCTTACTTGTTATTTCCAGGAGAATGAGAGTACAACATCAGATGCATGTGTCGAATGGGATGCATTTAAAGAAGTTTTAAAAACTTTTGGGATTAAAATAATGTGTGGTGCTCGACAGGTGCTATAGGATGAGCTCTCTACCACACAGTCTCATATAAGAAGGGGTCTGATCTGGTATCACAACTATCAAATATGCTTTATAAGCAGTATGTAGCCAGTATACATGGTGGTGGCAGGCGGTTGACATGTCTGCTTCAGGCTGAGACTGCAAGGTCACCATTGTGCTCAACTCATGATGTGAACAGGGGATGAGCAATGCATGGACTGTAATTAATTTAATCTTTATAGAGTACTATACTCAACAATATTGAGATGTTCTGGTTGCACATATACATCAGGTGGGCACATATTTGTGGGCATCCCATTGCTGTGGTTGGTTTGCAGGGGAGCAGTGTGAGTGGTTCACGATCTTTTGATGGTGGTGGAGCTCAAAAGAGTGACATATCAGTTGGCCAGAGGGGAAAGCCCCAGTCTACATGGGTTTTTGGTTGAATAGTATGTACCCTTTTAGGCACAGTGACCCCCAACATAATGTTGCTCCTGTACTCGAATTGTAAGATACTGATCAAAGCCTTGGAAAATTGGTTGCAGCTGCTGATTGCAGATGTAGTGCTCTGGGACCAAATTGGGTTAATTCCTGAAAACAACACCTTTTTCAAACGAGGGATTTGTTCCACAATATGAATAAGGTCAAGTGGCAACCCTCTTAATTTGGTAGCCTCTTTAGATATAGAGAAGGCTTTTGGTATGTTGAGGTGTTTTGTTCTGTCGCTGGTGCTGTCTGGTTTGGAGATTGGTACTGTGTTTCAGAAGTGGGTTGCTATAATTTGAGCCCATTGAAAGGTTAAGAAAGTGAGTGGTTATTTCATCCACATGGGAGGTGGACCGTGGGACTCTCCAGAGTTGTCCCTTTTCTCTGATACTGTTTTCACTGGCCATGGAGTCCCTGGTGTGCATACAGTTTTGGCAGGGCTGGAGTTGGAAATTAAATGAAATTGGTGCTGGCATTCTGTTTCCCTATACACTGATAATACTCTGTTGTATTTACAAAGGGTCCACCTCTCATTGGAGATGTGATGCAGGTTCTCAGTGAGTTTGGTGAATTGCCTGGGATTTGGATTAAATGGGTGAAATCATGTTTGTTTCTGCTTTGCCCACTTACTGATGCCGCCCGTCAGCACCACACTAGTACTTGGTTGACATATAGCTTTGACACAGTTAAATATTTAGAGGTCCACGACATCACAGTAAGGCGCTATGTAGTTATGCCTTCATTCCATGCCTCCACGGTTGCATGTTTCAAGAGCATGGTTGATGAAATATCTGAAAAAATAGGTGACATGAAGCCATATTTGCCCAGTTTGACACTGTGGTCCCCTTCTGCATTTAGTAGGGTTGTGGCAACAGATAGCTGTACTTCTTTGGGCACACGCTGGAATAGTGACTGTTTAGAATGTATACATTATCAGTACATTGGGTCCTTTCTGTGAATTACAAGGATAGTGCGAAATTGGGAAAGGACAATTCTTAGCAGATAGATTGCTTGTGAGGATGGTCAGGCATACATGGGATGAGGTTTAAAAGAAAAGGACTCCTGCCCTTCCATTGCTACTTTTTCACAGAACAGCAAGGACCTCACTCTATAATACACTTACTCAACTACATACACAATATTAGTAATTTAAGAGCAAAATGTGATGCCCAAATTGGGCATCCACTCTCAGATGCCCAATGGGCTTGCTCTTTGGACTATGTACAAATTGTCCTAAGCAATCAATTTCTTAAATATATACATTTTAATTATGTAAACCAGATACTTTGTCCCCTAAGCGTCTCAGCTAAATCTATGCTGGAGCATCTTCTAGGTGTCCACAATGTGGCCTGGGGGTTGAAGATTACTAGCATATAGTTTGGCATCTGTGGTGCCTTTTGGGGCTGCTGTGGTGGCAGTTGTGGTGGGCGTAACTGAAAGTTTGATCTTGTAGACACACTGGTGTGCCCATTAGATCAATTCCTCAGATAAAAAAGCACCCTAAGAATACTTGCAGATTTATTGTCCTGATCCTAGTGTTGGCAATACGACATCTAGCCCTATCCTGAAAGACATCATCTGCACCAAGCATAGTGGTATTGCATGGAATGTTAGCTTATGGGCATGTGCTGAAGCAGACACATTGAGACAACTTGGGGCACCAGGGTGCGACTGGAGAGCATGTGATGAATGAGATGCGATCATGGTCCGACTTGAAGCTAAATCTGACGAACTTCCCAACTGATCCCTCCAGAGTTGCGTGGACATGTATAAATCAGAAAAGGGTGTCTGGGTGGAATAATGTGCGTGTCAGTATGGAAATTGGGAACATGGGATGAGACAGGTTGCCCATAGGGTCTTTGTTTGACTAAGGTATCCTCCTTCCCCACAAGTATATGGAAATAAGGGTTCTATTTGGCATTCTTCTCTTTAAATAGACAACTTAATCATGTTTAAATAGCAGGAGTACTATATTTGGTGCTGACCTCAGATTTTTATTGAGTGTGTACCTGTAGTCATTGGGCTGCTGTTGCATGAACCATCTGTTTACTGGTTTACTGTTTGTTAATATGGCATGTACTTATCTGTGGATGCAATTATGTTTCTTTATATCACAATCAGGAGTTTGCAAAACAAACAAAAAGCACTCAAAATACAGTATGTTTATGCTAGTCTTAGCTGACTGTTTCAAGTGTTATTGTTGGCATGGTGTATGGCACTGATGCTTATTTGGCACCAAGTATATGGTTGTGGTACTGTGTTGTGTTCATGAGGAAGATAGGAGACTTCCTAACATTTATTGTCTACAAGTACTCATTTTCATATGTGACTACAACAATCATGTGTGGTGTTTTTTGGGCTATGGCAAATGAAAGCCAACTATTTAGATGTGCATTAGATTGTGTGCTAAGGACAGTTTTGTATGTATTGCTGGATACGTTGTGTGGTGTGTCTTGGATTTGAGTGGTCCATGCACTCTGAACAAAAACTATTTCCCACTGGTAGAGACTCTTTATAGATATGTGTAATGTTAAGTGGAATCTGGTATAAGATCAGTAGTCAGTCCTGCAGGAGAGAAACAAGGTAGGCAAAGAAGGCCAGCAAGGTGCCAAAGAGGTTTCATAGGATCATTGGTTCACAGATAAAGTGAAAGAGAGAAAGATAGTGGAGAGAATGAACAGCATTCATTAAAAAGTACACAAAAAGAGGATATGTTCTTGAAACATGAAGGTGAGGGAGATCATTTTTAACAATTAGACAGAGAGCCATTTCATTTTGAAATATTGCAGTCCATTTGACTTAAACATTTGGAGATGCAGCTGAATTTGTTGGAAAAGTGATTGTTACCATTCGTGGTTGATAGGAAGAGGCCAATATTCAAAAAAACATAAAATCTGATATTTCAGAGGACTAAGTCAACTATTTCTTACTTTATTACTCATTCTGATACCCCCTTCATGATTGCTACTGTCATCTTTAGGATCAGTGTTGCTCTGCATGCTGTCTCCTATCAGTTAAATTAGCATCACTAGATAGGGTTACCACACATCTGTAATTTTCTCTTACTGTCCGCAATGTAGGACAAATGTCTGTTGTCCATAATGGGTTGTATTATAGACTGTATTTGTAATTTTAAAGCTGCTAAACTGAATTGGGAGCAGGTTTCTGTCAGCCAGTATTGAGCTCCAACCAGCGTCTACAAAATATGCAGAATAAATTCAGTAGCACCCATACATTGTCTGATTTTGTTTTTAGAATAGCACCCTGAAGGGGGTGAGGGGTTTCTTATTTTCACTTCCAGCTGGGACCAACACAACAAAGACCTCACTTAAAGAGCCATAATCACTTTTCTTCCTGGTTTGGAGCCATCTGGAGCCTAACGCCAATTGTGTGGAAGGAAACAAACCCTCACAATCTTTTCAAGCACTTAATAGAAACTATGATTTGGGGGCAGGTTTTTAACTTTGGTCCACCTCTGAATGAAAGAGATATTCATGCACTACAAGAATGTAAAATGTACCTGATTGGACACATATTTACGCTAATGATGATTTAAATGGCACTATTATAGCTTTTAGTTATGTTTTATAGCACCACACATTTCGATGTAGAGTGTCAGAGTGCTTTACATTACATGCACACACATTATAGAGAGACAATCGTAGGGGTCAATCAAATTACAGGAAATGTAACATAAGAGGAGGGTTACAAAGAACAAGAGTCAGATATCATTCATAATGGTAGGTGTTATATGTTGGTGGAAAAAAATAACACAGTGGTTGGGGTTGTCTGTATTAATAGAACCTTTTTTTGCCACTCAACAAACCCTTTTTAGCAACAGTAGAATAATGAAAGATTGAGACATAAAATAAGGTTCTTATTCCTTTCCGTCTGAATGCAGTGCCTTGATATCATTACAAAACGTACTCAGCTAGGTTTGAATGATGAACTGCAAGCAACAATGGATCGCTTTAACAAACACAGTAATCCGCTCCACTATCCACATAAAATACAAATCTCTGATCTGCATGTTACATTCTGTGCTTTGCAGATGGTACATTAACCATCTATGCTACTTTATGATGAGTCAAAACTGTGACTAGAGAAAACATAGATCTCTCAAGCATATGAATTAACTACCAGAGTTAACTTACCACTATTATTATCTCCTGAAAATTGCTGGGCACACAAAAATCTCTTCAGTAGTTAAGGTTCTTCAAATGCAGCCTGTTTGCAACTGATTAAGTAAGCCAGAACAGATTTACTGACAATATCATTGCAACCTAGTTTTTAATAAATGTACAAGCTGACTGACATGTTCCAAGTTTTATGACTGCCTCCTGCATGACTACATACCCTTTCTGTTGCCACACCATGATCCCCAATTTATGGGATCCCATAGAAAACCTTTTCCAATTATGTGGCTGAATAAACCATCAATTTGCCACCCTGGGCTGAAGCCACACTGTGTGAGCTGACCATTGATTGCCCAGGAGGCTTCCTAGGCATTCCTAGCACTCTTGACACAGCTTTCCCTCTAGTCATTTGATGGCAGGTGCCTTAGCCCCTTAGGATATATAGGTAGCTAATGTCAGTCCTGATCCTGCAGCAAGTAGTGCCCCCTATGGCCCTCACACTGCACTGGGTTAGCTACCTCCATAGCATACTAGACAACTAGGAATTAACATTGTGTTCAGACTATTAGTCCCTCAACTCGCAGTACATAGCCTGTAGTGCAAGCCAAGGACTACTGCATTCAGTACAAGTTTTGGGTCTCCTGCTCCAGTACTAGAAAGGGCCTTTACATTGCACTGGTTAATTAATTACTTTCCATACTGCATGAGACTCCTAAGGATCTACATTCGGTTTAGGCCAGGAGTCCCAATAACACATCAATGTCTCAAGCTCCCTTAAAATTGCGACTTCTATTTGTTTCATGTTGGTCAATCTTGCCAGTGCTTTATCACCGCAGACTGCCACCTGCAATTGTCTTGTAAAAGATAGTAATAAACAATCCACCCAACCTGACTTCAGTAGATCTTCATGTTCCTTATTTAGTATTAAGTTTGACTAAGCAGCTTTTTTATTCTGCCTTGGATTTTGAGATATTACCCTTTTACTCCAATTTCCATTCTCTTATATGTCTTTCACTGTAGCAGTGAATTCTGATAGCTGGGAATGTGAGTGCTAGAGCTATTATGCAGAGGAAGTTATTAAGAGGTTTAATAGGTAATATCTGCTGAATAAATAAACACACTGAGAGTGGCTCTCTGATTTGTGCTGCCTCACTACATTCCTGTTATGTTATGTGTATTTGTAAAGTGCATTAACACCCGCAAGAGTCTGGCTGCCGAGCTCTGGATGGTTTATAGTCTTCCAGTTAGTTGCTTGGTGATCAAGGTACAATGACTGGAAAAGGTGAATCAGTAACTGAGGATGATGAACTTAACTTTGATGAAATATTGTGATCATTGTTGCAAGGTGGACCTTTTTGCTTAAAGCTAAGTGACTTTACTGTGTGGAGATTGGCTTTGATATGGGGTGTTTGCCATTGTTGCAAAATGACTGTTCTTGCTACAAGATTATTGTCTTTGCTGTGAGGTGGGCAGATTTGTTGAAAAGTTGTCAGCATTGTAGCAACAGTAAAGAAAATGCTTGGTTTCAGGTCGGTTGGCTTGGTTATGTTGGCTGACTTTGCTGCATGATGAATGGCTTTGTTGGGAGGTGGGCAGTTTTGCTCTGAAGTCTTTGATGGTGTTGTAGATGGCAAGGTAGAGCATATTCCATTTGTAAAGGCTCATGAACTGCAAAATATCAGCCTTCTACAGTGGGCTCATAGGATTCTGAGAAGGCTTTTTTCAGAGGATCATATAATGTACCCTTGATTTTCATGCAGAACTTTGTCGAGCGAGTTAACTTAGTCACAAATTGAAAGTGGATTATTTCTCTGAGGTGGCTTCAATAGTGGAGGTGTCCAAGAAGGCAGAAATAATGGTGAACCACTGAGGACATCTGGGTGTCATGGGTGGTTTTGCAGTCAGGAAATACTTCTATTTCTTTACCTTGGTGCACAGTGACTGACTGACCAAGGTTGAGTCCAAGAGCTTCAGTTGGTTGAAAGGTGATGGTGTGCTTGGTATCAAGTAGCAGAAGATATACTTTGCATCCAATGACTTTCACGAAACTCCCAGCCAATCATGGTCCAGACCAGGTGTCTCTAACCAGTTGATCGCGAGCCACAGGTGCTCCCAGACCCCCTTCAGAGTAGCTCACAACCTGGAATTCATTTTTAAAAAAACACAGGGCCACATTTTTCCTTTTAAGGTTAAGAGAAGGTTGTGTTTATTTTGCATTATTATCATCAGGCTGCTGATAGGAGGTCCTGTTAAGGACCAGTGCTGGACTCAGATTTTAGACCCAGAGCACAGAGGTGAAGAATTGAAGCACTAAGGTATTTATCTCTTAAATAAAAGTCCTTGCCAACTCAGTATTGAAGGTGAGAACACAATAATGTTTCTCACTGGTTTTAAATCTGAGAAAATTAAAATGAAAAGTTACCTTGTGATCAAGTTAACTTTTTATTTAAATGTTCTCTGTTTTTTTTTCAAAGTATTGCATTTACAAACAGAAGGTCTCTTGCTCCCACTGGCCAGTAGAACAATGTGCCATAACTGAAAATGCAGTCATTTGTTAAATGGTAGAAATTTAAAGACGAGAAAAATGTTCCACACTATGAACCTTTTTGCACTTCAAATTTTCCCATTTAAAAAAATGGTTGTATGTTTGTGTTATATATGTAAACTGTGCCACATATGGCGAAAGTTATGTCCTGTGCCACAAATACACATGACAGACTCTTAGTTATCCATACACATACATCCCATTCATATGCGTTCATATTTCCCTAAAGTCCATGCTTTCACTGATACACATGGAAGCCCTGTCATAGTGCTCCTAGTAGAAGTATTTTGTTCAAGCCATAGTATCTGCCTCTATGGACATTAGGCTAAAAGTCAAGGAAGTTAGGCGATGGGTGTCGGTAGCTCACAATGATTTTCACCAATCAGAAGTAGTTCTTGCTACAGAAACGGTTTGAGACCCCTAGGCCAGACAGTAAGACACATTTTTTAGACATGACATCATCAGCACTGAAGCGGGCAAGTGAATCTTCAGGAAAACAAATTGGCCAGTTCCAATGATCACCACTGCAAGCGGTACATCGACAAACAGCAACCTGGGCTTAATCCTTCTCTCTCAACTACTACAAGGATGAAAAGGGATGACATTGGAGGGAACCCTTACTTGAATAAAAGAACGAGTCAATCAAAGAAGACTTCCACAGATGTTAATTCTGTCTGCTTGCGACTTTTTGAGGGGTTCTTTGTCCCCTCTCTCTTTTGAGAAAGAGTAAAAAATCCGTTGTATTAAAAGATGATCCGCATATCCCGTGGCTGTTAGCTTTCAATAAACGGCCCTTAATGCTGTTGGGTACCGCGGGATCCAGGACCGAACAGGCAGAAGTAGCAGCGGCTAATTCTTATTCAGATGAAACAATAAGAATGGTGAATGTTCAGCGCTTTGGTGGAAGTGGAGCCATTCAAGCAAGACGCGAAGCTTTGATATCAAAATGAGCTGTCTCGAATGAAGAGGTTTGCCTTAACACAGTAAACAATGGCCACCTGCTATTCCTCGCGCTGCAGGGCGTGGATAAGGAGCACTTTATTATTTTAACTAGCACAACAGCATCACTTGCGAGAGCGAAGGGATATCAATCAGCGCCATTTTACCCAGGTAATGATGCAAACGAGCACGGAAGACTGCTCCGCTTTAATTCCCTGTCGCTAAAATATGAGGTCAACTTCTTCTGAGATTTGCTAAAGAACAACATGATTCACTGTCCTGCGAAACTAATGGTAGTCAATGTGGCGCTGATTTTTAAAGTGAAACCATAAACTGCTAGTTTCTTATGTCGTTCTAAATCAATTGTTTGAAAAATGACATGCTGTGCCTTTTGTTTCTGCATCTTTTCGCTTGTAACTTGTTTGTTTCGTGAATAATGCTTCACCTTTAATTTACGGGTTACAGATACCAGTGTCCACAGGTAGTAAGTAGATTGGGTGGGATGTCCACCTATCAGTGTTCACATAGCCTTTTGGGCACCATGTCTTTGTTTTAAAGAACAGTCGAAGAAATGCAGTTCCTAATGTCACCGATCTAGCAGTACTAACATAGGATAGGAATTTAAAGCATAGTGTTCGTGGTTGTTTATATCAGCCCTTTACACTTTGGTTACCACTAACAACTACCGCAGCGTGCTATAGAGCCTTCCCACTTAATGCAAATCGCTGAAAATCTACAGTCGACAAATGTACACTGACAGGCCTTGTGAACCCTTGTGTTCTTAAAAAAGTGAAGTGTTAGAATAATTAGACACGTTTCACAGAAGTTAGGGGTGTCTCTGAATACATCTATTCTGACAATAGCAAGTTATTTGCGTGAGAAAAGAAGGTGCTACAGTGCGAACTGTTCATTAGGTACATTACAATTAAATACGAACAATAAATATATGTATGACTAAGTTAAAGGAGAAGGGGTCTACTTAAAGTGAATGACATCGAGTACGTGTGCTGTTTCTCGTTGCACTTGTTATAAATCTACGTGACTGTGTGGGTCTGTGCACCCACACTTCTATGACATAATGTCACCAATAAAAATATCACAATACTAAATACTGCAAAAATGTCGAGGAAAGAAATACCAGCATGGCCTTAGTTCTATGTAAAGTATAAAAATACTGACTACAGAAATATAACAGACCAAAATATCACTATTAAATAGTTATCTATCGAATTGAAAATAAAGAGCATCATATTTACTTGAAAAATATATCACCCCTAAAAAATACATTTAAAAAATATGTATAGAATAAAGAAAATATATACATAGATTTCATATCAAAAACATAATATTAAAATATAAAAATTAAAATAAATGTAAAACAGATAATAAAAATAATGTGGAAATAACTAACATGCTTAAACAAACATGATTATTAAAAGAATAAGAATAAGAATAACTAAAACGGCATATTAAACATTATTAAAATTATAAACATATGCAATGAATGCATTAAAGCTTAAAAAAATAATATCACTAAGAAATATACAATGAAACAAGTTAACAGGTACTAAAATAACCTAAAATGAAATCAGAACGCACGCCCCACCTGACGGATAATCCCAAAACTTTTAAGACAGCAGCTGAACTGACTGTCGTATTTATTAAAGATTCGTCAAGTGGCACCAAAGTTATTGGCAAAACCGAAAATGCTCTTCCTATGGAAGCTTGGTCCTAACTATAACTACCTACTGGCGACCAACAGTAGGTAATACATATATATATATATATATACATATATATATATATATATATATATATACATATAGAGATATAGATATAGATATATATCACAGAAAAAAAAGGTTACAGGGACATTATAGCTAGGGCCTGAATTTACTCGTACAAAACCAAAGAAATCCAGCAGTTAAAGTTGGAGTTCTTTGAAGTAACTATAACTTGCGCCCTTGCCATGCACAGTTGTCTCAGCAATAAGTTTATTGCAAATGTTGCAGTGAGAGTATGCAAGATGGCATAGAATCCCCCTAACCACCCAAACCGATTTTGTGCGCAGCCCTTTGCGCATGCACAGCGGAAGTTAGCCGTGGCCTCTGTGGGTGTGAAAATAGGTGTGAGAGGCTGTACCTGGGGGTAAGAGTGGCTGTCAGAGTGTCTGATTTGGTGTGTGAGTGGGAGAATTGATTGAAAGAAAGAAAGAAGGTGAGAGGGAGAAAGAGTTTTTTAGGCATTGATGTATGATATACTCAGAATTTGTTATTTCTCTCCAATTTAAAATAAAAAAATGTATCTGCTTTTTAATACAAATATAATATTTTTTATTAAAAAAAAATGGAAATTAGTTTAGCTGGATTCAAACCCTGATAGCTCAGTGTGAAGGTCGCCAACCATCACACTGAGCAATGGGGGTTTATTTTTTTTTATTTCTAGCCCTTTATGGGTTTTCATATTATTTATGTAAAAAAATAATAATAATAATCAAAAGCCCTTTATGGGCTACCTGGCACTGCCAGGGAAGCCTTAAGGCTTCTACCGCAGTGCCATTGCTTCAGCAAGCACAGAGCTGCTTTGACAGCAGCTCTGTGCTTGCTGAAGCATTTCATCTTTATGCCCTGCACTGAGATGAAACTACAGATTTTGGCAGTGGGACCCGCTTTAAAGGTTCCGCTGTCAAAACCCAAAGTCTTTTCTGTGGCTTGGCTGCAGCGCTGCAGCCGAGAAACAGAAAACAGCTATGTCCCAAGGTTGGGCACCTGGGAACATAGCAGGAACCATCTCTGGGAGGTGATGGTCCCCAGGGCTATAACTGGCTTCATGAAGTGAACCCCCACTAGCGGAATATAGCCCCAGGGGGTGGTGGTCCCCAGGGTGCGGGGGTGCAGGCCCCCTGTATATACTTTCAGTGAAGCCCCAGGGGGTGGAGGCCCCTTCAACTAGTGCATCATGCTGCAACACCTTCCCTGTACCAAAATAGGAAGCAGACCTATCCACCAGGGCATAGTGGACCATCTGGGGATGTTAATCAGTGTGTTGGCAAAGTACCCTGGAAGTGCACATGATGCCTACATCATCAGGCACTCCATCATTCATGAGCACTTCCATAATGGGAGATATGGGAATGGCCTACTAGCTAATATATACATTTGAAGTACAAGACATTTCTAAGAATAGTAAATAATGCATGACAAAATAGCCATATCTGTGTTTCCTACCTGATTCAGTGCATATGTTGGAGGGTGTGCCTCATACTGGATCCATACATCATGGCACATGTGCAATGCAAACACGCAAGTCACACAGGTTAAGACATGCTAAGCCACTGTGGGGAATAATTGCAAGCCCCATGTGCTGCCAATGCACAGCTTTTAGTGATGCACCGGTGGCACACAATGCAGACCCATATCTATAAGGGCACGCAAAGCCACTTTTTGTGAGTTTATATGGCCTTGTAGATATGGTGTAAGGCAATGGTGTGGAAGTTGTTGCATTCCCATACACTGCATCAGGGGGGCGTGCCATGGATGATGCGGTGGGTGTTTCCACACAACACCCTTGGGTTTTAATGAATACCCAGATGTCCAAAAATGTGGAAACTTAGAAATGCGGCAAACCTGTACGCCTCCTTAGGGCAGCTGGAACAAGGAGAAATATCTTAATTTATATTAGTTGTTTCCTCTTTTTTTGTGTGCTCCATTGTGCTGCACACATAGAACGAGGAAAATGCCTCTCAGAATTGATTTTGTGCAGAGTTTTGTCCTTTCCTGCACAAAAACAATCCTGCCAACAATGCAGATACCATTCCACCATGGTGCGAGAGTGCCTGCATTGGAGCTAGCCAACAATTTGTGCCTCAGCACAGGGGGAAAGGACAGAAATGCACCATATATATGATTTACGGTGCAAGTCTGCCCCATGGAATTGGCATAGGGTGGAGCATCAGAAAGAAGTGGGGTGTTGACCGATCCCAATTCCTAATAA
Organism: Pleurodeles waltl; assembly: GCF_031143425.1. NCBI lineage: Eukaryota > Metazoa > Chordata > Amphibia > Caudata > Salamandridae > Pleurodeles > Pleurodeles waltl. The sequence continues at coordinate 721,668,121 of NC_090449.1, forward strand.
TTATGCCCCTGTGTGCACCCATCAGTAGTGAAAAGAACCTGAGCAATGCAACAGTAGGAAAAATATGTGTTGCTTCACTGTATGCAAGGAAAGGCTTCCATTGCTTCCATGGCTGTTGTCTGTGTGTCGACATCTAACTCCCATGCTTCATGAGGCATGTCATGTATACCACATCAGGTAAATAGTGAAATGTATCAAATCAATTGCCCTCCCCAGGTCATGTGCCCCACAGGAAAAATACTTAGGTCAACCAACACACTCTAGCCACCTAAGTTTATTTTGTGCATTAAGATGGCCCCTCATGCACAAAGTAAATCTGACATGTAATGCAGCCGCTCAATCCACATATTGCAATTGTGCCTGTCTTGGTACTAAACAGACCATTATGTGCCAGTGCTACTTGAAAACTCTGGACTGTGCTGTATGGCATCAAATATACCCCACACTGTCCTTTGTCAGTGAGACAATGCAGTGCTGATAATTTACTTGATGCACTGTAGAGAGTTGATTCCCATATATCTGGCCTATGTCTCTTGCCCACATGACTGTCCCAACGCACTGCAACGTATAGACAATGATGTTCCAAACTGAAATGCACTCACTAATTTATCAATGGTAGTAGATACTGAACATCAGTGACTACTACTGTCAAATTTCAATATCTGTGAATGAATAGAATCGTATCATCTGCACTTGGTAACAAATGTAAAAATAAGACATGTTGTAGGACAGAAACGCCAATATGAGTTCTACACCAACACAATAGAGAAGTGTAAGATAAGTATCTTCTCATTGGGGTACCAATGCTCTCTGTCAGTCAAGACTCATAATTTTCTGGCCACAGTGAAAAACTTATTTTTGTAAATCAATAAGTGTGTCACACATGTCAGTATACATGTGTGTTTTTCAATGTGCCAGGAATAATAATTTAGAAAGGCCATGTGTGACATCCAATGTCAGTGTAGGCCCCAGACATGGGTAAATGTCTATACGTGTTCATAAAATGACATCAACAGTCCAACAAAACATATCTCTCAGCCATATTGGCAGTACACATACAACCACCATGACAGTGTGTTGGTATACCTGTTCTGGTGGTAAATTGACCAAAGGAAGACCATAGTAAATCAGCAATGTGCAAGTCACAAAAACTAAAACAGTCAATCAATCAATCAATCAATCAGGTATTTGTAAAGCGTGGCTTGTCACCCGCTAGGATCTTATTCAAAGAACCAAGTCTTGAGCCTTTTCCTAAATTCATCAGCATGGGGGAGGTGCAGAGGAGGAGGGGGAGTTTGTTCTAGGCCCTGGCGGTGAGATGGGAGAAGAAGTGTCCTCCAGCAGAGGTGTATGTGAGGGATCTGTGTGAGGGCTAGGTGTGCAGAGGGGAGGCTCCTGCTGGGGGGTGGAAATGCAGGTTATGATTCAGGTAGGTGGCTCCTTGTTCATGGAGGGCTTAAAAGGCATGGATCAGGAGGTTGAAGTGGCATCTCTTCAACCCCAATATATCCACTCATCCTCAATATATCCGAAAATGGCACTCAGCAATCATCAACGTAGATTGTAATGCAACCTGGACAAGGTACCAAAGTGCACTCTGGATACTAATCTCAACATTACTTTGAAACAGCAGAGATGGTAGAACTACTGTAAATAGGCACATAATTCATACCAAGTTACAGTACAACACATAGATGTAAATACAAATCTATTGTGTACAGGTCTGTGGTAGATAGATATGTTTCAACATCAGTATGTCCTACTTAGGTATGTCCTACACATGGGTATGCAATGTGGGGACATCTTTAGGTCCCCACATTGCATACCCATGTGTCAATCCCAGTGCACCATTACATTTTGACTGATGAAAAGCAGCAGCTAAAGGATGACAATAAATCATACAACTATATAGGGAACCAGTGTAGAATGGACCACATGTACTAACCTGATATCACTCACTTAAGGAAGTAAACCATTCAAAGGCCCGTCATTGGTAGATGGAGCAGCAACAACATCAGTAGTTCAATAGGGACATGTGTGTAAGTGTGAAGCTGGTTATTACTGGTGCAGACTACCTTGGGATGATATAAATCCCCATTTTGTGAACAACATACTGTCACTTACAGTGACAATGGACCTACAAAACACCTATCACACTAAGCTACTGACCAAATGTGATTGTCAGATTGTGGTTCAGTCAAAAGATAGCAGGCCATGGACATGCTTCAGTGTGTATACAGAGAACAGGAATAGACATGTGGAATTAAAAGTGTTAATCTAAATGTAACCAATAATGTCCAAAACTGGTAGAAATGTGTATGAGTCATTCAGTACACATAATTGTCATGTACTTCAATGTGGGTTGCTCAGTCTCCATGATCATTGAGTGACCTTTCTTTCTTTGTCTTTTCAGCTGACCAAAGATATGGTCTGCATCCATGGGCCATGACCCCATTTGCACATCTAAGACCGAGGCAGAAAGCACATTCAACACACTCGGCAAGACCAGGTGTATAGTGGAGTGGACTTTTGTGGTACTGAAGTCTTGCTTCTGCTGCATGGACATGTCCGGGGGAGATTGCTTTGCTCCCACCTCATGGTCTGCAAAATTATCCTTGCATGCTGTATGCACAACATATGTGTACTGGCAAATATCACATAGGACATGGATCATGAGGACCAGAAAGCACCAGATGAACATGAGGATGAAGGTAAGGACAGGACCCAAAACGAAGCCACCATTGCCGGGAGAACTTTTTCAGTGAAGCATGTGCAGCTTGATGGCCATATTTTCTTTTCCATGGTTTAGAAAAAAAATTTATGAAAGGAAATGAATGAATACAACCACTGTGTATGCAATTTTATTTCGCTGTCCCTGTAAATATTACAACACTCACATCTCACCTAGTAGTTTTTGGCCCAGCACAAAGGTAGACAGCTACTTTTTACATTCACCCTGGAACAACATCATGTTGACCAAAATATGTGTTCATATCATCAACATGTGCTAACCATATGTGGTTCAGGAAACAATGTTGAACAGTGTGCACATGTTTTGAGTATGTTTGCTGCTACAGTGAACTGACAGTCAGACATCCTAACACAGTCCAAAGGGGGTGTAAATGTAAACAGTGTGCAATGACTAAGAATGTGTGTTCTAGGTCTTGACATTTTAATTGCCTTACACTTGTGGAGGCCGCATAGTGACCTCATAGTCCTATAACTGTGAACAGAGGCCTATATGATGTGCATGGGCACACAGTGCAACCCAGATGGTCCCCAAATGCTACTTCTACATTTGCAAGCACTTACCAAAATCAGTGTGGTATCTCTTGACACATGTCACATATAAAATTTGAGCCTTTACCTGTGCCAGTTCTGGATTGCCTAACTAGAACCAATGCAGACACACTTGCCCCACTAGGGAAGGATGCAACTGTTACATGCAGGAATGGATGTAACCATGCTGTGACTCCAACAGCTCCATCTATGTGTACCAATTAAAACATGCACAAAGAAAATCAAAATGCAAAATAGATGACAAGGCATAACTGCATGAGATATCCCTCCTGCCAAGGTGGCAAGCACTGATGCATTCCAAGTTACAGTGGCCTAATCGGTCAGTAAATGCACATATAACCTCTGATGTGAATGCCTACACACATCCTAAAATAAGCCCTCCCTATTTCAAATAAATGAGATGCATAGAAATGGTAACCATATTCTTACTTGGAAGACATCAAACTTATTAGGGCTTCTCAAACTGGCTTTGTGATGATCACAAAAAAGGCTTCCATTTGTGGGCAACAGTTTTCTGCTAGTGTAATGTGCAAGTGCTGCATATATTGTGCCACAATTCAGGCCTAGACAGCAGGTGTGTGTACCACAAAATTTTATAGTGGTTGTTGGGCATTTACGTCTGGTAAATTATGTCGCGCACATATTAACCGGTGCACTATTGGCCTAGCCACATACCTTTCATATTTAGACAGTCAATTTGTGAGCTGGATGTCACATACACTGTAGGCTAGCAGAAGCAGCCAGTGTATGTCATTCTCTGAGTGTGTATTGTGTACGTAACACATCTTGTTTTAGGAATGCAGACAGATAGTATGATCTGCAATTTTGGGCATACAACGTGGATTACATTACCCTAGGATTTCAATATCTGTGAAATTAAAAAGCCGACTACGCAGCTACCTATGATCAGTGAAGCATAATACGAACTGTGATATTATAAATAATGTCAAGCTGTGAACAAATCACAATATGTCTGTGCTTATCTCTGAAATATATTGCCTGTCCTAGCAGATGCACCATGAACGCAATGAGTCACACATATGCGTACCCTTAACATTTACATGCAATACATCCCAGGTACAAATACTTTACACATTGCCTCTGAGATAAGCCTGACTGCTTGTGCCAAGCTGCCAAGCAGATGAGCAGAGGTTATCTGAGCTGTGTATCTCCCTTACCCCAACTAAAATGAGGGTCCTTACTTGGACAGGGTGCAAACTGACTGCAAACTAGAGGCCCCATTTCTAACAGGGAGATGGTAGATGTGGTGCAGGTGGGGATGAAGAGCACAGTGTACATCCTAGAGGCATCACATAGGCACCTCAGTCCCAATAAGGGCACCTTGTCTGCTATGCGAGGCACCTACCCTCTGCTCTGAGCACTCAATCATTCTCTGTCTGACATTGCTGATCTCATGAGGTAGAGGCACGAACAACTGCACACCAAAGTGGCACTACGAAAGTTGCCAAACAGCTGGTGTTGCTAATGTTGGCAATTGCAATTGCATTGTCTGGCCAAATCTAGGTATAACCATGTCAATACAGAGAGTGCTTAGGAACAATGCTGCTGTGTACACATGGTACGATACACATGTCCCTACTAACTGAATATTTGTGTTCCTTATGCAGCCTGCAATAGGCTTGAGTCCATGGCCATTAACCTAGTAAGATTAGCAATGTCTGGTAAGTACATGTATTGTGACTCAGCATTGTGTACCTGATATGGCAATGACACAGCTCCAAACACATTGCTATATAGACTTGGTATGTCCTAGGTATTTGAAACATGAATGGAGGCTGGCTAGCTAACTCACATCAAACAGAGATGTTGGGTACATCTCCTATTTTGACTAATGTAAATACCTGGAGGACCATTCTATGGCTCATCACATGCAGTTAAAGTTATAGCATGTGTACCTCTACATAGCCTAATGTCTGTCCCTACATATCAGCTATTAATGTCACCTCGCTGCACATCATCACTCAGCATATCCTTGAGATAGGTGTGTGCATGAATACTGTACACCTCACATGCACAAATATCTTGCGATGTAACTAGCAAGTGTTAACCAAACTGCAATCCTGGGTGACATTTGTGTTGCAAGCTGTTATGAGTAACACTACCAGAAGGTGGATTGTATAATGGACTGTCAAATGGCAACGCCATGCAGACATGCCTTTCGTCAAACACACCTTGGCATTTCTGGTAACAAGACAGCGCAAAGGTCTGACTGTGTCTCCAATATGGAAAATGGGGCATACAATGGCATAAGTGATGTCTTTAACTGCATTACCATGTGTGGAATGCTGACATCTGGGTCAACTTCCCTTACATATTTTGTCTTCACGGAGGTGTGAATCCTCACATCCAGTCAGGACTTGCCATACAAAATGTACATAGAATGGAATATGGATGACTACAGTAGCAATGTGCACTTGGCATGCATATGGAAGGTTAACCATCCCAAGCCATGGTCACCTATAAATCCTCCCCATGTGCTTTAACACCATATGTCACTTTGGTCATGGGTCCTCTGTTTCCCCACCTTTCATGTGAGCCTGCATAGATTGACAATACATTCCCATTTACATTAGTCACTATCTAATACACACACACCTTTGACATATTTCATTTATGATGTACCATGTCTGGAACAAATTATTCCATTGGTACAGGGATTCCTATTGAACCTGTCATTGCAAACATTATACAACATCACACACAATCCTTGCACAACACAGTAACCTTTTAGGTGACACTCACTAGAAGCATTCAAATCCTTGAAGCTGTCCACCTTCGCTATTGTGTAGGGTTCAGGTCCATCTACAAGACATACTACGGTACATTGCACTATGAATGTAGAACACACACTGTGGACATAAGAAGCAAAGTACATGGAATTACTGATTGTCTATGTAAGTCTGCACACTGAAAATGAAGTAAATGGCACAGTTGGCATGGCTTAATGATCCAAATAGGTAAGGCAGGTTGAAGTGTTCACATATATGATGTGCCTAATTAAGAATCAGGTGCACAGATTGCGGATCAAGTACAAATACATCACTACTTACAAAATGGTGCAAGGGTGCCTGCCTTTCATGGGTATGTGACCCTAATGATTTGATATACCACGCTTTGCAAGGTATTACATTAGCCTCACCTTTCTCATATCTATACATGTCCATGGCTTTGTAGCCTTACTCTATATCAAGGAGGCATTTCATGTTTGTTGCAGTGGCTTCTCCTAAGAAACACCCATGGGTTTTGACACATTCTCAGATTCACAAGAATCTGTAAACCTGGAAAGGCGCTGTTGGACCTGGCCCTTCTGGCAGGTTCACACCCTGACTTTTTGCCTATTTCCTCCTATTTTTTCTGACCTCTTCCTGTTGGCTCTAGGACTCTGAGCACTTTATCACTGCTGACCAGTGCTAAAGCGCAGGTGCTCTTCCATCTAAAGTTGGTATGATTGGCTTATACCTAATTGGCATATTTAATTTGCCTATAATTCCCTTTTACAGTGGTATCTCTATACTCAAACCTGTCTCAGGCCTGCTAGCGCAGGGCCTATGTGCGCAGTTTTCTGAATCTAAATTTAATTACCAGGCCCAGAACACCCCTTTTACTACATGTAAGTCACCCCTAAGGTAGGCCCTAGCTATCCCTATGGGCAGGGTGCTATGCATGTAAAAGGCAGGACATGTGCCAGGTTGCGTGGCCTTTCCTGGTAGTGACAAACAGTCCAACTTGGTGTCTCACTGCTGTGAGTGCTACCTCCTCATAGGATTGCATTAGAAATGCCCTGCCTTATGTGTAAGGGGTATTGTCTGATTTATGAGGGGTAGTGTAGGCATGTTTGGTATGGTTGTAATGGTGATAAGAAATGCTGCTTACTGGTGTAGGTGTATTTTTTATTACTATTACAGAAATGTCACCCACTTCTAGAAAGTGAGCATTTCTCTGTGCTTATGACTGTGGTGTTTTCCAGCTTGACTCCAATCCATGTCTGGGCAGAGTGACAGTTGGGCTTTGTGCATACTTTTCAGACAGCCTGTACACAGGGTGGGTGGTGGTGTCTCAGAGGTGCATCTACATACTGAATAGTTTTCCTGGGCTGAGAGAAGGAAAGGGGGGCACACCTGCATTTGTAAAGGCTGTGCCCTGGCCTCACACAATAGGGTCATTTACCCCCAACTGATGTTTGGAGCCTGTGCTGGAGGAGAGAGGGGGCACTCCTAGAATCAGTTGTAACTGGTTGGAACCTCCTTTCCCCTTCCATTGTAAAACACTGTAAAGACTATAAGTACAGGGGAGTTTTCCCCACATTTTGGAGACATTTTGGAACTCAACACAGAAGGCTGGAATGACTCACCAGGAACCGCCATTGACTGCTGCTGCTGTGCTGCCCTGTGATCTGCTTGGTCACTGTAAAGAACTGCCTGCATCCCCCTTGAGTTGGCCTGCTGCTGGGCACTGTCCTCTGTACTCCTTTTTCCTGAACTCTGCTCCCATGGGCAGGGTGCTGTGGTCCCTGACCCCTGCAACAATGTGTAGCACGAGGAGTGCACGAGGAGTACTTGACAGAAATAGCGCTTTGGAAAGCGCTTCACCTTTTATTCCTTAAGCGCTGTGAGAGTGCTTCTTCCTGCCCAGAAACACCGCCACGACCTGGATTCATCGCAATGTCTAAAGCACACGTAAGTGCTGATATCGGCAAAATCACTGCAGCAGCCCGGGAGGGCTGTTTATCGTGAGTACGAGGACGCGTTACTTCACCGTGCCCTGAGGGCACCATCCAAAGAAGAAAAGGAGCGAGTGCGCTCCTATTGTGTCCACAGACTGAAGTGCGCTCCGAGGATCGCCCCGGGCCACAGGCAGGCACCTACTCTGGTGCCTGCCCTCTGTGATGGCGCAGCAGGCCGCAGCGTACAGATTGGAGTCGGGCGGGGGAAGGAAGCCTCGTAGGAGGATGCCCCAGCCCCAACGAAGGCATCCTGTGCATCTGAAGACTGTGGGCTGGGCGGCAGCCTCGCAGGAGGCCCCCCGTTTCCGGTCTCATTTCGTGTCCCCTTGTGAGCTCATGCCACTGTGTTGGCCTACCCCGGTTGGAAGGGCCAGTGGTGGCCCGGAGGGCCCCTAGCGATCACGGCCCTCTCCTCCCTAATTGTTTTCTCTTGACTTTAGCTCCCCCTCGTGAGGGTTGATGGAGGCCTAGGGGGGCTCCCAGAGATCACAGGCCCCAGGACCGGCCTGTTATTACAGCAGAGGGGGTGTGTGTCACCCCCCTCAACCTTAGAACTCCTGGGAGGCCCCCGTTTGGCACAGAGGCGCGCCGGGGCCCCCATTTTCCACAGGCACTGGAGGTGCCTTCATCTTAAACAAATACTTTCTACAGGATCTACATATGGCATAAGTTATTTTTAGAGACTTTAGTGATTTAATATTGTCTACCTGCTTTATGATGTTTCATATGTGTATGCAAATGTTCCTTTTATGGGCATAAAGTGCTAATATGTTTTTCTGACTTGCCATACATTTTATAATGTTCCTAATATGGGCGTTTATGATATTCTTATGACAAGTGCTTTGGTGTAATAATGTGTTTCCTGACTACTTCGCTTATGTTGCAGAATACTGAGTAACCTGTGTGTTATATGTGACTACTGCCAGTTCTGCAGAGTAACTAATGTGTAACATTCTGACAACTGCTAAGGTAGCAGGATATTACTGATATGTGATGTTTGGTCTAATATTTGCCTTTTGTACTATACAGTATATTTTCATATGACTTGGTGTTGTGTTTCCTTTGTGGTGGGGCGTGTGTGTTGAGTGTTGTGCAAACGATTTACACATTGTCTCTGGGATAAGCCTGACTGCTCGTGCCAAGCTACCAAGGGGGTGAGCAGGGGTTATCTTGGCGTGTAACTCCCTTGCCCTGACTAGAGTGGGTGGGTTCTGCCTGGCTTAGGGACATACCCTAGCCAACCAGAAACCCCATTTCTAACAGGGGCCATAACTGCATGCCTCCCCAGGGGAGGCATAACGAGGAGAAAAATCTTAATTTCTCATTGTTTTTTTTTCTGATTTGTATTAGAAGAAGAAAATGCCTCAACATGGTCTGTGTGGGCTAATGCCAGCACAGTGTTAAAATGCCTCTGTGGCATACTTCTTCTTACCAACAAATTTAGGCGGAGGCCTGGCATTCTGACCATAAAACATATGTGAACATTAGACTCTTTGAAGCAATATCCTATATTAGCAAAGGAGACTCAGCTATAAACTCACATCATATGTGACCTGCATCACATTTTTTTTCTAGCCCACACAAGGTGGTACAAATTTCCCCTTGCCTGGCTTTTTACAACAGTGATGTAAACATGACGCAAAATGGTACAAAATATTAGCCATGAGTGATCGGGAGTGGTTTACATTTGGGGCTCATATATATGGGTCCTGCCCTGCAGAAAAGTCCCTACACTACATCCTTGCTTGTTCCAGTTGCATCTTTGCCTAGTGGGTCAAGTGTGGCAGCATTGGTACTAGGTAGCCAGTCTTCCGCTTGCACAGTTGAAAATGTTGCATTTATATGTGCGATATGAGATGTCATGATGGATTTAGCATGTGCCTGCAGACATTGATGTCGCATATACAGACTGTATGGGTTGGACTGTAATCCCAATGCACCTACTAGGTGCCTCTGTTCACAGTCATCAGACTATGAGTTAACTCTACTGTTTTCTTGAAGTATGAGGCTTTATAAATGGCTGGATGTACAACACACACACACACAGTCATTGCACACTATTTACATTAGCACACCATTTGGATTATGGTAGGATGTCTGAGGGTCAGTACACTACAAAAGCATACATTATCATAACCTGTCCAAACTGTGCCAATTTGCTATCTTTGTCATCTGTCTTCAAATGAACATGCATTTGGCACAGGTTGTTGGCATGCACACAATTTAGGATTTACAAGATGTTGTCCAGCAGTGTTTGTTACACATTGCTACATACCTTTGTTATATGCCATTTACTAGCATGTGTGATGTGAGTGTTTTGATATTTACAGTGACTACGAAGCAAGACTGCTTGCACAATGGAAGTGCTCATAAATATAATGGCATTTTAGTATACTTTTTTCAAGTAGTCTATATATATATATGTGTCCCTTGATGTGGTTCATGCATCTGCAAAACAAAGCTGCACTATTTGATCTCATCGCCATGTCCCAGTAATTGTAGATACATTTTGGTGTTGGTCCTCATCTTTACTCATCATTCCCATACGGCCCTTTGTGGTCCTCAATTCCTTTGTCCCATGGGACATTGGTCGTCATCCATATGTTATGCGAAATGTAACACACAAGTATGATCTTATATACCATGGGGAGGGAAGGGCAATCTCACTAGGGCATATTGTGACAGCGAAAGCATGACTTATGGACTCCAAACGTCCACTCCACTATGGGCCAGGTCCTGCTAAGTGAATGGTTGTGGCTCATCTGGGCCTCCGACTGGGGCTGTGCATAGGGGGTCATGACCCATGATTGCAGACCATATCCTTGGTCAGCTGAAAAGACAAGAGGGGAACAATCAGTCATTGGTCATGATGGCTGATGTGCCCACATTTATGTACATTGTGTTATGTGTTCTGAATGACTCATACACTTTTCAACCAATATGGGATGTGTATTGACATTGCTTTGCATACAGGCACTTTCATTTTTGATATGACTGACACTGTACTACAAATACAAGTATACTGGCCTGTGTGATGCACTTACTATTTGTAATATTTGTGAGTGCCAATGGCATGAATGTGGTGAATCTTTACTGGTATGGAGACTCAGTTAGCCATTGAGGAGACACTTCTCTCACACTTCTCTGTTGTGTTTGTTTGGGACTACTATTGGCATTTCTGAACTACAAAATGTCTGATTTTTCTAAAGTTAGCCGGTGCAGATGATGCTGTCCTATTCGTTCACACATATTTGGATGTGACAGTGGTAGTCCTTGTTGATCATTAGTCACTGCCATAGAGAGATTAGAGAGCGCATGCCAATGTGGAAGATGATAGTCTACACATAATTTTGCACTGTGTGCACTGTGTTGACAGTACACAAGGGGAGAGATATGTGGGAGTCTTGCGCTGTACAGTGCAACTGGTAAGCTATCAAAGCTGCACTGCCTCACTGATTGAGGGCAGTGTGGGGCATATTTTCCAACATGATGTGGTGTCCTGGGTTTGCAGACTGCACTGGCAGACAATGGGCAGCATTGCACCAAGACAGCATATAATCTTAATGGTGAATGCATGTCTGCCTGTCCTATGAGATGTACTTTGTGCATGAGGGTCTACCTTGGTGCACAATCTGAACCCTTGGAGGACTAATATAGTAGGTTTGTGTGGCACAAAATGGACCACTCATAGGATGGCAGGTTTGTATATGATGACTAATGTAATTTTCCATGGTACACAAGACCTGGAGAGGGCAAACAATTTGAACCGTTCTCACTCTCCTAGGTTTTGGATACATGACTCATGACCTTGGGAGATACCTGTGGATGCACAGACAGCAGGCATGGAGGCTTTTCCTTACACATGATGTTGGAACACAGCATTTTACACAGTGTTGCATTGCGAGGCTCTTTCTTCCATTTTAAGACTCAAACATGGCCTCATTTATGAGTTGTTGCCACAGGACAGAACAGGAAGTCACTTATCTCCAAAACCCTGCATGAAAAGGAAAAGACAAGAATGTGCCATATTATTAAAATAAATGTAGGGCATTCATGTTCCTTCTGAGTGTACAAGATCACAGATTGGTGACCAGCAACCACACAGGTACCCTTGCACCATGGTGCAGGTGTGTCTGCGTTGTGGGATAAATTGTTCTGAATGCACCAAGGTACACCTTCCTGCACAAAAGCAATCAATTGATGGTTTGTCCTCTTTCTATGTGTGCTCCAGGATGCGGGAAAACACACCGTATGGCCCATGGCCCATATCTATGATGTCATGCAAAGGCACACAGGGTGACTTTGCGATGCGTCATAGATATGATTGAGAGACCTGCTTCACCAGAACGTCATGAAAATTGATGATCCAGCAGCTCAGGCCTCTCCTACATGAGGACCACAGTGGCTTAACAGGTCTGAACATGTGTAATTTGGAGGGCTGTATTGCACATGTGCCATGTAGCATGGTGCAAGTATGAGGCCTACGCCTGCTATGTATGCACTGCCTTATTCACCCAACACAAAAATGCCTATTTTAGCCAACATATTTTACTGTCATGAGGTTCATGTGTACTTACCAACCAGTAGGCCATTCCCATATCGCCCATTCTGGAAGCGCTTGTTTATGACGGAATGCCTGAAGATGTATGCATCATTCACACTCCCAGGGCACTTTCCCAGTACATTGATGAAGATCCCCAAATGGTCGACTGTTCCCTGCATGTTGATGCAATATGTGTGCTTCTGATTGTGTTACAAGTGGGATGTAGCAGAAGGGCGACCAGTTGCACGTGAGTGAAGTCCATGGCCCCCATCACATGTAGAAATCCAGCCATGGCAAAGAAACTCTGCTTGTTTTCAAGTTGTTTCTGCTGTGTGTTGGGGGACATGAGGTACTGGGGTCTGAGGCTTATGATGACATCGAGGATGGAGGGGAAGAATGCAGAAAACAATGGCTGAGGTATTCCTGCCACTCTGGCTGTGGTGGTTTGGAATGAGCCAGATGCCGGCATGTAGAGTACTGTCATCATCTTGACCGGCAGAGGGATGTTAGTGCACCTCTGGGATGTTGTCTGCAGCCTTGGTGCAATCTGGTTCAGGAGCTGGACAACGGACCCTATAATAGGTGATGACCACCTCCTCTCTAAAGTCAGTGAGGTAGTCCTCTGCCGGTATGTCTGCTGTTTGCTGCTTCTCTGTCTCCATGGTGATGCAGAGGTGGTGGCGGTCATTGTTGTCATCCTCCTGCTCCGAGCTGAAGTATGAGTAGCTCCATGGTATAGTTGAGCTGACCAAAGTGCTTTTGGTATGTTCTGCTTATGTACCAGTGCCAATGCATGATTTGTACACCTGGGTTGCTGATGCGCAGGAATTTTTATGCATTTTGTACTCTTCATGTCATTTACCAATGATGCATCACTTTCTCATAAACTTGTAGATATGGATGCATCAGATCTGCGTTCGACTTTAAGGGGGAAACCTTACATATGCTTAACGTTACCTGACGGAGCCGGTTGTAGCGTGGGCACAAAACGACACAAGACAGAGAAAAATGACACATTATGCCTGGTGCATCACTTTGCAAATATAAAGCACTGACTGCACCGCTGATGCGTAAAAAAAAAAAATGACTCAGTGGCGACGCAAGTGCTTTGTAAATATTCCCCTAAATCCGTACCTGGTGGGTGAGTACATTAAAAATGCTTCCTCCTGCTGGAGCGGACTTTGGGAAACAGATTTAAAAATTGCACAATCTGCAGGTAGCTGCATTTTTAGCTACTCCCTGCAGGTGGGAGCAACGCTGGCTCCTACCCAAGGCTGCGTGCCAGCAGGGTCGGCGGCGGCATTGGGGCTCCCTCCCTGGCCTCCAACACAGAGGCAGTGAGTGCCACTGGTGGGCTTAAGGGCACCCAACATTTACTGACCAGGTCCCGGGGGATGGGGCTGTGCACCCCTCCACTTCAATATACTAGCCAGGCACCAGGTAATGGAGTCCTCAGGGCCAATATGGGCACGGGGAGGGGGGCTGCACGCCCCCTACTCCCTCATAGAATGGCCAGGCCCGGGGAAATAAGGTCGACCTGGAGCCTCCCAAACTATTAATAAAATAGACCTGGGGAGATGAGGTCTGAGGGCCAATATTGACCCTGGGAGGGGGGCTGTGTGCTCCCTTTCCCTTCTAAATACAGCCAGGGCCTGGGAGATCGGGTCCCCAGGTCCAGAAATCGGTCCAGGGTTAGGAACTGTGTGACCCCCTCCCTATTTATAACAATGTTGGGCCATAGGAAATGGGGTCCCTGTGGCAGAAATAAGGCCCAGGTATGGGAGGGTCATGTGCCACCCTCCCTCTTCTAAATATGGCCAGGCCCCGGGGGGTGGGGTCCCTGGGGCCAGAAGTCTGCTTGTGGAGGAGGACTGCATGCCGCTCACCCCACTTATAATAAAGCCAGGTCCCGGGAGATGGGGTCCCCAGTACCAAAATATGGCCTGGGAAGGGAAGCCACAAACTCCTCCCCTAAAACAAATGTGCGGGCCCCAGGTGATGCAGTCCCCGGGGCCACAATTGGCCCAGGGAGTGGGGTTGCGTCAATACGCTGGAGGTTAGACAACACTTAGAGTACTCCAACAACTAACCTACAGTCATTTGTTGTATATATCCCTGATGAAGGATGCCAAACCGTGGCAGTATCAACAAGTTGTTTTCTTGGTAATACACAATACTCTTTGGGCAAGTTACACAAACTAAATTGTGTTTTATGTAAAGTAGTACCACTTATGTACTAGGGTGACCTCCACCTCCCCTATTTTTTCTGTGAGAATATCTTTGCACACATAGGAAATTCATGTTTGTATTAAATGTGAAAGGGATAAGGGGGAGTGGCTGGAAACTGGAAATTACTACTAAATGGGAGGGATTTGTGGAATTCTAAGGAGGTATTTAGAGTGGGGCATGCTTATACAAACATACATCCACAAAAGGGTAAGATCATTGCAATTCGGAAACTGCAATCTAGGGTTACTACAGTAAAGGTGTTTAAACAGGCTCAAATGGACTCCAGCCTAGTCTTGGATTAAGTCAAGCACTTCAAAGAGCCACTTACAGTTACTATAACACACTCTCATAAAAATCAGTGAAGACAGAGAAATAAAGTAATACCTCATAGGAACTAATGTTAAACTAATGAAATATTTTGACATTTAAATCACATATATGTATGTTTTATTGTTAAAAATAATGTCTAATGATTATTTTAAAATTAAATAACAAATGTAACATTTTGATAAAAAAACAATAAAATATTGAAACTTAATTCAACACATAACATTTACTACATATTAAAAATAAATAAAAATATTAATGAGAGAAAGATGATTTAAATTGTTTAGTTAAATATTTATCAATTCAATTAATACATTTAATACACATTTAATTTAATGAGTTAATGTAACATTTTATGTATTTTAAAATATTTTATATTTATATGAGATATTAAAGTATTCTTCTCTTAAGAATAACAAACTTTAACCATTTTCCCTATTATTTCCCATAGCGAAATCTCTACCTCAGTGGCAGAGATCTCCACCGATGTATGCAAAGTTACTTGTAGTAACTGATTTGAGGGGGTGGGGACAGGTAAGCATAGTCTTCAGGGTAAATTTGCACTTAGAAATGGTAAATGGCAAACCTACGCTTGAAAAAAGTGAATAGCAAAAAATTGTAGAGATCCACCTAGGTGTAGTAGTAAATATACACAGAGTAACAAAACACATGTATATTTACCTTTGTGAATAAGACCCCTTGTGATTACATCTATCTGTCATGGTTCATATGCAGAAGGAATATCTAACGTCCCTTGAAGAAAACAAGATTTTAATCCCTCGTACTCCACTTCTTGGCGGCACAATACCATGTATGGGAAACATGAGAATTAGACTGGAGTCTCCTATTGTGCAATCCTCTCCAACTGACATCAGCAAGTTTGAAACAGGTTTATGGAATCATCTTCCTATGAGGTATCCTGTGGAGTGTCTAACTCACTTAAAATATACAATTTTAAACTAACAAAAATACTTAAATTCACCAGTTACAGTTCACTGAGTTACTATAACTTGTACCCCCACCATGCACTGCTTCTGACCTCACAAATTACACCACTCATGACATGTGGATGAAATCACTGATGACATCTCAAATTACACCATTGATGTTATCACTTATGACATCATTCACCATACTGCTGAAACCAGGACAAAATATGTAAATGGCAGAGAATCATGTAATGCATATATTGCAGAAACATATGTTCTTATATAATATATACTATATAATATAATTAGGCTGCAGCAGCAGACTGTAGACACACAAGCTCTGTTAGATGTCCAAGCCTCTACTGTGCACATCCTTAGCAATGTGCACAAACTTTGATGGAGAGTCGACTATCTCAGATACCCAAGCCTCATTAAGTCCCCACGCATCTACTACACACAGCTATCACCCTCTGGAAAACTCTTTATGTAGAGCCCACTCCCATAGGACATCCGAAGTACATTAGGTGGCTAAGCACCTTCTACACACAGCAATCAAAAGTGTATTAGAAAACTGGAGTGTTGAGAGCTCCATTGAAGACAATAGAGCAGCAGCAGCCTTTCTACACTGATATAGGTCCGCTGATGTCAACGTTTTAATGTTCTAATACACAGCCTTTGCCTTTCTCTTCACCCTGCCTCTTCAAAAAATATGGAGTGGGGAGGGGAAAGCGAAAAGCAGAGGCTATGATGCACAGCACACTGCAGCTTTCCCCACTCCCTCCTCCTGTAACTTGATCCTTGAAAGGCGGGAGGGGGTTTGCTTCTCAACTCCTGGGTCACCCTGGCCTGGCAGAACAAGAATAAACAGTTTACCCAAGTCCAGGGAAAACTAGGATATGAAATGAACCCCCTTTCACAGCTCTTGCTATGAAAGTTCAACAGCTAACAGCCGTGGCCCAGTGCGTGGCTGTTAGCTCCTGAAAAATCACAGCAGCAGCTGTAAATCAAAGGCTTCAAAGTCCCTCGGATTAAACCCCCTTGAGCTCAGAGAGACCTTTGGTTTTATAAATAGGACATTCTGCCCTCAATGTTCTAATAGCTTCATAGCCCGCCATAGCGGGCCATACCGGGTATTAAAGGTGAATTTCAATTTATTTTAGTTCAAAATTGTGCACAGTTTTCTCATCAATAATTTTACTGTAAATGTAGCAGGGATAATATCGATGATTCCATAGAAGTCGTCATCAATGATTTAGGCCTTCATTACAACCGTGGCGGTAAATGCCGCCTACCGCCGTGCTGACAGCTGCCAACATACCGTGACCGTGGTGGTAATCCGCTACAGGTATTATGACCCACACAGAGAAATCCGCCACTACACAGACACCCACACAAGTCCGCCACACCAAAGGTCAGTGATAAAATGCCCATAGCAAAACCTACACCGTTACACCAACAGGACTATGCCCACAGTATCACGACCCACGAACCACTGCGGCATTCTTTCAACCGCGGAAAACATTTGGCAGTACACACCTCCACGCTCAAAATACACCAACACTTACAAAACTAGACCACATTGGACAATTCTAAATACACACACCTGACACAGATACACACACCACACCCACACCACTATTAAACACACACCCACATTACCCACAACCCTTCAATGAAAAAGAAATTGCCAACTGAGAGAGAAACAAGCCAGGAGCACCCACTCAATCTGAGCCACAGAACACCATAACCCATACACCATCCACGCCCCTCACCCCACACATCACCCCACGCATCCTCACACATATCACTCACACCACATCCATGGCACCCCCAAAGACACCCCAGGTTTTCAGAGGAGGAACTAAAGGTCACGGTGGAGGAAATCATCGGGATAGAGCCACAGCTATTTGGATCACAGGTGCAGCACACGTCCATTGCAAGGAAGACTGAGCTATGGCAGAGGATCGTGGACAGGGTCAACGCCATGGGACAGCACCCCAGAACTAGGAATGACATCAGGAAGAGGAGGAATGACCTACGGGGGAAGGTGCATTCCGTGGTTGACACCAGGTAGCAGTACAGAGGACTGGCGGTAGACCCCCACCTACTCCCCCGCAACTAACAACATGGGAGGAGCAAGTCTTGGCGATCATGCATCCTGAGGGCCTCGCAGGAGTAGCAGGAGGACTGGACTCTGGTAAGTCAAATTTGTACTACTATATCCCCCACCCTACCTGTATGCCATCACAAATTTCTACCCCTAACCTCACCCCATCACTCCACCAACTCACATATACCCCACTATCACAACCCACCCATCCCAAAACCAAGCCTTGCATGTAACACCAATGCATGGACCCCCATCACAGACCTGCATGGACACCCATCACCATAGTATGCCCAGTAGAGAGACTCCCCCAGCCCATAAAAGCACCACGCACACAAGGCAAAGCTGACAGGGAAATCACAACCATACAGGGAAACACACCCATGTACAAGATGGCACGGGCAGATACACTAACACTGCATTTGCATCCCCACAGGACCCCTACTCAACGTCACCGGAGAGGAGGTGTCAGCTACATCCAGTCCCCTCAGAAGAGGCCCACAGTGATGACAGCAGCTCTGCACGCCTGGATCAGAATTATGCACCTGGCCCATCAGGGACGTCTGGGCAGTCGGTTCCCCTGCCACAGTCCCAACCCACCACAGAGCCTCCCCCCTCAGGAAACAACAGCACAGGACCCACACAGCGGGCCCATGCCAATGTCCTCAAGACATGTCAATCAGCAGTGTGTCCACCACCACAGGGAACCCAGGCAACCCCACAAACACAGGACGATCAGGGACCTGGGGTCAGTGGCAGTGGGCACACGTTTCAGGGGACAGAGGCACAGGACAACAAGGAAGCTGGAAGGACTGCTGTGCGACAGGGGGAGGACAGACCCAGGGAACCCACTCTCCAGGAGGCACTCACCAACATCCTGGGAGCATACCACCATTCCCAGGAAACGAAGGGCCAGATACTGGACAAGTTGCAGGAGACCCAGCTGCTGCAGGAAGGAAAGTACCTGGGGAACAGGGAGGACCTCAAACTCATCTACACCATCCTGGTCACCATTGCAGGGGTGCTGGGTGACATGGCAACACCATGAGGGAGGCAGTGGTACACCAACGGGCCCCTGACACTAGCCAAACCG
This sequence comes from Pleurodeles waltl, assembly GCF_031143425.1. NCBI lineage: Eukaryota > Metazoa > Chordata > Amphibia > Caudata > Salamandridae > Pleurodeles > Pleurodeles waltl. Next base: position 721,687,393 of record NC_090449.1, read on the forward strand.
ATGAACAGCCTTCTACCTCCGCCGGTGCCTCCGCCTCGCCACAGGAACAACAAGCCACCAGCACCCCACCTCCTGCAGAAGGAGAGCCACCCCGCAAACGGTCCCTGCGATCCAGGCAGAAGCCAGAGAGCATTGCCAAGATCCCCGCCAGGAAATAGGACTCTCCTGATTGTCACCCTTCTGTCCCACTCTGCCATTGCTCCCCTTCTTATGCCCATTGGACAATGCATTTGTGATACAAATAGACTGGACTCTACCCTCGACAATCCTCCACCATCACCCCAGCCCATTGCACATCCCCCTCTACTTATGAGCACGTAAATGAACACCACATTCTGTCAAATGATTCGAATATGTATTAGTTCAACATAATCAAAGCATTGCAAGTCAAATGTACAGTCAAATATACTTTGAAATGACCTTTTTTGGGCAGAAGTACATATAGCAGGAGCCAGAGTAGGCCACAGAGATCTGAAAATAGAGATGCCAAAGGGTACAGTAAGTGGCCATTGACATAGGGAAATCAGGCTGCCATGTACAATGTCCAAAAGAAAACTGATAAGTTAAGTTACAGTGTCTTACCTGGGTGTCACTGTAACTGCTGTTGATTAATGTTGCTTCTGTTGTCAACATCTTCTTCCTCAGCCTCCTCTTCCTCACTGTCCACAGGCTCCACCGCTGCCACAAGACCATCTCCAGGCTCATTTTCCTGCAGAAAAGGCACCTGGCGTCTCAAGGCCAGGTTGTGCAACATGCAACATGCAACGATAATCTGGCACACCTTGTGGGGTGAGTAGTACAGGGATCCACCTGTCAGATGGAGACACCGGAACCAGGCCTTCAGGAGGCCGAAGGTCCTTTCAATAATCCTACTTGTACACCAATGTGCCTCATTGTAACGTTCCTCTGTCCTTGTCCTGGCATTCCTCGCTGGGGTCAGTAGCCATGAGAGGTTGGGGTAACGAGAGTCACCTGCAAATATTGAGGGACAACTGTTAGACACCTACTAACCCTTAAGGACAACCCCATACCCAGACACCAAGTTATACTGTTTGGGAACCTTGGGCTTACCTATTAGCCACACCCGGTGCCTCTGGAGTTGGCCTATCACATATGGGATGCTGCTATTCCTCAAGATAAAGGTGTCATGCACAGAGCCAGGGTATTTGGCATTCACATAGGAGATGTACTGGTCCGCCAAACACACCATCTGCACATTCATAGAGTGATAGCTTTTTCTATTCCTGAACACTTGTTCATTTCTCCGAGGGAGGGGGGGACAATTGCCACATGTGTACCATCAATGGCACCAATGATGTTGGGGATGTGTCCCAGGGAATAAAAGTCAGCTTTCACTGTGGCCAAATCCTCCACCTGGGGGAATACGATGTCGCTGCACATGTGTTTCAGCAGGGCAGACAACACTCTGGTCAATACGTTGGAGAACATTGGCTGACACATCCCTGATGCCATGGCTACTGTTGTTTGGAAGGAACCCCTTGCCAGGAAATGGAGCACTGACAGGACCTGCACTAGAGGGGGGATACCTATGGGCTGGCGGATAGCTGACATCAGGTCTGGCTCCAATTGAGCAAACAGTTCTTGGATTGTGGCATGATCAAGTCTGTAGGTGATGATAATGTGTCTGTCCTCCATTGTCTCAAGGTCCACCCGGGGTCTGTACACCGGAGAATGCTGCCATCTTATATTCAGCCTCAGCGGTTGCAGCCTATGGAAGAAAACGGTGAGCAGAGGGTCATATTCACACATCTATTGCACTAATGATGATTTTCTTCCTTTACAGAACCAGTATGTGAATCCAACAATCAGTTGATGTGTCAATGTCTGCTGTGACGCAGTTAGGTGCAATGGCTTGTGCCCCACTGAAATGGTAGCTGTCTGACCTCTGAGTAGGACAAGTGGAAATGAGGTATTTCCGCTGGCGCTGTGCGCCGTCGTCTTAGGCCGTCGATGACCACTGCGCAACTTTGCATTGGTTATCCTTGGGCCCTATGGGTTCCAGGAGCCAATGGCGATGTACGCCGGCGGTGATGGTACGCACCACCGCGGACGTCACTGCCATTTTCTATCTGTTCACTCACTTGCTACCTGACCTTCAACAGGAGAGGACCTACACTGCAAGTGCTGCTGTGACCTGTGCCTGGAAGCGACAATGGCTCATGTGTCTGGGGAAAGGGCTCCTGCCTTCACTGCGGAGGAGTTGGAGAAACTGGTGGATGGGGTCCTACCCCAGTACACCTTACTCTATGGTCCTCCAGACAAACAGGTGAATACACTGTGAGCATGATGCGTGGGCCATGAATGTATGGAGTGCTGTGTGTGTAAGCCACATATTGGTGGGGGCAGAGGCGTCCTGGTCAGAGTGCAGCATGTAAGGCGGTCAATGTATGTGCTTCAGGGGATGGAAGGGATCTGGTGGGCCATGAGTCAGACGGTCCGGACCATTGACTAATTCACTTTTCTTCTGTCTTTTCCAAGCAGGTCAGCGCCCACCAGAAAAAGGGCATATGGTGTGCCATCGCCAAGGAGGTGCAGACCCTGGGGGTCTTTGACAGGCAGAGCACCCACTGCTGCAAAAGGTTGGAGGACGTGCGATGCTGGGCAAAGATGTCAGAGGCCCAGTTGGGGCTGGCATCCCAACGAGGGAGGGGTGCCCATCGCACCATGACCCCCCTGATGTTCCGCATCCTGGTGGTGGCCTATTTGGAGTTGGATGGGTGCTTGAGGGCATCACAGCAGCTACAAGGGGGTGAGTACAGACTCAGGATCCTGACTTTGCTCGAGTTAAGAGTTACCTGGGTGGGGGATGTGGGATACGGGTGCTCCTAGGCTAGAGCGCAGATGGCAGGATAGGTCCCTTGTTGGGCAGGCTCTGAAGCACTCCTACCACAATTGTGTTAGTGGGCACCTACTACTGGGGAGGGCCCTGTGGGTTTCAGGTGTGCAGCGAATACTGTTTGGCAATGTACCCCATGGGCTGGTAACTAGCTTTGTAACTGGTAGTGCATGGTCTAGTGCATAGGGCTGCTCCCTGTGTGTTGTGTACGCCAACTGTAGTGGTGTTGCTAGCACTGACCAACTATATTCTCTGTCTCTCCCCTCTTTTTGTTTTGTCATCCTGTCCTTGTGTGCATTAGCATCATCTGGCAGAGGAGCAGAGGCACCGGAGACGTAGGGAGCTGCATCCCACATGGGGCTGGAGGCCGAATCCACCGACGGTGAGGGCACCAGTGGGACGGAGGGCGAGGGGAGCACCACGACGGGGACAGGAGGGGAGACCACACACATCGACTCCTCCTCCGATGGAAGCTCCTTGCAGTGGCAGACACCTCTGTGCCCAACCCAAAAACAGGTACAGCCGCCACCCCCCCTACCAGCACTGCCCTCCCAGCAGCCCTTCAGCATTTTTCCCATGCTCGCTCACCCAGGGGAGTGGGCATCTCCTTCTCCCCAGGCACCTCAGGCCCACCCCAGTCAGCCCTGCTGCCCTCAGTGAGGAGGCTATTGTCCTCCTGAGACCCCTCTCTGTTGGGCAGTCCACCATTCTGAATGCCATCCAGGGTGTCGAGAGGCATTTGCAATAAACAAATGCATGCCTGGTGGGCCTTCACTCTGGCGTTGCGGCCCAACAGAGAGCATTTCAGGCTCTGGCCTCTGCACTGATGGCAGCCCTTGTACCCGTCTCTAGCCTCCCCCCTCCAACTTCCTCTACCCAGACCGAATCCCCTCAACCCCAGCCTATCCCAAGCACACCTTCAGACCAGCATTCACCCAAATCAACACACAGAAGTGACTCAGGCAAACACAAGCACCACACTTCATCTCACAGGCACTCACACAAGCACCATACCCATGCATACACCCAACATCCACTGCCTCCACTGTATCACCCCCCTCCTCCTCGTCCACCTCCCTCACAGTTGCGTCTCCACTCACACCTGCATGCACTACATCCTCATCTACTACCTCCATCACCAGCACGCCCATCACAACACACCCCTCACAAGCAGTCACCCCCTCACAACCATGCACACGTCCATTGTGTCCTCTCCCAGTGTGTCTGTGACCCCTCCTCCCAAAGTACACAAACACAAGCACCCACCCACCCAACAGCCATCCACCTCACAACAGCATCCAGCCCATGCACCTGCACCCAAAATCAGCAGACAGACACCTCCTACAACCACTCCCTCTTCCTCCACTCCCAAACCCTCTCCCCCTTCCTGCCCCAGTGTGTCTAAGAAGATTGTCCTGGCAAACATTGACCTCTCCCCTACCCCTACCCCTATCCCCTGCCCTTCCCCCAGGGTGTCCAGAACCCAGGCCAGCACCTCAGCCACCAAGTCGTCGTCCGCTGTGGTACCTGCAACACACAGAACCTCAAATGTGGCACCCGTCAGCCCAGCCAGTATGCCACCAACCCCTGCAAAGGACAAAACCATTCCGCTACCTTCCAAGGTGAAGAAGGGGCCAGCATGCAGAAAGGCCAAGGAGCACGAACCACCCAGCAAGGTATCCTCAAAAACTCCAGCTGCAAGAGTCAAGGTGACACCACCATCTGCCAAGGCGAGGAAGGGGCAGAAAATGCCAGCCCTGACACCTGCACCACGGCCAGCACCGCCAGCAGCCCCACCACAAGCACCGCCACAAGCACTGCCACCTGCACCGCCGCCAGCCCCACTGACCACTACCAGCAGCCCCAGTGGGCAGCCATCCAAGACTGCAGGAGAAGGGCTGAAGCCTCCCTCCACCACTGGCAGCACCCCCACCAGCACTACCACCTGTTTGCAGCCGTAGCTGCTCGCCGGATGGAGTCTAGCCCTGCGTCCATGGAGTATCATGCAACCTGGTCCCTGCAATTCTCGTGCCTCAGGCACCCAGGTGAGGGACTGTGAACTGCCACACCCCAAGTGTTGCATCACTGGGAACAAGGCCCCCTCCAGAACCAGTGAAGAAAGGCATCCACTCACCCAATCCTTGGCAGGATGAAGCACTCTGGGCACAAGGCCCCCTCCAGAACCAGTGGAGAAAGGCATCCACTCACCCAATCCTTGGCAGGAGGAAGCACACTTGGCACAAGGCCACCTCCAGAACCAGTGGAGAAAGGCATCCACTAGAGAGACTGCGGCTTTGCACTCCCCAGGGCCAAGCAGTGGGCAAACCACCCCCTTGAGAGACTTGTGAGACTGTGGCTTTGCACTCTCCAGGACATCGCTGTGGGCATGGAGCCACCTCGAGGAGCTTCCGACTGAGGTGCCCCCCTTCCCCATCCCCCTGAGGTGCCTGTGTGTTTACGACCTGATGCCCCTGCAGTGTTCTCTCCGTATTGAGGCAGGAGTCAAGTGTGGGCTTGGCCCATGGATTTTTGGCCCAGTGGCCCACGGACATTTTGCATGGACAATGTATGGCCTTATGTACATATTGTATATTTTTGGAAATAATGTTTCTCAAATTCTTACCTATATCTGCCTTTTTCTACTATATCAATGATTTCACTCAATTCCTTTTGTCCTTGCGTACTTCCAGGGGGTTACGGGGTGTAAATGTAATGTTGATGCATGTGTTTGTGTGTATGGTGTTGTGGGTGAGGGTGGGGGTGTTGCGTGTTGCCTCTGTGTCACTCTTGTTTCCCCCCCCTCTATGTGCTTGGTGCATCACTCGCTGTGGTCTTTGCCGCCGCCTTTGGTATTCATGGTAGATGAGGAGGTAGACCAGCATAGGCAGGACCTGCAGCTCGGGCTCCATGGCATCCTGGTTCTTCGCTTGAGTTGCGAGAGGTGAGTGGTTTCCCTTCCAAGTCCTGTTTCTGCCGTGCTTTTGATGGCGTTGGTACTGCCCCGGAAAAGCTGGTGGATAGGTGGGTTGTGATGTGGTGGGCGGTACATTGTCCTCCACCTGTGTGTTGGCGGTGACTGCTGTGGTGTTTGTTGCTACTGCCGTTTGTTGCCGCCATGGCGGTCGGTGTGTTAAAGTGGTTCTCTGTGTTGGTCGTGATACCATTTTTTTTACCAGGGTTGTAATGAGGGCTTTAATATGTGGAGTAATTAGCTGTTCATGGCGGGAGCACAAGCTATAGTTAGCTTCCAACACAAGTTATAATTACTTTGAATAACACTGTGTAACAGCTGAATTTCTATGATTTTTTGCGTGTAAAGTAAGAAGCTTAACTATAACGTCCCTCTAACCTTTGGGTTTTTCAGTGACTTTCTATTGTTTCATAATTCTACTTTCTAACTATAACATCCCTGTAACCTTAGTTTTTTTCTGTGAACGTCTATGTGTTTTTAATGTCAAGTAATATTTAAATACTTTACATTAATCCAACCACCACTGTGAATGGTCTTCAGCTGTGCATGGAAGAACCTCCGCAAGCACCCAACACTACGTCACACACTTCCTTCGGCCTTGTGCAACGGGGTTTGACCACAAGGCATGCCCCCACCTTGCCAATTTGGTCTCCTAGCTCAATGTACATACTTGCATTAGTTAAAATGGAGTACAACATGCTCTGTTCTCAACACCACATGGCAAGCAAAAAAAAACATTCATCACAGTCACTACGTAAGATATTGCACTTCAAAGAACAACAATGCAAACACCTCCATCAAGGATTTCAGATAGCATTTAAAGGTGGAACTGCAAAGAAAACACATTTTCTTTCTCTTGGCCATGTGCAACAATTTAGAATGATATGAACTTTACAGTAGTTGAGCTTTAATTGGGGCACCTGCTTTGTTTATATTTGTAAGTGCTTCCAGATGAGGTTTTATTGGAGTGAAATCAACATCAGTGCCAGAATGCATCCTGACCTGCTTATTTATTCAAGTACAGGCCCCCATTTTGTGCAAAATGTCTATCCAGCCGGAGTACTTTCTACTGGCTAATTAGCAAATGCTACTTCATTGGGTACATGCATAGTGCATTTCCTACACTACAGCTGTGTAAAAAAAACTGAGATAATGTCTCCAGTGACCTTGTATTTCTGTAATTTTGGCCTCTGTCTCAAGTCCCCCGTGGTCCCTGCTGGCTTCCTGCCTCCTACGGGAGCCTGCATTGCTCCCATGCACAGGGAGTTGCTAAATATGCAGCTCCATGTGTGCAGAAGCAGTCGTTTCATCTGTTTCCCTGCCAGCTTGACAGCAGCCAGGAAAAAGATGAAAACTTAACTTTCAGCGAGCAGGAGAAGTTTTCCTGCTCCGGCTTGCTGGGAGCAAAGTTACTGTTTGCTCTTGCTTGGAAGGAGTTGTCAAATGTCCCGCCGGGCAAAAGCAAACTGCTGTCTTCCAAGGTTGGCACCTCAGGAGATAGCAGGAGCCGGTTCTGAGGGGTGGCGGTCCCTAAGGCTATTTGTGGCTCCAGGAGGATGATTGTGGGGGCCCCCTCATTTACTCTCCATAGGTCAGCCCCAGGGAGGTAGTGGTCCATAGGGCCTTATATGGCCAGGGAGGGGGGTGCATGACCCCCTCCCATTTCTATTTTAATCTCCAGCCACGGGGAGGTGGTGGTCCTCGTGGGGTCCACGTAGCCCCCTCTAAATCTTCCAATCAAGCCCCATAGAGGTGGTGGTCCCTGGGGATCAAAAGTGCCCATGGAGGGTGGTCTGGGTGGCTCCCAATCACTATATTAAAAAAATACACAGATAGATGGTGTTCCCCGGTGCTCAAAAGAGCCTAAAATGGGGGAAGGGGGCCTGTGTGCCCTGACTTTTAAAAACAAAATCCCACATGCCCCCAGGACCTGGCCCACTTGGGGCTATACTGTAAACAAGCGTGGGAGACCATGCTTGTTTTTTGTTTGTTTTTTTCATCAGATTTGCGGTTCCCCTGCGAATTTTAGCAAACAATTAAAAAAAAAATGTTTTTTTTGCCCTGGTGGGGTCCCAAGGAGACCACAGCCCCTGGGCTATGGGTGTCAGAGTTTTCCTACCCTGTCCCCTTTCTTTTTTTTACACTTTTTTTTAGGGTGGACTTGGCTGAGTCTGGGTTCCAAACTGGCTGCCGACACTTCCTGGTTGAAGTGTTGGCAGTCAATCAGATCTCAGCATGAGATCTCTGGGATCCATGCAGCCCCCACATCCCTAGATACACACATTTCTTATCTCTTTAATAAGGCCAAAACCACTGAATGGATTTACGAAGGACCCTATGGGAAAATGCATGAAAA